>NC_069501.1:556172750-556772750 GCF_027579735.1 Bombina bombina | reverse complement strand
CTTTATTATATTATTATTAAATATGAATACTGCATAAATATGTTTTCACATGTTCTCATCTACTTGACTGCAAAGAGATCCAATGCACTTATTTATATATATATATATATATAATATCTTTGAGCCCTTTTTTGTGCAATATTTTTTTTAAAGTATTTTTATCAGATAGTGTTATTATGAATGTAACTGTACTTCATACTGTATGTTTGATGTGTTTTCTGACACTTTTTTGTTTTGCAAAACAGTTAAGCAGAGCTATGAGGACGCGGTTATCATTCTATTAAACGCAATCGCGTTTACTTTCAACTTGTAATACGAGCGGAAAACCCGACACATGCAAACATCTGTGATATACCCCTTATCGCTCGCGCATAACTGTTAGTGCTCCACTCACAATAGGTATTGTTAAAGAATTTTCTTATTATAGTTTCATGTCCCATTTAATAGCCCCGATGATCGAAATATTCCAAGGGATCAGCCGCTATGTCGAGTGCCTCTGTCAAAATATTCAAAGCTCCAGACATAGTGGCAGAGAGGCATTTACTATACGTACCATTGGTGTTATCTATAGCCAGCATGATAGAATCAATAAAGGAGAGGTATCCTCATATAGGGCTAGATTACAAGTGGTGCTAACTGCGCTAGAAGTAAACTGTTTGCACACATTGGGTTGTGCTGGTATTATGAGTTGAAAGTAAAAATGTATTGCTGAATCGCGAAACCAACACGCGCAAAAAGCCAAACTTACACTATCGCTGGCATGATAACCTATTCCCCCATAGAAGTCAATGGAGGAAAAAAGTGGAACAAAAATCTAACACCCTACTCGCGCCTATCTGAATCACCATAAGACCCCTACTCTATTAACCCCTAAAACACCACATAGCCGACCACAAAGTCCCCACTACACTATTAACCCCATAATCTGCCACCCCTCCCTATTGCTAAGTCTCCACTATACTATTTATGCCTAAACCGCCAGCCCCCCCACATCGCAAAATCTCCACTACATTATTAACCCCTAAACCCCCAGTTTCCCGCCACAAAGTAACCCACTGACATCTAAACACCCTACTCACACTTACACAAATCCCCATAAAACCCCTACTCTAGTAACCCCTAAACCACCACAGTCTCCACTTCACTATTAACCCCTAAACTGCCACCCTCCACATTGCAAAGTCTCCACTACACTATTAACCCCTAAACTTCCACCCCCCACATTACAAAGTCTCCACAACACTATTAACCCTTAAACCACCAGCCCCTACTGCAAAGTAACCCACTAACAACTAACACCCCCTATGTTAACCCAAAATAGACTAAACCTACTTTTACAAAAAAAACTAACTACCTTAAAAAAAAAATATCTGAGAAAGTAGAAAAAAATCTAATCTTACCTTAATAAAAAATACCATTACTGTTTTTTAAAAAAAAAATACCATTACAAACTAAATTACAAATAGCCCTTCAAAGGGCCTTTTGTAGGGCATTGCCCTAAAGCGAACCAGCTCTTTTTGTGAAAAAAAAACGTACACCTTCTAACATTAACCCCATCCACCCAAAAAATACAAAAACTATCTAAAAAAAACCTACTCTGAAAGTGCCCTGAAAAGGGCATTTGACTGGGCATGATCTTTTGGTCAAATAAAGGTTCGAGTTTGGCTTAACATTTTTTTTTCTGTGGCCTATTTTTTTCCTAGTGACATCCTTAAACATGTCACATTGGGAAAATAGGAAATAAGGTAGAAAACTATTTAAAACATATAAATATTAATTTTTGCTTTTCCTTTGAACAATACTATTGATCCTGTCCTTTCCTGTGGGAAAGTGTTCTCTCTGATTCTACTTATCTGCTCTCACAGAGGTGGGTAGGATAAAGAAATAATTATCCCTGGATTATAAAACAATCTTGTTCATTTTAGCACAAATGTCTCAAAACATGGTAACCATACCCTTTTTAAGCCCTTTTTACATTTGTCTAAAAAAAGGAGAGAATTTAAATTTAGTTATACGTAAGGCTAATGCCAGGAAATGATAACGTAAAATGTGTAGAGCTTTAAACTATACATGTTAAAATAAAGCCGTGAACAGCACTGTGAACTAAACTTGATTTCTTCTCAGATCCTTCGGTTAAAGAAATGAGAAACAAAACACATATGACATTTAGTGTTATCAGAAAAGACTCAAAATATACTTCACCATAATGTTGGAACTCTAAAATATTTTTTATATGCACCTGTAACTGGATTATTTTAACTGCATCAAGTTTGATGTTGCTGGTAGACAGGCATTTTTTTGATGGATCAGATAAAGTGCGCATACAAAAAAAAAAAAAGCATTCCATAACTTCCAAATAGAGTTAAATTTTATAAACCGACAAAAAAGGGCTAAGTATGAAATAATACAGGGAGGAGATAACCTTTTGTACACTAAATAAATTGACTGCTTTCACTATAATAATCAAATACAAAAACACACAGTAATCTAATTTATGCTGTTGATAAGCAGACAAGTATTTGCCATTTGTTAGCGTAAGAATACCCAGAATCGCATAAAAAAAAACATTGAGTGTTATTAAAATTTGCAGTCCTGACCAAGAATAGTTCATACAGTTCTTCAGCAATGCATTAGGTTGATAGCTAATACATCAGAAATTATCATTATATAAGTGCATGTAAGATTACATAATTACATAAACAAATAATTACACATGTAAATATCTTTATAAAAAAACATCCGTCAACTGGAATAACTTATCTTCTGGTTGACTGGGTGGAGGGAGGAGGTCAAGGAGATTATGGATGGCTTGTACCCGTAAATGGTACTGGGGCATTGATCTTCTCAGCTATCAGAGGAATCTGTTATGCGTTTCTCAGCACATTTCATCTGGCAATCAAGCATCAATGAGGTTTGAGGTTGTAGATTGTAGAAAGCTAGGAACAAAGTTGAAAGATAAGTAAATGTAGTATCTAGAAAAGTAAGCTGAGAAAAATGTAAAGATGGATATTGAGTCATGGGTTTCTGGAATGTTTAGCTGCAGTGATACATATCTACAGCATATTTAACATCTTGCAAATAGTTAAACAGTTTTTTTTGGACACTTGGCCCTACACAAAATCTCTACTATGCTATGAATTCCTTACATGCTCTGTTTAAATATTTGTAAAGCAAACAAATTATCTGCATGTGCTTGGCTGGGCCAAGGTCTTCTGGTGCAGACAGCTGTAGCCATTCAGAAGCTGCCATCTGTATTCAGAGCACGGAGGAGACATCAAACGGCCTGTTTACCTGACTGGGGCTCAGAGGGAAATCCTATAAACGGGAACTGAGATTAAGTACATGGAAATGTTGGGATTGAAAGACTCATCTCAGGCTTTACAGACTTTATGCTATCTGAATTTAAAATAAAGTAAATACATAATTACACGTCAGAGATAGGACGTCAATGTGTTTGACATGAACTCTTCCTGAATTATGTCCCTAGAGAAAGGACAGTAGATATAAATGGTGCATTGAATTTTCTTTTTTGCATACCTCAAAATATATTTTTTTAAACAGTACAAAGGGGAAGGAGCAGTAATATGAAGATGTAGTTATACCAAACTAATACAAAGAAGCATATGGTGCTAATATATAGAGAGCAAATGCAAATCATTTGAAAAGATAAGGAAGTTATGATGTCAGACAAATGGAGAAATTACATCGAATGGAGAAAATAATAAATGAATAAAACTATACAGCAAGTTATTAGGTACAACAAAACTTTCGGCTAGATTACGAGTTGTGCTTTAGGGTAAAAAAAGCAGCGTTAAGAGGTCCTATTCCTAACGCTGCTTTTTTACGCCCGCTGGTATTACAAGTCTTGAAGGTTTAGGGTCACCGCACTCTTCTTTGGCCTTACCGCAAAACGACTTACGTAAACTTTGTGAAGTCTTTTTTCTATGGGACTTCCATAGCGCTGATATTACGAGTCTGTCCTGGGAGGCCAAAAAGTGAGCGGTACACCCTCTACCTCCAAGAGTTCTAACGCATTTAAAAGTCAGTAGTTAAGAGTTTTATGGTACAACGCCATAACATAAAACTCATAACTAAAGTGCTAAAAAGTACACTAACACCCATAAACTACCTATTAACCCCTAAACCGAGGCCCTCCCACATCACAAACACTATAATAAAATGTTTTAACCCCTAATCTGCCGCTCTGGACACCACCGCCACCTACATTATATTTATAAACCCCTAATCTGCTGCCCCCAATATCGCCGACACCTACATTATATTTATTAACCCCTAATCTGCCACCCCCAATGTCGCTGCAACCTACCTACACTTATTAACCGCTAATCTGCCGCTCCCAATGTCGCCGCCACTATAATAAATGTATTAACCCCTAAACCTAAGTCTAAACCTAACACCCTCTAACTTAAATATAATTATTATAATAAACATATTAACCCCTAAACCGCCGCACTCCCGCCTCGCAAACATTAGTTAAATATTACTAACCCCTAATCTGCCGTCCCTAACATCGCCGCAACCTACCTACATTTATTAACCCCTAATCTGCTGCCCCCAACGTCGCCGCCACTATACTAAATGTATTAACCCCAAAGTCTAAGTCTAACCCTAACCCTAACACCCCCTAACTTAAAAATAATTAAAATAAATCTAAATAAAATTACTATAATTAACTACATTATTAATTTTTAAAACTAAATACTTACCTATAAAATAAACCCTAACCGCTAGATTTAGAGTTTTGTCGGTAAAGACCCGTGTAGCTAACGCTGCTTTTTTTCCCAACGCACCCTTAAGACAACGCTGGTATTTAGAGTTGTCTGAGGGGCTGCGTTAGGCTCAAAAAAGGGTGCGTTGAGCCTAATTTAGCTCCACTTCAACCCTCAATACCAGCGTTGCTTACGGTAGCGGTAAGCAGCTAAAACGTGCTCATGCACAATATCCCCATAGGAAACAATGGGGCAGTTTGGGCTGAAACACTCTCTAAGTCTGCACCTAACACCCTAACATGAACCCTGAGTCTAAACACCCCTAACCTTATACTTATTAACCCCTAATCTGCCGCCCCCGCTATCGCTGACACCTGCATTATATTATTAACCCCTAATCTGATGCCCCTAACACCGCCGACCCCTATATTATAATTATTAACCCCTAATATGCCCCCCCCCAAACGTCGCCACTACCTTACCTACACTTATTAACCCTGCCGACCGGACCTCGCCGCCACTATAATAAATGTATTAACCCCTAAACTGTTGCACTCCCGCCTCACAAGCACTATAATAAATAGTATTAACCTCTAATCTGCCCTCCCTAACATCGCCGCCACCTACCTACAATTATTAACCCCTAATCTCCTACCCGCACCGTCGCCGCTACTATAATAAAGTTATTAACCCCTAAACCTAACTCTAACCCTAACCATAACACCCCCCTAACATAAATATAATTTAAATTAAACTAAATAATATTCCTAAAATTAACTAAATTAATCCTATTTAAAACTAAATACTTACCTATAAAATAAACCCTAATATAGCTACAATATAACTAACAATTACATTGTAGCTATTTTAGAATTTATATTTATTTTACAGGCAACTTTGTATTTATTTTAACTAGGTACAATAGCTATTAAATAGTTAAGAACTATTTAATTGCTACCTAGTTAAAATATGTACAAAATTACCTGTAAAATAAATCCTAACCTAAGTTACAATTAAACCTAACACTACACTATCATTAAATAAATTAAATAAATTACCTACAATTAGCTAAATTAAAATACAATAAAATAAACTATTCTATAATACAAAAAAACAAAACACTAAATTACAAAAAATAAAAAAGAATTACAAGAAGTTTAAACTAATTACACCTAATCTAAGCCCCATAATAAAATAAAAAAGCCCCCCAAAATAAAAAAATCCCTACCCTATTCTAAATTACCAAAGTAATCAGCTCTTTTACCAGCCCTTAAAAGGTTTTTTTGCGGGGCATTGCCCCAAAGTAATCAGCTCTTTTACCTGTAAAAACAAATACAACCCCCCCAACATTGAAAAGCCACCACCCACATACCCCTACTCTAATCCACCCAAACCCCCCTTAAATAAACCTAACACTACCCCCCTGAAGATCTCCCTACCTTGAGTCGTCTTTACCCAGCCGAGCCGAAATCTTCATCCAAGCGGCAAAGAAGAGGTCCTCCATCCGGTAGAAGTCTTCATCCAGGCGGCGTCTTCAATCTTCATCCATCCGGAGCGGAGCCATCTCCAACGGAGCCGACACAGAGCCATCCTCTTCAACCGACAACTTCCCGATGAATGAAGGTTCCTTTA
Organism: Bombina bombina; assembly: GCF_027579735.1. Lineage (NCBI taxonomy): Eukaryota > Metazoa > Chordata > Amphibia > Anura > Bombinatoridae > Bombina > Bombina bombina. The sequence goes on along the minus strand of NC_069501.1, from coordinate 556,766,388 downwards.
AAGGACGTCATCCAAGATCTGTTCCAATCAGCCAATAGAATGCGAGTTCAATACGATTGGTTGATTGGATCAGCCAATCGGATTGAACTTCAATCTGATTGGCTGATTGAATCAGCCAATCAGATTTTTCCTACCTTAATTCCAATTGGCTGATAGAATGCTATCAGCCAATCGGAATTCGAGGGACGCCATCTTGGAAGACATCATTTAAAGGACCAGGCATTCGTCATTAGTCCATCGGCCAGGAAGAATGCTCCGCGCCAGAGGTCTTGAAGATGGAGCCGCTCCTCATCAGATGGATGAAGATAGAAGATGCCGCTTGGATGAAGATGTCTGCCGGTCCGGATGTCTTCTTCTGCCCGGATAGGATGAAGACTTCTGCCGCTCTGGATGTCCTTTTCTGCCCCATCGGATGAAGACTTCGGCCCGGCTGGGTGAAGACGGCTCAAGATAGGGAGATTTTCAGGGGGGTAGTGTTAGGTTTATTTAAGGGGGGTTTGGGTGGGTTAGAGTAGGGGTATGTGGGTGGTGGGTTTTAATATTGGGGGGGTTGTATTTTTACAGGTAAAAGAGCTGATTACTTTGGGGCAATGCCCTGCAAAAAGCCCTTTTATGGGCTGGTAAAAGAGCTGGTTACTTGGTAATTTAGAATAGGGTAGGGCATTTTTTTATTTTGGGGGGCTTTATTATTTTATTAGGGGGCTTAGATTAGGTGTAATTAGTTTAAACTTCTTGTAATTCTTTTTTATTTTTTTAATTTAGTGTTTGTTTTTTTTGTATTATAGAATAGATTATTTTATTGTATTTTAATTTAGCTAATTGTAGGTAATTTATTTAATGTATTTAATGATAGTGTAGTGTTAGGTTTAATTGTAACTTAGGTTAGGATTTATTTTACAGGTAATTTTGTAGTTATTTTAACTAGGTAGCTATTAAATAGTTCTTAACTATTTAATAGCTATTGTACCTAGTTAAAATAAATTCAAAGTTACCTGTAAAATAAATACAAATCCTAAAATAGGTACAATGTAATTATTATTTATATTGTATCTATATTAGGGTTTATTTTATAGGTAAGTATTTAGTTTTATATAGGATTAATTTAGTTAATTTTAGGAATATTATTTCGTTTAATTTAAATTATATTTATGTTAGGGGGGTGTTAGGGTTAGGGTTAGAGTTAGGTTTAGGGGTTAATAACTTTATTATAGTAGTGGCGACAGTGCGGGCGGGAGATTAGGGGTTAATAATTGTAGGTAGGTGGCGGCGATGTTAGAGAGGGCAGATTAGGGGTTAATACTATTTATTATAGTGTTTGCGAGGCGGGAGTGCAGCGGTTTAGGGGTTAATACATTTATTATATTGGCGGCAAGGTCTGGTCAGCAGATTAGGGGTTAATAAGTGTAGTTAGGTTGGGGGGGCAGATTAGAGGTTAATAAATATAATATAGGTGTCGGCGATGTTAGGGGCAGCAGATTAGGGGTACATAGGTATAATGTAGGTGGCGGCGGTGTCTGGTCGGCAGATTAGAGGTTAAAACAATTTATTATAGTGGCGGCGATGTGGGGGGGCCAGGGTTTAGGGGTACATAGGTAGTTTATGGGTATTAGTGTACTTTAGAGCACAGTAGTTAAGAGCTTTATATTCACGCGTTAGCCCATAAAGCTCTTAACTACTGACTTTTTTTGTCGGTAGGAGTCTTGTCGGTAGAGGGTCTACAGCTCACTTCTCCCAAGACTCCAAATACCGGCGTTAGGCAGATCCCATTGAAAAGATAGGATACGCAATTGGCGTAAGGGGATCTGCGGTAGCCTGGAATCGCGGTAGGGAAGTGAGCGTTAGACCCTTTCCTTAGCTAAAGTACAACCCCCCCCCCACTAAATTACAGAAAATAATAAACAAATTACAGATATTTAAACTAATTACACCTAATCTAATAGCCCTATCAAAATGAAAAAGCTCCCCCAAAATAAAAAAAAACCCTAGCCCTAAACTAAACTACCAAAAGCCCTTAAAAGGGCCTTTTGCGGGGCATTGCCCCAAAGTAATCAGCTCTTTCACCTTTAAAAAAAAATACAAACAACCCCCCCAACAGTAAAACCCACCACCTACACAACCAACCCCCCTAATAAAATACTATCTAAAAAAAACTAAGCTCCCTATTGCCCTGAAAAGGGCATTTGGATGGACATTGTCCTTAAAAGGGCAGTTAGCTCTTTTGCAGGCCCAAACCCTAACCTAAAAATAAAACCCTCCCAATACACCCTTAAAAAAACCTAACACTAACCCCCTGAAGATCGACTTACTGGAAGAAGTCTTCATCCAAGCCGGGCCAAAGTCCTCAATGAAGCCGGGAGAAGTATTCATCCAAGCCGGGTGAAGTGATCCTCCTGATGGGACGGCATCTTCTATCTTCATCCATCCGGCACGGAGCAGGTCCATCTTCTACCTTTAAGTGACGTCATCCAAGATCCCTTAGATTCCGATTGACTGATTGAATTCTATCAGCCAATCGGAATTAAGGTAGAAAAAATCCTATTGGCTGATGCAATCAGCCAATAGGATTGAGCTTGCATTCTATTGGCTGTTCCAATCAGCCAATAGAATGCAAGCTCAATCATATTGGCTGATTGGATGAGCCAATAGGATTGAAGTTCAATCCTATTGGCTGATTGCATCAGCCAATAGGATTTTTTTCAACCTTAATTCTGACTGGCTGATAGAATTCTATCAGCCAATCTGAATCTAAGGGATGCCATCTTGGATGACGTCACTTAAAGGTACCTTCATTCATCTTTAGTCGTTGGATGAAGAGGATGCTCTGTGTCGGATGTCTTGAAGATGGACCCGCACCGCGCCAGATGGATGAAGATAGAAGATGCCGTCTGAATGAAGACTTCTGCCCATCTGGAGAACCACTTCACCCGGCTTGGATGAAGAGTTCTCCCGGCTTCGTTGAGGACTTCGGCCCGGCTTGGATGAAGACTTCTCACGGTAAGTCGATCTTCAGGGGGTTAGTGTTAGGTTTTTTAAGGGTGTATTGGGTGGGTTTTATTTTTAGGTTAGGGTTTGGGCCTGCAAAAGAGCTAACTGCCCTTTTAAGGGCAATGCCCATCCAAATGCCCTTTTCAGGGCAATGGGGAGCTTAGGTTTTTTTAGATAGTATTTTATTTGGGGGTTGGTTGTGTGGGTGGTGGGTTTTACTGTTGGGGGGTTGTTTGTATTTTCTTTTACAGGTAAAATAGCTGATTACTTTGGGGCAATACCCAGCAAAAGGCCCTTTTAAGGGCTATTGGTAGTTTAGGATAGGGTTTTTTTTTTATTTTGGGGGGGCTTTTTTATTTTGATAGGGCTGTTAGATTAGGTGTAATTAGTTTAAATATCTGTAATTTGTTTATTATTTTCTGTAATTTAGTGTTTTTTTTTGTACTTTAGCTAATTTAATTTAATTTAGTTAATGTATTTAATTATAGTGTAGTGTTAGGTGTTAGTGTAACTTAGGTTAGGTTTTATTTTACAGGTAATTTTGTAGTTATTTTAACTAGGTAGCTATTAAATAGTTCTTAACTATTTAATAGCTATTGTACCTAGTTAAAATAAATTCAAAGTTACCTGTAAAATAAATACAAATCCTAAAATAGCTACAATGTAATTATTATTTATATTGTATCTATATTAGGGTTTATTTTATAGGTAAGTATTTAGTTTTATATAGGATTAATTTAGTTAATTTTAGGAATATTATTTCGTTTAATTTAAATTATATTTATGTTAGGGGGGTGTTAGGGTTAGGGTTAGAGTTAGGTTTGTATTTATTTTAGCTAGGTAGTTATTAAATAGTTAATAACTATTTAATAACTATTCTACCTAGTTAAAATAAATACAAACTTGTCTGTAAAATAAAAATAAACACTGAGGCCTAGATTTGGAGTTTTGCGGCCAAAGGGGTGCGTTAGCTACGCGTGCTTTTTTCTGGCCGCACCTTTTAAATACCGCTGGTATTTAGAGTTCACAGAAGGGCTGCGTTAGGCTCCAAAAAAGGAGCGTATAGCTTATTTACCGCAACTGCAAATCTCGATACCAGCGGTGCTTACGGACGCGGCCAGCTTCAAAAACGTGCTCGTGCACGATTCCCCCATAGGAAACAATGGGGCAGTTTGAGCTGAAAAAAAACCTAACACCTGCAAAAAAGCAGCGTTCAGCTCCTAACGCGGCCCCATTGTTTCCTATGGGGAAACACTTCCTATGTCTGCACCTAACACTCTAACATGTACCCCGAGTCTAAACACCCCTAACCTTACACTTATTAACCCCTAATCTGCCGCCCCCGCTATCGCTGACCCCTGCATATTATTATTAACCCCTAATCTGCCGCACCGTACACCGCCGCAACCTACATTATAGCTATGTACCCCTAATCTGCTGCCCCTAACCCCCGCCGACCCCTATATTATATTTATTAACCCCTAATCTGCCCCCCACAACGTCACCGCCAGCTACCTACAATAATTAACCCCTAATCTGCTGACCGCATCTCACCGCTACTATAATAAAGTTATTAACCCCTAATCCACCTCACTCCCGCCTCAATAACCCAATAAGAAATAGTATTAACCCCTAATCTGCCCTCCCTAACATCGCCGACACCTAACTTCAATTATTAACCCCTAATCTCTCGACCGGAGCTCGCCGCTACTATAATAAATGGATTAACCCCTAAAGCTAAGTCTAAACCTAAAACTAACACCCCCCTAAGTTAAATATAATTTAAATCTAACGAAATAAATTAACTCTTATTAAATAAATTATTCCTATTTAAAGCTAAATACTTACCTGTAAAATAAACCCTAATATAGATACAATATAAATTATAATTATATTGTAGCTATTTTAGGATTAATATTTATTTTACAGGCAACTTTGTATTTATTTTAACCAGGTACAATAGCTATTAAATAGTTAATAACTATTTAATAGCTAAAATAGTTAAAATAATAACAAAATTACCTGTAAAATAAATCCTAACCTAAGTTACAATTAAACATAACACTACACTATCATTAAATAAATTAAATACAATACCTACAAATAACTACAATTAAATAAACTAACTAAAGTACAAAAAATAAAAAAGAACTAAGTTACAAAAATAAAAAAATATTTACAAACATTAGAAAAATATTAAAACAATTTTAAACTAATTACACCTACTCTAAGCTCCCTAATAAAATAACAAAGCCCCCCAAAATAAAAAAATGCCCTACCCTATTCTAAATTAAAAAAGTTCAAAGCTCTTTTACCTTACCAGCCCTGAAAAGGGCCATTTGCGGGTGTCAGGAATCTATTCAGTTCCCTCCTTCTATGACATCAGTCTCACTCTGAATCTATAAATCTTTACCTACGCCCTGTTCCTAGTGCTTAGTAATTTGTTTAGACTTCATGACCAGCAGTCTATATAACCTGAGCTCTCTACAATTAATTGCTAAAGATTCCTGTTTACATCAACTTTTTGAATAAGTACCCAACGTACTTCTACAGGATCTTGCACGACTTATCTTTGCAACTCAAAGTGATAAGTTCCACTGAAATACCAGCTGAGCTATTTAATCACCTTTCACCTTTTGGTTTCTGCAGCAGGAGTATAACTAATAACAGACCGGCAAACTTCGTTTGTACCATCACACTTATTGAGGATTACAAACTTACCGCTACAGTCTGTCTTGGAAATCTAAACACTTTCCGAATCTAGCGAGGAGCGGCGTGTGATGTCACCTGTCACTCTTGCCTAACACTGTCAGCTCACGCCCACTTCCCTCCGCTCTAGTTGGAATCTGCAGCGCTGCAAAAGGAGACTTCAGCGATACACGCTGTCAGGAAACTGCAACCGCTGCATAAGGAGACTTCAGTATTACTCGCTGCTCAGTTAATAGCACACATTCGATCCTCACACTCTATACCAGTATTCCTGAAGTACTCCTCAGTGCGAGACTAGTGTATGGCAAAAGGAGATTTCCCCTGTCTGGCAGAGACTGTTTCACATTAATCTCTTAATACCTCCTCTAGAGTTATCTGATAATTTTGAGTACCTCTCAATTCATCTCAAGTACAACTGTGCACCATTACCAAGCACTGCTCTCAATAAGCCTCTTTGTGGATTGAATAACAATATTATATCAATCTGAATCTAAATTGAAAATATTTCACTCAGGATTATAGCTATTGATTTTCAATATCAATAGTTCATTCTTGAGTGGTACAAACAACCTTAAATCTACAGCTGTGATTTGTTTTACCTTTCTCATTAGAAAAACAGCTCAGGGTTGGGAATAAATCCTGACATATTACTAAGCCCGAAAATGACAACAGATCCAGTAGATTATACTCAAGTTCTTTAGAAGATCACATAAAAGATGTACGGTGAGTACTCTCACGACTTCGTACTCATAGGCTGTATGCGAAACTTGTCAATTCCATACCGATACCATCTCCTTTCTAGGATACACCATCTCTCCAAGTGGCATTAGTATGCAGGATGACAAAGTTGAAACCATCAAAAACTGGGTTACGCCAAAAAGCAGAAAACAGCTTCAACGTTTTTTGGGTTTAGCAAATTATTATCGGAAGTTTGTTAAGAACTTTTCTGCTATAGCCAAACCCTTAACTCAACTTACAAGCACCCTTACCAGATTCCTTTGGACCAAGGAAGCTTCATTAGCATTTGATCAACTTAAACAGAAGATTACTTCTGCACCAATCCTCCATTTCCCCAATTCGGAATATCAATATATACTTGAGGTTGACGCCTCAGACTTCGCCTTAGGAGCAATACTTTCACAGAAGTCCTCTCCCACTGAACCAATGTATCCTGTAGCTTTCTACTCTAAGATCTTGTCTTCCCCAGAAAGAAACTATCCAATTGGAGAAAAGAAACTGTTGGCAATAAAAAAGCATTGGAAAACTGGAGACAACTCCTTGAGGGAACCAAACTCCCCATCATCATCTTCACGGATCATAAAAACCTTGCTTAATTATAAACTAATAAAACACTCTCTGCTAGACAAATGCGTTGGAATCTCTTTTTCACTCGATTTAACTTTCACATCGTATACAGACCATCTTCAAAAAACGGTAAGGCTGATGCCTTATCCAGAAAAGATGACCCTCCACAATACGAACCTGAATCCTCTTCAATAATTCCCTCTCAGAAATTCATCGGTTTAACTCCTTTTCTATTAAATGCTTTCAAGGATTCCTACACCTCTGATGAATTTGCAAATAATCACAACCTCCATTCCAATTCAAATGGCTTGATGTTCTACAATGAGAAATTGTATGTACCACAAAGTCTGAGACCCCTTCTGTTACAATTACATCATGAGGCTCCCCTTGCAGGACATCCTGGAGAAAGAAGAACAAGAGAAACCATCAGCAGGTCCTATTGGTGGCCATCAATGGGAAAGTCCATAAAGGAATATGTGAAGACCTGCAACGTTTGTACCACATCCAAGGCAAGCAAATCAGCACCTTATGGCACTCTCATTACACTACCTATTCCATCCCATCCTTGGCAACATCTATCTCTCGACTTTATCGTTGATCTTCCTCTTTCTTCTGGTATGAATACGATTATGGTGGTAATAGATGTCTTCTTCAAGATGGCCCATTTTGTACCCTTCCATAAGCTCCCAACAGCATCTGAGACAGCTACATTATTCCTCTTGAATATTGTTCGCCTCCATGGTCTAACAAGGGTTATGACTTCTGACGAGGAACTCAATTCACCTCTCGTTTCTGGAGATCCCTCACAGCACTCTTACAAATCGACCACCGTTTCACCACAGCATTTCATCCTCAAACTAACGGCCAGGTGGAACGGGTGAACCAATGGTTGGAACAGTACATTCGATGTTATTGTTCATATCAGCAAGAAGATTGGTTTAAGTATTTAACAACAGCAGAATTTGCCTTCAACAATTCGGAAAATTCCATGACCAAGTACACTCCATTTTTTGCCACTTATGGCTTTCACCCCAACTCATATCCTACATCAGACCTCTCAGACTCAAATTCATCATTTGGTCCTAGTGCTGTAGATTTTACTGCCAACCATCGCAATATATTCAACACGATGAAGGACAACATCTCAAAGTCCCAAGAGAAGCAACGACATTACTATGATTTACGAAGGAGACCTGCTCCTACGTACACAGTTGGAGACCAGGTGTGGTTATCGACGAAAAACTTGAAACTTAGCATTCCCAGTAAGAAATTAGCTGGGTTATTCATTAGACCATTCCCCATCATTAAGATCATCAATCCAAACGCAGTTACCCTTCGTCTACCAGATTCAATGAAGATCCACTCTACCTTTCATGTGTCCCTCCTCAAACCCTACATCCCTATGAGGAATCGAGATGTTGTACTACCCCCACCGTCTGCAGCTCCATCTCCTGAAGATTTTGATGTTGCATCGATCTTGGATTCAAGGTTCCTCAAAGGGAAGTTACAATACCTCGTCAGATGGCTTGGTTATTCCTCTGATGAGGACTCTTGGGAACCCTTTGATCAAGTACATGCTCCTCGGAAGGTCTCTCTGTTCCATCGGAGGCATCCGGATCGTCCGGGTCCTTGATGATGTTTGTCTTCCCTGGGGTGGGGACCTGTCAGGAATCTATTCAGTTCCCTCCTTCTATGACATCAGCCTCACTCTGAATCTATAAATCTTTACCTACGCCCTGTTCCTAGTGCTTAGTAATTTGTTTAGAATTCATGACCAGCAGTCTATATAACCTGAGCTCTCTACAATTAATTGCTAAAGATTCCTGTTTACATCAACTTTCTGAATAAGTACCCAACGTACTTCTACAGGATCTTGCACGACTTATCTTTGCAACTCAAAGTGATAAGTTCCACTGAAATACCCGCCGAGCTATTTAATCACCTTTCACCTTTTGGTTTCTGCAGCAGGAGTATAACTAATAACAGACCGGCAAACTTCCTTTGTACCATCACACTTATTGAGGATTACAAACTTACCGCTACAGTCTGTCTTGGAAATCTAAACACTTTCCGAATCTAGCGAGGAGCGGCGTGTGATGTCACCTGTCACTCTTGCCTAACACTGTCGGCTCACGCCCACTTCCCTCCGCTCTAGTTGGAATCTGCAGCGCTGCAAAAGGAGACTTCAGCGATACACGCTGTCAGGAAACTGCAACCGCTGCATAAGGAGACTTCAGTATTACTCGCTGCTCAGTTAATAGCACACATTCGATCCTCACACTCTATACCAGTATTCCTGAAGTACTCCTCAGTGCGAGACTAGTGTATGGCAAAAGGAGATTTCCCCTGTCTGGCAGAGACTGTTTCACATTAATCTCTTAATACCTCCTCTAGAGTTATCTGATAATTTTGAGTACCTCTCAATTCATCTCAAGTACAACTGTGCACCATTACCAAGCACTGCTCTCAATAAGCCTCTTTGTGGATTGAATAACAATATTATATCAATCTAAATCTAAATTGAAAATATTTCACTCAGGATTATAGCTATTGATTTTCAATATCAATAGTTCATTCTTGAGTGGTACAAACAACCTTAAATCTACAGCTGTGATTTGTTTTACCTTTCTCATTAGAAAAACAACTCAGGGTTGGGAATAAATCCTGACAGCGGGGCATGCCCCAAATAATTCAGCTCTTTTGCCTGTAAAAAAAAACATACAATACCCCCCCAACATTACAACCCACCACCCACATACCCCTAATCTAACCCAAACCCCCCTTAAATAAACCTAACACTAAGCCCCTGGAGATCTTCCTACCTTATTTTCACCATGCCAGGCTCACCGATCGGTCCTCCGAAGTCTTGATCCAAGCCTCCGAAATCTTCATCCAAGCCCAAGCGGGGGCTGGCGATCCATCATCCGGCTGAAGTCTTCTATCAAGCGGCGGCTGAAGAGGTCCAGAAGAGGCTCCAAAGTCTTCATCCTATCTGGGAAGAAGAGGAGATCCGGACCGGCAACCATCTTGATCCAAGCGGCATCTTCTATCTTCATCCGATGACGAACGGCTCCATCTTGAAGACCTCCGGCGCGGATCCATCTTCTTCTTCCGACGTCCAACATAAGAATGAAGGTTCCTTTAAGGGACGTCATCCAAGATGGCATCCCTCAAATTCCGATTGGCTGATAGGATTCTATCAGCCAATCGGAATTAAGGTAGGAAAATTCTGATTGGCTGATGGAATCCATCAGCCAATCAGATTGAGCTCGCATTCTATTGGCTGATCGGAACATTGGGTTGTAATGTTGTGGGGGGGGTATTGTATGGGTTTTTTTACAGGCAAAAGAGCTGAATTATTTGGGGCATGCCCCGCAAATGGCCCTTTTCAGGGCTGGTAAGGTAAAAGAGCTTTGAACTTTTTTAATTTAGAATTGGGTAGGGCATTTTTTTATTTTGGGGGGCTTTGTTATTTTATCAGGGGGCTTGTTGTAATGTTTTTCTAATGTTTGTAAATATTTTTTTATTTTTTGTAACTTAGTTCTTTTTTATTTTTTGTACTTTAGTTAGTTTATTTAATTGTAGTTATTTGTAGGTATTGTATTTAATTTATTTAATGATAGTGTAGTGTTTAATTGTAACTTAGGTTAGGATTTATTTTATAGGTAATTTTGTTATTATTTTAACTATTTTAGCTATTAAATAGTTATTAACTATTTAATAGCTATTGTACCTGGTTAAAAAAAATACAAAGTTGCCTGTAAAATAAATATTAATCCTAAAATAGCTACAATATAATTATAATTTATATTGTAGCTATATTAGGGTGTATTTTACAGGTAAGTATTTAGCTTTAAATAGGAATAATTTATTTATTAAGAGTTAATTTATTTCGTTAGATTTAAATTATATTTAACTTAGGGGGGTGTTAGTGTTAGGTTTAGACTTAGCTTTAGGGGTTAATACATTTATTATAGTAGCGGCGAGCTCCGGTCGGCAGATTAGGGGTTAATAATTGAAGTTAGGGGTCGGCGATGTTAGGGAGGGCAGATTAGGGGTTAATACTATTTCTTATAGGGTTATTGAGGCGGGAGTGAGGCGGATTAGGGGTTAATAACTTTATTATAGTAGCGGTGAGATGCGGTCGGCAGATTAGGGGTTAATTATTGTAGGTAGCTGGCGGCGACGTTGTGGGGGGCAGATTAGGAGTTAATAAATATAATATAGGGGTCGGCAGTGTTAGGAGCAGCGGATTAGGGGTACATAGGGATAATGTAGGTTGCGGCGGTGTACGGAGCGGCAGATTAGGAGTTAAAAAATTTGAATAGAGTGGCGGCGATGTGGGGGGACCTCGGTTTAGGGGTACATAGGTAGTTTATGGGTGTTAGTGTACTTTAGAGCACAGTAGTTAAGAGCTTTAAGAACCGGCGTTAGCCCAGAAAGCTCTTAACTACTGACTTTTTTCTGCGGCTGGAGTTTTGTCGTTAGATTTCTAACGCTCACTTCAGCCACGACTCTAAATACCGGCATTAGGAAGATCCCATGGAAAAGATAGGATACACAAATGGCGTAGGGGGATCTGCGGTATGGAAAAGGTGCGGCTGCAAAGTGAGCGTTAGACCCTTTCCTGACTGACTCCAAATACCAGCGGGCGGTAAAAACCAGCGTTAGGAGCCTCTAACGCTGGTTTTCACGGCTACCGCCCAACTCTAAATCTAGCCGTAAGATAGCTACAATGTAACTATTAGTTATATTGTAGCTATTTTAGGGTTTATTTTACAGGTAAGTATTTAGTTTTAAATACGAATAATTTAGTTAATGATAGTAATTTTATTTAGATTTATTTAAATTATATTTAAGTTAGGGGGTGTTTGGGTTAGGGTTAGATTAGATTTAGGGGTTAATAAATTTAATATAGTGGCGGCGACGTTGGGTGCGACAGATTAGGGGTTAATAAATGTAGGTAGGTGGCGTCGATGTTAGGGACGGCAGATTAGGGGTTAATAATATTTAACTAATGTTTGCGAGGCGGGAGTGCGGTGGTTTATGGGTTAATATGTTTATTATAGTGACGTTGGGGGCGGCAGATTAGGGTTTAATAAGTGTAGGTAGGTTGCGACGACATTGGGGGCGGCAGATTAGGGGTTAATAAATAGTATGTAGGTGTCAGCGATGTTGGGGCAGCAGATTAGGGGTTAATACATATAATGTAGGTGGCGGCGGTGTCCGGAGCGGCAGATTAGGGGTTAATAAGTGTAAGATTAGGGGTGTTTAGACTCGGGGATCATGTTAGGGTGTTAGGTGTAGACATAACTTTTATTTCCCCATAGGAATCAATGGGGCTGCGTTAGTGAGTTTTACGCTGCTTTTTTGCAGGTGATAGACTTTTTCTCAGCCGGCTCTCCCCGTTGATTCCTATGGGGAAATCGTGCATGAGCACATACGACCAGCTCACCGGTGACTTAAGCAGCGCTGGTATTGGAGTGTGGTAATGAGCAAAATTTTGCTCAACGCTCACTTCTTGTCTTTTAACGATGGGTTTCTGAAAATACCAGCGCTGTATGTAAGTGAGCGGTGAGACAAAACTGCTCGTTAGCAACGCATAGCCTCTAATGCAAAACTCATAATCTAGGCCATAGTTAGGGAGTGGTTGACCATCGTTTTGTTAAAAAAACAAAAAAACATTTATAAGAGTTACCCTTGGGACTAGTTACCCTTAGGACTGGTGATATTGTTTATTTTTCTATACTGAATGTGGTGTTCTTTACACTAAAGAGAGTCAAGGTCTAGAACAGATTAAAAAGAAAGGTTATTATCAGACATTTAAAAAAAAACGATTTACGTAGGATTCTGTTTAAAAGTCACATCAGTTATTGTAATGATTAAGGTTCAAAATATAGGAAACAGATACAGAAAGAATGACTGTTGGCATTTTGGATATGAAAATAATTTATTTTATCTAAATAAGAAATATCACACACAAGATGTACAATATTTCAAGACGCTATCTTCACTTGTTTTTTAATTTCAAAGATCAGCTAACTGCACTTTACTACAGAAAGAGTCGCGTTGAGTTGTTATATAGAAAACAATTAGAAAATGTGACAATATAAATATATACGAACAGCTACAGGGAGTGATATTATAGAGTTTTATTGGTGGCTCCTAAATCATGAAACAGAATGTGCAGTCCCTTTAACTTCTGTTTTTCAACCACAGCTAATGTCTTAATTAATATGGGCAGATTGCAAGTGCTGCTCTAACATTAAAATATTGCATACGTATTACAAGTTGAAAAGTAAACATGACCGTATAAGAGCGAATTAAATTTGCGCTCGTCAGGTAAGCGCGACTAAAGACCTAACCTGACGAGGGTTAGGGCTAAAAAAGAAGTTGCATTAAGCACAACATAAATACAGTTACACTCATATATACACTATCTAATAAAATTATTCATATAAATATTACAAAAAAAGTTATAAGGGTTAAAAAGTATATGGTATAGGACAAGGTGTTTAAAAGGAAAGGGATATAATGTATATATACATACATATACAGTACATGTGTATGTATGTGTATATACATATGTATATATGTGTACACGTGTATTTATGTTTATATGTGTATATGTACATAAATACATACACATTAAAACACATATATACACATGTATACACATATATGCATATATACTTTGGAGCCCTTTCCACTCAACTACCTGAAAACATGAAAAACATGAAAAATCCTTTTTATTCAATTTTAGTATTTTAGATTATGAGTGGAGTGCAAACATTTTGTGAGCGAGCGATATTGGGTTTTCACCTTTGTTTGTGTGCAAATTAAATTGCGCTCGTATTACGTGTTTAAAATAAACGCGCAATCATGAATTATGCTAGAATGATTATCGAGTCTTTAGAGCTCTGGTTAACAGTTTTGCAAAAAAAATGTATAACAAAACACATCAAAAATACATTATAAAGTACACTTACAATCATAATAACACTATCTAATAAAAAATGTTTTGAGTTATAAGTGCTCAAAGATATGAAATCTCAGGTGTTAGAAACAAAAATGCTGGCAAAGGGTTTAACATAGATATACAAACATACATACATGTCTAAATATGTATATGTATGTAAAGATATATGTCTATATATGTATACATATGTATTTATGTAATTATATGTGTATATACAGTATGTATTTACAGATATACAGTATATACAAATATAAACACCTAAATATATATTTACATATATATAGACATATATAGAAGTGCATTGCAACTCTTTGCAGTTAAGTAGATCAAAACATGTCAAAAGATATTCATGCAATATTCATACTCAATAAAGTGTGTATTTACTGCAAATATTTTACATTCCAATGTTCTGCACATAACCGAATATATTCTAAGTATTTTTAAAATAAATATTCCTATACTGTATATATTTTTATATATATATATATATATATATATATATATATATATATATATATATATACACCTATATACACCTATATACACACACACACACACACATATATATATATATATTTCTTTCATATAATTGGCAAGAGTCCATGAGCTAGTGACGTATGGGATATACATTCCTACCAGGAGGGGCAAAGTTTCCCAAACCTCAAAATTCCTATAAATACACCCCTCACCACACCCACAATTCAGTTTTACAAACTTTGCCTCCTATGGAGGTGGTGAAGTAAGTTTGTGCTAGATTTCTACATTGATATACGCTTCTCAGCATACTGAAGCCCGGTTCCTCTCAGAGTGCAGTAAATGACAGAGGGATGTGAATATAAGGAAATTGATAATTTTGCTTTATATGTTGTTTTTTCTATTACATATTGCAAGATGTCTCAATCTGACCCTGTCTCAGAATCTACTTCTGATATGCTGCTGCCTGATGTCGGTTCTACCAAAGCTAAGTGCATTTGTTGTAAACTTGTGGTAACTGTTCCTCCGGCTGTAGTTTGTGTTAGTTGTCATGATAAACTTTCAAAAGCAGACAATATTTCCATTAGTAGTAGTCCATTACCTGTTGTTGTTCCTTCAACATCTAATGTTCAGGATATTCCTGTTAATGTGAGAGAGTTTGTTTCTAATTCTATTCAGAAGGCCCTGTTTGTTATACCGCCTTCTAATAAACGTAAAAGGTCTTTTAAAACTTCTCATAAATTCGATGAATTTTTAAATGACCGACAGCATTCTGATTTATCTATCTCTGATGAGGATCTTTCTGGTTCAGAAGATTCTGCCTCAGATATTGACACTGACAAAACTTCATATTTATTTAAAATGGAGTATATTCGTTCTTTATTAAAAGAGGTGTTGATTGCATTAGATATGGAGGAGACTAGTCCTCTTGATATTAAAACCAGTAAACGTTTAAATTCGGTTTTTAAACCTCATGTAGTTATTCCAGAGGTTTTTACAGTTCCTGATGCTATTTCAGATATAATTTCTAGGTAATGGAATAGTCTGGGTACTTCATTTACTCCTTCTTCAAGGTTTAAGAGACTGTACCCTTTGCCGACTGATAGATTGGAGTTTTGGGAAAAGATTCCCAAAGTTGATGGGGCTATCTCTACTCTTGCTAAACATACTACTATTCCTACGGCAGATAGTACTTCTTTTAAAGATCCTTTAGATAGGAAGCTTGAATCTTATCTAAGAAAGGCTTATTTATGTTCAGTTCATCTTCTTAGGCCTGCTATTTCTTTGGCTGATGTTGCTGCGGCTTCAACTTTTTGGTTGGAAACTTTAGCGCAACAAGTACCAGATCCTAATGTGTATAGCATTGTTAAGCTAATTCAACATGCTAATAATTTAGTTTGTGTTGCCATTTTTGATATAATTAGAATTGATGTCAGGTATATGTCTTTAGCAATTTTAGCTAGAAGAGCTTTATGGCTTAAATCTTGGAATGCGGATATGACTTCTAAGTCAATGTTGCTATCTCTATCTTTCCAAGGTAATACATTATTTGGTTCTCAGTTGGATTCTATAATTTCAACTGTCACTGGGGGGAAGGGAGCCTTTTTGCCTCTGGATAAAAAATCTAAGGGTAAATTTAGGGCTACTAACCGTTTTCGTTCCTTTCGTCAGAATAAGGAACAGAAACCTGACCCTTCCCCTAAAGGAACGGTTTCCAATTGTAATCCTTCTCCAGTCTGGAATAAATCCAAGCCTTTTAGAAAATCAAAACCAGCCCACAAGTCCGCATGAAGGTGCGGCCCTCATTCCAGCGCAGCTGGTAGGGGGCAGACTACGATTTTTCAAAGTAGTTTGGATCAATTCAATCCAAAATCATTGGATTCAGAACATTGTTTCTCAAGGGTACAGAATAGGTTTCAATGTAAGACCGCCTGTGAGAAGTTTCTTTCTCTCACACATTCCAGTTAACCCAGTAAAGGCTCAGGCTTTCCTGAAGTGTGTTTCAGACCTGGAGTTATCCGGGGTAATTGTGCCAGTTCCATATCTGGAACGGGGTCTTGGGTTTTATTCAAATCTGTTCATTGTTCCAAAGAAAGAGAATTCTTTCAGACCAGTTCTGGATCTAAAAATTTTGAATCATTATGTAAGAAAACCAACATTCAAAATGGTGACTATAAGGACTATTCTGCCTTTTGTTCAGCAAGGGCATTATATGTCCACAATAGACTTACAGGATGCTTATCTTCATATTCCGATTCATCCAGATCATTATCAGTTCCTGAGATTCTCTTTTCTAGACAAGCATTACCAAATTGTTGCTCTTCCTTTTGGCCTAGCAACAGCTCCAAGGATCTTTTCAAAGGTTCTCGGTGCCCTACTCTCTGTAATCAGAGAGCAGGGTATTGCGGTGTTTCCTTATTTGGACGATATCTTGGTACTTGCTCAGTCTTTACATTCTGCAGAATCTCACACGAATCAACTAGTGTTGTTTCTTGAAAGACATGGTTGGAGGATAAATTTACCAAAAAGTTTGTTGATTCCTCAGACAAGAGTAACCTTTTTAGGATTCCAAATAGATTCAGTATCCATGACTTTGTCTCTAACAGACAAAATACATCTGAAATTGGTTTCTGCTTGTCGGAACCTTCAGTCTCAGTCATTCCCTTCAGTAGCTATGTGCATGGAGGTTTTAGGTCTCATGACTGCAGCATCGGACGTGATCCCCTTTGCTCGTTTTCACATGAGACCTCTTCAGCTTTGTATGCTGAACCAATGGTATCCTTAAATCCCAATATTCGACTATCTCTGACATGGTGGTTAGATCACCACCATTTGGTTCAGGGGGCCTCTTTTGTTCGTCCAACCTGGACTGTGATTTCAACAGATGCAAGTCTTTCAGGTTGGGGAGCTGTCTGGGGATCTCTGACAGCGCAGGGGGTTTGGAAATCTCAAGAGGCAAGATTACCAATCAATATTTTGGAACTCTGTGCGATTCTCAGAGCCCTTCAGTTTTGGCCTCTTCTGAAGAGAGAACCGTTTATTTGTTTTCAGACAGACAATGTCACAACTGTGGTGTATGTCAATCATCAAGGTGGGACTCACAGTCCTCAAGCTATGAAAGAAGTATCTCGGATACTTGCATGGACGGAATCCAGCTCCTGTCTAATCTCTGCGGTCCATATCCCAGGTATAGACAATTGGGAAGCGGATTATCTCAGTCGCCAGACTTTACATCCGGGAGAATGGTCTCTTCACCCAGATGTGTTTCTTCAGATTGTTCAGATGTGGGGGCTTCCAGAAATAGATCTGATGGCATCTCATCTAAACAGGAAACTTCCCAGGTATCTGTCCAGGTCCAGGGATCCTCAGGCAGAAGAAGTGGATGCGTTGTCACTTCCTTGGAATTATCAACCTGCTTATATCTTTCCTCCTCTAGTTCTTCTTCCAAGAGTTATTTCCAAAATCATAATGGAGCATTCATTTGTACTACTGGTGGCTCCAGCATGGCCACACAGGTTTTGGTATGCAGATCTTGTTCGGATGTCCAGTTCCATTAAGGCCAGACCTTCTATCTCAAGGTCCATTTTCCATCAGGATCTCAAATCATTAAATTTGAAGGTATGGAGATTGAGCGTTTAGTGCTTAGTCATAGAGGTTTCTCTGACTCAGTGATTAATCTATGTTGCAGGCTCACAAATCTGTGTCTAGAAAGATTTATTACAGAGTTTGAAAGACTTACATTTCAAGGTGTTCTTCTCATAAATAAATTCTCTTGGCATTCTTTTAGAATTCCTAGAATTTTACAGTTTCTTCAGGATAGTTTGGATAAGGGTTTGTCTGCAAGTTCCTTGAAAGGACAAATCTCTGCTCTTTCTGTTCTGTTTCACAGAAAAATTGCTAATCTTCCTGACATTCATTGTTTTGTACGGGCTTTGGTTCGTATCAAGCTTGTCATTAAGCCAATTTCTTCTCCTTGGAGTCTTAATTTGGTTTTGAGGGCTTTACAGGCTCCTCCGTTTGAGCCTATGCATTCTCTGGACATTAAATTACTTTCTTGGAAAGTATTGTTTCTTTTGGCCATCTCTTCTGCTAGAAGAGTTTCTGAATTATCTTCTCTTTCTTGTGAGTCTCCTTTTCTGATTTTTCATCAGGATAAGGCGGTTTTGCGGACTTCATTTAAATTTTTACCTAAAGTTATGAATTCCAACAACATGAGTAGAGAAATTGTTGTCCCTTCTTTTTGTCTTAATCCTAAGAATTATTTGGAAAGATCTTTACATTCTTTGGACGTGGTAAGAGCTTTGAAATATTATGTTGAAGCTACTAAAGATTTCAGAAAGACTTCTAGTCTATTTGTTATCTTTTCTGGTTCTAGGAAAGGTCAGAAGGCTTCTGCCATTTCTTTGGCGTCTTGGTTAAAGCTTTTGATTCATCATGCTTATTTGGAGTCGGGTAAATCCCTGCCTCAGAGGATTACGGCTCATTCTACTAGGTCAGTTTCTACTTCCTGGGCTTTTAAGAATGAAGCTTTTGTTGATCAGATTTGCAAAGCAGCAACTTGGTCTTCTTTGCATACTTTTACTAAATTCTACCATTTTTATGTTTTCTCTTCTTCAGAAGCAGTTTTTGGTAGAAAAGTTCTTCAGGCAGCTGTTTCAGTTTGATTCTTCTGCTTATAATTTCAGTTTTTTTCATTATAAGATTAAAACTTTTTGATTTGGGTTGTGGATTCTTTTTTCAGCGGAATTGGCTGTCTTTATTTTTATCCCTCCCTCTCTAGTGACTCTTGCGTGAAGTTCCACATCTTGGGTATTTGCTATCCCATACGTCACTAGCTTATGGACTCTTTCCAATTACATGAAAGAAAACATAATTTATGTAAGAACTTACCTGATAAATTCATTTCTTTCATATTGGCAAGAGTCCATGAGGCCCACCCTTTTTTGTGGTGGTTATGATTTTTTTGTATAAAGCACAATTATTCCAATTCCTTGTTGATGCTTTTGCTCCTTTCTTATCACCCCACTTCTTGGCTATTCGTTAAACTGAATTGTGGGTGTGGTGAGGGGTGTATTTATAGGCATTTTGAGGTTTGGGAAACTTTGCCCCTCCTGGTAGGAATGTATATCCCATACGTCACTAGCTCATGGACTCTTGCCAAGGTAAGTTCTTACATAAATTATGTTTTATATATATATATATATATATATAAATATATATATATATATATATATATATATATATATATATATATAGAGAGAGAGAGAGAGAGGGGTATAAATATTGTACAAAAAACATCAGATATAGATATAGAAATATGTATTTATGAATAAATAAAACATATTCTTGCATGTGAAGAGCATTGGAATGTGAAATATTCATATTTTCATGTTGGATTATCGCACATGAGAATATGCAATTAGGTTTGCGCGGTCAGTGTTTTTTCCCCCACTTTTTTTTCTCCGTTGACTTCTATGGGGGAATACGTGAATAGGCATGTGATATTCTAACTTCAGCTTTTTGCGCTCGTTGGGTTAGAGCAATTTGCAAAAACAGTTTACTTTCAACTTGTAATATGAGCACAACCCGACGTGTGCAAGAAGTTTACGCTTGAAAGGGAGCGTAATTAGTGCTCCCTTTGTAATCTGTCCCAAAGTGTTTTCCTGTGTATGTCCTGTAAATATTTAAGATTCCAATGTTCTTCACATAGGGTAAAATGTTCTATGTATTTTTAAATAGATACTCCCATTTCCGAAATCCTGAAGTTGTTCTACGCCGGCTTTCACTTGCGCAAAAACAATTTACTTGTAATACGCACACTAACCCACGCGCATTAAAAGTTTACTCCTGGCGGTGTTTGTGTGCGAATGGAATTCTAAATAACATGCCACTTGCAAAGTAGCCCAATGTGTCTAGGGGGAACAGACCAATAGCCGTGCAGTAAATCTGGCTTGGCGCCCATGGGAGCCCGATTTACCGCACGGCTATTGGCTAAGAGGTGAAAACGTCACCTCTTAGCAAAAATATTTTTTAGCCGTGGGCTGCTGTAGCAGCTAAAAACAGCGATCAGTTGAAACAAATAAAGGATCTTTCTACATGAAGTATCTTATATGAAAGTTCCCTTTATTTGTTTCGATAGTCAATCATAGCGTTTGTAAAACGCTAGGATTGACTTTCACTTTAAAACGCAATTTACTAACTTACCCTAGTTAAAAGATTAATGGGACATGAAAGTCAAAATTAAACTCAGAAATCAGATAGATCATACAAGACTTTTCAGTTTTCTTCTATTATCAAATATACTATATATGTTCATTTGCTATCCTTTAATGAAAGTATACCTAGGTAGGTTCAGGAGCAGCAATGCACTACTGGGAGGTAGCTGGTGATTGGAGGTTACACACATATGTCTTGTTACTTACTGACCAGATGGGATGTTTCCATCCCCGCAGTGGGTATTGCTGCTCTGGTGCTGACTTTAACTATGTGTTTAACCCATATAGACATGGGTTAAAGTCATGCAATAGTGCAATAATACATTAGAGCCTTTAATTATTAGATTTGTATGTCCCTTTAAGAGTCATATGAAAATGTTTTTCTGACCTCACCGTCAGTGGGACTAGGTACAAAATAAAACATGAGATCATTTTGTTTAAACAAATGTTTTATTACTTATTTTAGCAAATTTACCTGGCTATATAACTATACATATTTTATTATAGTGTGCAGATGTAAGCAATGATTGCATTAGTTAATCTCTTGACAGTTATTGATGACATGAATATATCATATAAAAAAAAACAAGACAATAGACTTTGCACCTTTTGTTGGACAAATTAGGAAAGTAATTAACAGTCCCCTAGTTCACTTTTATATCAAACCCAACACAAATGGGATGTATTTTGTCCATTTCTTTTTATATGTCAACTGCTGCGGACCAGTGCTGCTAATCCAGCTGTCTACTTACAGCATAAATAGTAAAGCCATGCTTTCATGTACTTGAGATTAGAGGGGAAGAACACAGGGCTGGCTCTATAATAGGTGACAGTGGGACCATGGGATCTAGGCAACATATGGGCAAGATTTGTTAACCTGTAACTTGGGGGCCTTTGCGTTTCAGGCTTGCCCAAGTTGGCCTGAAACACTAGTTATTTAGCTGAGGTCTTAAGACCGCAGCTACTTAGTCTCTCTGCCACCTCAATGCTCATAGTGTTAAATCATCCTGATCTGATCTAATTGGGATGATTGACAAGCTGTGCTCTTAAGCAATTGGTTGTGAAAGAGCAACAGACGCAGATGCCGGGCGGACAGGGTTCACTCTCAGGATAAATTGAGCTCATAGGAAAGGTTGAGCCCAAGTTACTTGTATATACTTATCTATCTATTTTGTCATTATGATTATGATTATGTAATACAGTACAATAGTTGGCTATATATTCTATTGGAAGGAGTGTTTGTGTGGGTTGTCATTTCAACCTTAGAGTTGGCCATGGAAGAACACAAAACAAAGTTACAAAGAAAGTGGTATATAGGGAATGTGAAGTAAGGACTAGGGGGCATATTTATCAAGCTCCGTATGGAGCTTGATGCCCTGTGTTTCTGGCGAGCCTTCAGAAACAGAAGTTATAAAGCTACGGTCTAAAGACGGCGGACAGACATCGCCTGAAATCAACCCGATCAGATACGATCGGGTTGATTGACACCCCATGCTAGTGGCCGATTGGCCGCAAATCTGAAGGAGGCAGCATTGCACCAGCAGTTCACAAGAACTTCTGGTGCAGTGATAAATGCAGACAGTGTATGCTGTCAGCATTTATCGATGTGCATCGGACATGATCCGCATTATCGGAATATGTCCGCTCACACAATGATAATTCAGCCCCTATATGTTGGGGTTAGTTTATCAAGCTTTGAATGTAGCTTGGGATCTCTTCTGTTGTATGAGAGCAGTGGGTGGGGAGGAGCAAAAAGTTGCTTGCGCAAGGATAAATGTGAGTGGTAGATGCCTCTTGGGTGCCCCCAAATGCAACTGGACAGGTTCCCTGTGTGAGAATCTTGTCCATCTGCCATTTGATGAATGGAGGTTAGGGGGATCCTGGGTAGTTGCACACCCTCTGCACATAGACACAGAAACAGCAGTAAAATGGCATACACTATCGAATAAAAATTATTACAAAAAATGTTGCACAAAAAAGTTATAAGGGTTCAAAGATATGAGTTATCAGGTGTTAGAAAAAAAAGGCAGACAAAGGGCTTTAACATAGAGATAGATTCATACACATGTCTAAATATGCATATGATTGTGTATATATATATATATATATATTTTTTTTTTTTTAATTTGAATTAGAGAGAAAACAATAAAGAGGGTAAATTAACCCCTTTTCTTAAAGTAAGGGAATTTCAAACAATGTTATACTTATGTTAATTACCTATCTGATACAAAAGGACCCCTGCATTAATACAAAATATACAACATATCCTAATCCTAACAAAATCCCCTTGGAAAGGTTACTTCTCCTAAAAGTATCATACCCCTTTAAGAGTTATACACAAATCATATTTAAAGGGACATAATACTCATATGCTAAATCACTTGAAACTGATGCAGTATACAGACATCCCAACCTGCAAAAACTCATTTCAGGGAGATGGCTTCACCCGCTACTGTGCCGCCACCCCCAACACTCCCAGTTATAAATTGGGCACCTTAAACCCTAAATAAGATAGGCCTAGATTTGGAGTTTGGCGGTAGCCGTCAAAACCAGCGTTAGAGGCTACTAACGCTGGTTTTTACCGCCCTCAGGTATTTGGAGTCAGTGATTAAAGGGTCTAACGCTCACTTTCCAGCCGCAACTTTTCCATACCGCAGATCCCCTTACGTCAATTGCGTATCCTATCTTTTCAATGGGATCTTTCTAACTCCGGTATTTAGAGTCGTGTCTGGAGTGAGCGTTAGAAATCTAACGACCAAACTCCAGCCGCAGAAAAAAGTCAGTAGTTAAGAGCTTTTTGTTCTAACGCTGGTTTATAAAGCTCTTAACTACTGTGCTCTAAAGTACACTAACACCCATAAACTACCTATGTACCCCTAAACCGAGGTCCCCCCACATCGCCGCCACTCTATTAAAAATTTTTAACCCCTAATCTGCCGACCGCCACCTACGTTATCCTTATGTACCCCTAATCTGCTGCCCCTAACACCGCCGACCCCTATATTATATTTATTAACCCCTAATCTGCCCCCCACAACGTCGCCGCCAGCTACCTACAATAATTAACCCCTAATCTGCCGACCGCAAAGCGCCGCCACCTACTTTATCCTTATGTACCCCTAATCTGCTGCCCCTAACACCGCCGACCCCTATATTATATTTATTAACCCCTAATCTGCCCCCCACAACGTTGCCGCCAGCTACCTACAATAATTAACCCCTAATCTGCCGATCGCAAAGCGCTGCCACCTACGTTATCCTTATGTACCCCTAATCTGCTGCCCCTAACACCGCCGACCCCTATATTATATTTATTAACCCCTAATCTGCCCCCCACAACGTCGCCGCCACCTGCCTACACTTATTAACCCCTATCTGCCGACCGGAGCTCACCGCTATTCTAATAAATTTTTTAACCCCTAAAGCTAATTCTAATCCTAACCCTAACACCCCCCTAAGTTAAATAGAATTTTATTCTAACAAAATAAATTAACTCTTATTAAATAACTTATTCCTATTTAAAGCTAAATACTTACCTGTAAAATAAACCCTAATATAGCTACAATATAAATTATAATTACATTGTAGCTATTTTAGGATTAATATTTATTTTACAGGCAACTTTGTAATTATTTTAACCAGGTACAATAGCTATTAAATAGTTAATAACTATTTAATAGTTACCTAGTTAAAATAATAACAAAATCACCTGTAAAATAAATCCTAACCTAAGTTACAATTAAACCTAACACTACACTATCAATAAATTAATTAAATAAAATACCTACAATTACCTACAATTAAACCTAACACTACACTATCAATAAATTAATTAAATACAATATCTACAAATAAATACAATTAAATAAACTAACTAAAGTACAAAAAATAAAAAAGAACTAAGTTACAAAAAATAAAAAAATATTTACAAACATTAGAAAAA
Source organism: Bombina bombina (assembly GCF_027579735.1). Taxonomy (NCBI): domain Eukaryota; kingdom Metazoa; phylum Chordata; class Amphibia; order Anura; family Bombinatoridae; genus Bombina; species Bombina bombina. The sequence goes on along the minus strand of NC_069501.1, from coordinate 556,741,778 downwards.
TCTTACAACAATTTTAAACTAATTACACCTACTCTAAGCCCCCTAATAAAATAACAAAGCCCCCCAAAATAAAAAAAATGCCCTACCCTATTCTAAATTACAAAAGTTCAAAGCTCTGTTACCTTACCAGCCCTGAACAGGGCCCTTTGCGGGACATGCCCCAAGAAATTCAGCTCTTTTGTCTGTAAAAAAACACATACAATACCCCCCCCAACATTACAACCCACCACCCACATACCCCTAATCTAACCCAAACCCCCCTTAAATAAACCTAACACTAAGCCCCTGAAGATCTTCCTACCTTGTCTTCACCATGCCAGGTTCACCGATCGGTCCAGAGTCTTGATCCAAGCCCAAGCGGGGGGCTGAAGCGTGATGTCCATCCTCAGGCTGAAGTCTGGATCCAAGCGGCGGCTGAAGAAATCCATCATCGGGCTGAAGTCGTAAGTCCATCATCGGGATGAAGTCTTCTATCAAGCCGCATCTTCAATCTTCTTTCTTCTGGAGCGGAGCGGAGCCATCTTCTTCCAAGCCGACGCGGAACATCCTCTTCAACCGACGACTAGACGACGAATGACGGTTCCTTTAAGGGACGTCATCCAAGATGGCGTCCCTCAAATTCCGAATGGCTGATAGGATTCTATCAGCCAATCGGAATTAAGGTAGGAATATTCTGATTGGCTGATGGAATCAGCCAATCAGAATCAAGTTCAATCCGATTGGCTGATCCAATCAGCCAATCAGATTGAGCTTGCATTCTATTGGCTGTTCCGATCAGCCAATAGAATGCAAGCTCAATCTGATTGGCTGATCGGATCAGCCAATCGGATTGAACTTGATTCTGATTGGCTGATTCCATCAGCCAATCAGAATATTCCTACCTTAATTCCGATTGGCTGATAGAATCCTATCAGCCAATCGGAATTCGAGGGACGCCATCTTGGATGACGTCCCTTAAAGGAACCGTCATTTGTTGTCTAGTCGTCGGTTGAAGAAGATGTTCCGCGTCGGCTTGGAAGAAGAATGCTCGGCTCCAGAAGAAAGAAGATTGAAGATGCGGCTTGATAGAAGACTTCATCCCGATGATGGACTTACGACTTCAGCCCGATGATGGATTTCTTCAGCCGCCGCTTGGATCCAGACTTCAGCCCGAGGATGGACGTCACTCTTCAGCCCCCCGCTTGGGCTTGGATCAACACTTCCAAGGACCGATCGGTGAACCTGGTATGGTGAAGATAAGGTAGGAAGATCTTCAGGGGCTTAGTGTTAGGTTTATTTAAGGGGGGTTTGGGTTAGATTAGGGGTATGTGGGTGGTGGGTTGTAATGTTGGGGGGGGTATTGTATGTGTTTTTTTACAGGCAAAAGAGCTGAATTTCTTGGGGCATGCCTTGCAAAGGGCCCTATTCAGGGCTGGTAAGGTAAAAGAGCTTTGAACTTTTGTAATTTAGAATAGGGTAGGGCCTTTTTTTATTTTGGGGGGCTTTGTTATTTTATTAGGGGGCTTAGAGTAGGTGTAATTAGTTTAAAATTGTTGTAAGATTTGTCTTATGTTTGTAAATATTTTTTTATTTTTTGTAACTTAGTTATTTTTTCTTTTTTGTACTTTAGTTAGTTTATTTAATTGTATTTATTTGTAGATATTGTATTTAATTAATTTATTGATAGTGTAGTGTTAGGTTTAATTGTAACTTAGGTTAGGATTTATTTTACAGGTGATTTTGTTATTATTTTAACTAGGTAACTATTAAATAGTTATTAACTATTTAATAGCTATTGTACCTGGTTAAAATAATTACAAAGTTGCCTGTAAAATAAATATTAATCCTAAAATAGCTACAATGTAATTATAATTTATATTGTAGCTATATTAGGGTTTATTTTACAGGTAAGTATTTAGCTTTAAATAGGAATAAGTTATTTAATAAGAGTTAATTTATTTTGTTAGAATAAAATTATATTTAACTTAGGGGGGTGTTAGGGTTAGGGTTAGAATTAGCTTTAGGGGTTAAAAAATGTATTAGAGTAGCGGTGAGCTCCGATCGGCAGATTAGGGGTTAATACTTGAAGTTAGGTGTCGGCGATGTTAGGGAGGGCAGATTAGGGGTTAATACTATTTATTATAGGGTTAGTGAGGCGGGAGTGAGGCGGATTAGGGGTTAATAACTTTATTATAGTAGCGGTGCGGTCCGGTCGGCAGATTAGGGGTTAATAAGTGTAGGTAGGTGGTGGCGACGTTGTGGGGGGCAGATTAGGGGTTAATAAATATAATATAGGGGTCGGGGGTGTTAGGGGCAGCAGATTAGGGGTACATAGGTATAATGTAGGTTGCAGCGGTGTACGGAGCGGCAGATTAGGGGTTAAAATTAAAATGCAGGTGTCAGCGATAGCGGGGGCGGCAGATTAGGGGTTAATAAGTGTAAGGTTAGGGGTGTTTAGACTCGGGGTACATGTTAGGGTGTTAGGTGCAGACGTAGGAAGTGTTTCCCCATAGGAAACAATGGGGCTGCGTTAGGAGCTGAACGCGGCTTTTTTGCAGGTGTTAGGTTTTTTTTCAGCTCAAACAGCCCCATTGTTTCCTATGGGGGAATCGTGCACGAGCACGTTTTTGAGGCTGGCCGCGTCCGTAAGCACTGCTGGTATCGAGAGTTGCAGTGGCGTTAAATTATGCTCTACGCTCCCTTTTTGGAGCCTAACGCACTGAAAACCCTGCCATTCTGTGAACTCTAAATACCAGCAGTATTTAAAAGGTGCGGCCAGAAAAAAGCCCGCGTAGCTAACGCACCCCCTTGGCCGCAAAACTCCAAATCTAGGCCATAGAGACTTATCATTAAAGTAGCTTTCCACTAAAGTCACATTAAAAAAGTAGCTTTATTGCACAACCGCATACAACAAACCTATTTTCCAGTGATTGTATGCTTGTTGGTAGTAGTGGGGGCTTTTTGGTTACTGGTGCATGCTTTGAGGGTTCTATAACGTCGCAGCAACTAAAGGCATTCCTAAAGAAACACTTTTTCCAGATTTGGGCCACATTGGATCATGGTACTTGCAGTTTCAGGGAGATTGCATTCCATTTGCTGGCATCAGGGAGCCGCTATTACAATCAGGGAGACTCCCTGAACTTCAGGGAGAGTTGGGATGTCTGAGTATAACTGTAAAAAGCTGACAGGAAAATATCACCTGAGCATCTCTATGTAAAAAAGAAAGATATTTTACCTCACAATTTCCTCAGCTCAGCAGGGTAAGTTCTGTGTAAAAAGTTATAATTCAGCTGCTGTCCAGCTTCAGGTAAAAAAAAATAAAAAATTAAGAAATGAACAGCAGCCAATCAGCATCAGCAGTGCTGAGGTCATGAACTCTTTTACTGTGATCTCAAGAGATTTCACTTAACTCTCAGCGTGTCTGTTGTCAGTGACGTAAGGTGGGCGTAGCCTTACGCGTTTCACGGTAAACAACCGATTCGTCATCAAGCCTCTGATGAAGCGGTTGTTTACAGTGAAACGCGTAAGGCGTAAGGCCACACCCACCTTACGTCACTGTCGACAGACACGCTGAGAGTTTTCTCTGAGTATTGCAAGAGAACCATAGCGGTATCCTATAGCTCTGAATTGAGCATTCTTTGCTTACTTTACCAAGTGTATCTTTGATCTCCAATAAGCACATGAGGATCTTTAACCAAACTTACCGGAAAGAAAGCTATTAAGCCTTATCAACGAATTTGAGATTCAAGGACTGCCTTTACAGCTCAGCGCTATCCAGGCTATAAGTGGGGACACTTTGAGAATCCAATTGCCTTACCTTACCTCATTCGATTGAGGTCCTATTTGCGAGTAAGGATTACCTTCCACAGCTTTTCATGTATTTTAAATGTTTATGTAAATAAATCCAATTGATCTGCACTATGAGAGGTGTCTCTGTGCACTTGTCTTTTTAGATATCTACAGCTGTACCACATCACTCAATCAGAACCTTGGGTGTTACCTTGACGAGCTGCACTGAAATCATCTCCCTGCATACCTACCTCAGGAATATCATCAGAAGGATAAGACTGTTTTTTATATATCATTTTTTATATATTATCTCATTTACTTATAATTTATTATTTTGCTTGAATTTTTAAGCTTATGTTTTTTTATATATATATGTATATCTAGCAATTATATACAGATTCAGATATAGGTTCACTCTTCACTTATACTAGTGATTATTTCATCTCAGGTTGTTTACTATAACACATTTGACACCATTTCTATTTCAATAGAATTATTAGGTTTAACCATTGTGTTTTTTTATAATCATTTAAAATTAGTTCATATAAGTGTGCGCAACTCGTTTTTACTTTCTAAAGGTAAGATTCACTAGTTGAGTCCACCTTTGGAATTTAATTAATTTAATATATATATATATATATATATATATATATATATATATATATATATATATATATATATAGATATAGACATAGATATAGATATATAGACATAGATATATAGATATAGATATATAGACATAGATATATATTGTACCAAAATACCATTAGATATATGTAGACATGTATTTATGAAGAAATAGAACATATTCTGCTATGTGAAGAGTAACAGAATATGAAATATTCATATTTACATGTCAGGTTAGTGCATTTAAGAATATGCAATCGGCTTTGCGCGTGAGTAGGGTGTTAGGGTTTTTTCACTTTTTTTGCTCCATTGATGGGGGAATACATTAACACGGTTGCGATATTCTAACTTCGGTTTTGTGTGCGCATTGGGTTAGTGCAAGTTAAAACTTTTTACTTTCAACTTGTAATGTAAGTGCTACCTGGCGCACGCAAAAAGCATACTTCTAGTTGAGTTAGCTAGCGAGCGGGAGCATTAACTACTGCTCCATTTGTAATCTGCCCCTTTATTTTTTACTAACATGTTGCCCTATTTTACTAGAGTAAATTCAGTATGACATACGGTGATAAAAAATATGATTGCACGCAGACAACCAATCAAGTGCCCAACCATAAATGAGTAACTCTTGGGGGTATGCTTAAAAGGGACATTAAACAAAAAATAACTGCTAGATTGAATGACGCATTCAAAGAAAAGATTAGTCTGAGAATAACATGTAGATGTATTTTTTTTAATTTTTATTAGCTGTTTAAATTTTGACAAAATGAGTGTAAAGTTTTAGGGGCATATTTATCAAGCTACGTACGGAGCTTGATGCCCCGTGTTTCCGGTAAGCCTTCAGGCTCGCTGGAAACAGAAGTTATGAAGCAATGGTCTAAAAACCGATGCTCCATAACCTGTCCGCCTGCTCTGATGCGGCAGACAGAAATCAACCCTATCGAATATGATCGGGTTAATTGACACTCCCTGCTAGCGACCGATTTGCCGTGAATCTGCAGGGGGTGGTATTGCACCAGCAGTTCACAAGAACTGCTGGTGCAATGCTGAATGCCTAAAGCATATGCTGTCGGCATTTATCGATGTGCAGCGGACATGATACGCTTCATTGTATCATGTCCGCTCGCACTATAATACATTGACCCCATAGGGGGGTAGTTATGAAGCCGTCAACCTCAAATACGCTGGAATTCCGCAGCGTATTTGTGGCGAGGCTGATTCGCCTTAGTTATCAAAGGCTACAGACCGGCAAAAGTAGAATTTTGTGACGTAAACTTTGATCCGCCGGACTCAGTCCGACACAGATCGATTCTTACGTCACTCCAGATGTTCCACACACAAGTGCGGCACAATCTGACTACTTTTGCTAGTTATCAAAAAACTAGCAGGTACGCTCGGCACTTTTACGGCCCAGCGTACCTGGTTTTCAATCCACCACCCTGGAGGCGGCGGATCCCATAGGAATCAATGGGAGTCTGACCATAGCGAAAGTACAAGTTCGCTGCTGCCAGACATCCCATTGATTCCTATGGGAATTGTCTGCACCTAACACCCTAACACATACCCCGAGTCTAAACACCACTAATCTGTCCCCCCTACACCGCCGCAACTAAATAAATGTATTACCCCCTAATCCGCCGCTCCCGGAGCCCACCGCAACTATAATATATGTATTAACCCCTAAACCGCCGCTCCCGGAGCCCACCGCCACCTGCATTATACCTAGTAACCCCTATCCTGCCCCCCCTACACCGTCGCCACCTATAATAAATTTATTAACCCCTATCCTGCCCCCCACTACACCGCCGCCACTGTAATAAATTTATTAACCCCTATCCTGCCCCCCACTACACCGCCGCCACTGTAATAAATTTATTAACCCCTAAACCTAAGTCTAACACTAACCCTAACACCCCCTAACTTAAATATTAATTAAATAAATCTAAATAATATTTATATTATAAACTAAATTAATCCTATTTAAAACTAAATACTTACCTTTAAAATAAACCCTAATATAGCTACAATATAAATAATAATTATATTGTAGCTATCTTAGGATTTATTTTTATTTTACAGGCAAATTTCAATTTATTTTAACTAGGTACAATAGCTATTAAATAGTTATTAACTATTTAATAGCTTACCTAGCTAAAATAAAGAGAAATTTACCTGTAAAATAAAAACTAACCTAAGTTACAATTACACCTAACACTACACTATACTTTAATAAATTATTCCGATTTAAAACTAAATACTTACCTGTAAAATAAACCCTAAGGCCTAGATTTAGAGTTTTGTCGGTAACGACCCGCGTAGCTAACGCCGGCTTTTTTCTGGCCGCACCATAAAAATAACTCTGGTATTGAGAGTCCACAAAAAGGCTGCGTTAGGCTCCAAAAAAGGAGCGTAGAGCATTTTTAACGCAGCTTCAACTCTCGATACCAGAGTTGCTTACACAAGCGGCCAGCCTCAAAAACGTGCTCGTGCATGATTCCCCCATAGGAAACAATGGGGCTGTTTGAGCTGAAAAAAAACCTAACACCTGCAAAAAAGCCGCGTTCAGCTCCTAACGCAGCCCCATTGTTTGCTATGGGGAAACACTTCCTACATCTGCATCTAACACCCTAACATGTACCCCGAGTCTAAACACCCCTAGCCTTACACTTATTAACCCCTAATCTGCCGCCCCCGCTATCGCTGACCCCTGCATATTATTTTTAACCCCTAATCTGCCGCTCCGTAAACCGCTGCTACTTACATTATCCTTATGTACCCCTAATCTGCTGCCCCTAACACCGCCGACCCCTATATTATATTTATTAACCCCTAATCTGCCCCCCTCAACGTCGCCTCCACCTGCCTACACTTATTAACCCCTAATCTGCCGAGCGGACCTGAGCGCTACTATAATAAAGTTATTAACCCCTAATCCGCATCACTAACCCTATAATAAATAGTATTAACCCCTAATCTGCCCTCCCTAACATCGCCGACACCTAACTTCAAACATTAACCCCTAATCTGCCGACCGGAGCTCACCGCTACTATAATAAATGTATTAACCCCTAAAGCTAAGTCTAACCCTAACACTAACACCCCCCTAAATTAAATATAATTTTAATCTAACGAAATTAATTAACTCTTATTAAATAAATTATTCCTATTTAAAGCTAAATACTTACCTGTAAAATAAATCCTAATATAGCTACAATATAAATTATAATTACATTGTAGCTATTTTAGGATTAATATTTATTTTACAGGCAATTTTGTAAGTATTTTAACCAGGTACAATAGCTATTAAATAGTTAAGAACTATTTAATAGTTACCTAGTTAAAATAACGCTGGTTTTCACGGCTAACGCCAAACTCCAAATCTAGGCCTAAGATAGCTACAATGTAATTCATAATTACATTGTAGCTATTTTAGGATTTATATTTATTTTACAGGTAACTTTATATTTATTTTAGCTAGTTAGAATAGTTATTAAATAGTTATTAACTATTTAATAACTACCTAGCTAAAAGAAATACAAAATTACCTGTAAAATAAATCCTAACCTAAGTTACAATTAAACCTAACACTACACTATCAATAAATTAATTAAATAAAATACCTATAATTATCTACAATTAAACCTACCACTACACTATCAATAAATAAATTAAATACAATACCTACAAATAACTACAATGAAATAAACTATCTAAAGTACAAAAAATAAAAAAGAACTAAGTTACAAAAAATAAAAAAATATTTACAAACATAAGAAAAATATTACAACAATTTTAAACTAATTACACCTACTCTAAGCCCCCTAATAAAATAACAAAGACCCCCAAAATAACAAAATGCCCTACCCTATTCTAAATTACTACATTTCAAAGCTCTTTTACCTTACCAGCCCTGAACAGGGCCCTTTGCGGGGCATGCCCCAAGAAATTCAGCTCTTTTGCCTGTAAAAAAAAACATACAATACCCCCCCCAACATTACAACCCACCACCCACATACCCCTAATCTAACCCAAACCCCCCTTAAATAAACCTAACACTAAGCCCCTGAAGATCTTCCTACCTTGTCTTCACCCTACCAGGTTCACCGATCCGTCCTGAAGAGCTCCTCCGATGTCCTCATCCAAGCCCAAGCGGGGGGCTGAAGAGGTCCATGATCCGGCTGAAGTCTTCATCCAAGCGGGAGCTGAAGAGGTCCATGATCCGGATGAAGTCTTCTATCAACAGCATCTTCAATCTTCTTTCTTCCGTATCCATCTTGCAGACCTCCGACGCGGAACATCCTCTTCCGAATGACGGTTCCTTTAAGGGACGTCATCCAAGATGGCGTCCCTCGAATTCCGATTGGCTGATAGGATTCTATCAGCCAATCGGAATTAAGGTAGGAATATTCTGATTGGCTGATGGAATCAGCCAATCAGAATCAAGTTCAATCCGATTGGCTGATTCCATCAGCCAATCAGATTGAGCTTGCATTCTATTGGCTGTTCCGATCAGTTTATTTCATTGTAGTTATTTGTAGGTATTGTATTTAATTTATTTATTGATAGTGTAGTGGTAGGTTTAATTGTAGATAATTATAGGTATTTTATTTAATTAATTTATTGATAGTGTAGTGTTAGGTTTAATTGTAACTTAGGTTAGGATTTATTTTACAGGTAATTTTGTAATTATTTTAACTATGTAACTATTAAATAGTTCTTAACTATTTAATAGTGATTGTACCTGGTTAAAATAATTACAAAGTTGCCTGTAAAATAAATATTAATCCTAAAATAGCTACAATGTAATTATAATTTATATTGTAGCTATATAAGGATTTATTTTACAGGTAAGTATTTAGCTTTAAATAGGAATAATTTATTTAATAAGAGTTAATTAATTTCGTTAGATTAAAATTATATTTAATTTAGGGGGGTGTTAGTGTTAGGGTTAGACTTAGCTTTAGGGGTTAATACATTTATTAGAATAGCGGTGAGCTTCGGTCGGCAGATTAGGGGTTAATAATTGAAGTTAGGTGTTGGCGATGTTAGGGAGGGCAGATTAGGGGTTAATACTATTTATTATAGGGTTAGTGAGGCGGATTAGGGGTTAATAACTTTATTATAGTAGCGGTGCGGTCCGCTCGGCAGATTAGGGGTTAATAAGTGTAGGCAGGTGGAGGTGACGTTGTGGGGGGCAGATTAGGGGTTAATAAATATAATACAGGGGTCGGCGGTGTTAGGGGCAGCAGATTAGGGGTACATAAGTATAACGTAGGTGGCGGTCAGCAGATTAGGGGTTAAAAAAATTTAATCGAGTGGCGGCGATGTGGGGGGCCTCAGTTTAGGGGTACATAGGTAGTTTATGGGTGTTAGTGTACTTTAGAGTACAGTAGTTAAGAGCTTTATGAACCGGCGTTAGCCCAGAAAGCTCTTAACTACTGACTTTTTTCCTGCGGCTGGAGTTTTGTCGTTAGATGTCTAACGCTCACTTCAGACACAACTCTAAATACCGGAGTTAGAAAGATCCCATTGAAAAGATAGGATACGCAATTGACGTAAGGGGATCTGCGGTATGGAAAAGTCGCGGCTGAAAAGTGAGCGTTAGACCCTATTTTGAGTGACTCCAAATACCGGAGTTAGCCTAAAACCAGCGTTAGGAGCCTCTAACGCTGGTTTTCACGGCTAACGCCAAACTCCAAATCTAGGCCTAAGATAGCTACAATGTAATTCATAATTACATTGTAGCTATTTTAGGATTTATATTTATTTTACAGGTAACTTTGTATTTATTTTAGCTAGTTAGAATAGTTATTAAATAGTTATTAACTATTTAATAACTACCTAGCTAAAAGAAATACAAAATTACCTGTAAAATAAATCCTAACCTAAGTTACAATTAAACCTAACACTACACTATCATTAAATTAATTAAATAAATTAAATACAAATAACTACAATTAAATACAATTACATAAACTAACTAAAGTACAAAAAATAAAAAAAGCTAAGTTACAAAAAATAAAAAACATAAGTTACAAACATTTAAAAAATATTACAACAATTTTAAGATAATTACACCTAATCAAAGCCCCCTAATAAAATAACAAAGCCCCCCAAAATAAAAAACATTCCCTACCCTATTCTACATTAAAAAAGTTCAAAGCTCTTTTACCTTACCAGCCCTTAAAAGGGCCTTTTGTGGGGCATGCCCCAAAGAAAACTGTAAAAGAAAAATACAACCCCCCCAACATTAAAACCCACCACCCACATACCCCTAATCTAACCCAAACCCCCCTTAAAATAACCTAACACTAATCCCCTGAAGACCATCCTACCTTGAGTCATCTTCACTCAGCCGAGCCACCGATGGAATTGAAGAGGAAATCCGGAGCACCAGAAGTGATCCTCCAAGGGGCGCTGAAGAAGTCTTCCATCCGATGAAGTGATCCTCCAAGCGGCGCTGAAGAAGTCTTCCATCCGGCCGATGTCATCTTCCAAGCGGCGCTGAAGATCATCTTCCATCCGGGCGATGTCATCTTCCAAGCGGGGTCTTCAATCTTCTTGCTTCAGGATCGATCTTCATCCCGCCGACACGGAACATCCTTCTTCCCTGACGGACTAACGACGAATGAAGGCTCCTTTAAGGGACATCATCCAAGATGGCGTCCCTTCAATTCCGATTGGCTGATAGGATTCTATTAGCCAATCGGAATTAAGGTAGGAAAAATCTGATTGGCTGATTAAATCAGCCAATCAGATTGAGATCGCATTCTATTGGCTGTTCCGATCAGCCAATAGAATGCGATCTCAATCTGATTGGTTGATTCAATAATGTTGGGGGGGTTGTATTTTTCTTTTACAGGCAAAAGAGCAGTTTTCTTTGGGGCATGCCCCACAAAAGGCCCTTTTAAGGGCTGGTAAGGTAAAAGAGCTTTGAACTTTTTTAATGTAGAATAGGGTAGGGAATGTTTTTATTTTGGGGGGCTTTTTTATTTTATTAGGGGGCTTAGATTAGGTGTAATATTTTTTAAATGTTTGTAACTTATGTTTTTTATTTTTTGTAACTTAGCTTTTTTTATTTTTTGTACTTTAGTTAGTTTATGTAATTGTATTTAATTGTAGTTATTTGTATTTAATTTATTTAATTAATTTAATGATAGTGTAGTGTTAGGTTTAATTGTAACTTAGGTTAGGATTTATTTTACAGGTAATTTTGTATTTCTTTTAGCTAGGTAGTTATTAAATAGTTAATAACTATTTAATAACTATTCTAACTAGCTAAAATAAATACAAAGTTACCTGTAAAATAAATATAAATCCTAAAATAGCTACAATGTAATTATGAATTACATTGTAGCTATCTTAGGGTTTATTTTACAGGTAAGTATTTAGTTTTAAATAGGAATAATTTATTAAAGTATAGTGTAGTGTTAGGTGTAATTATAACTTAGGTTAGTTTTTATTTTACAGGTAAATTTCTCTTTATTTTAGCTAGGTAAGCTATTAAATAGTTAATAACTATTTAATAGCTATTGTACCTAGTTACAATAAATTGAAAGTTCCCTATAAAATAAAAATAAATCCTAAGATAGCTACAATATAATTATTATTTATATTGTAGGTATATTAGGGTTTATTTTATAGGTAAGTATTTAGTTTTAAATAGGATTAATTTAGTTAATAATAGAAATATTATTTAGATTTATTTAATTAATATTTAAGTTAGGGGGGTGTTAGGGTTAGTGTTAGACTTAGGTTTAGGGGTTAATAAATTTATTACAGTGGCGGCGGTGTAGTGGTGCAATGCTGAATGCCTAAAGCATATGCTGTCGGCATTTATCGATGTGCAGCGGACATGATACGCTTCATTGTATCATGTCCGCTCGCACTATAATACATTGACCCCATAGGGGGGTAGTTATGAAGCCGTCAACCTCAAATACGCTGGAATTCCGCAGCGTATTTGTGGCGAGGCTGATTCGCCTTAGTTATCAAAGGCTACAGACCGGCAAAAGTAGAATTTTGTGACGTAAACTTTGATCCGCCGGACTCAGTCCGACACAGATCGATTCTTACGTCACTCCAGATGTTCCACACACAAGTGCGGCACAATCTGACTACTTTTGCTAGTTATCAAAAAACTAGCAGGTACGCTCGGCACTTTTACGGCCCAGCGTACCTGGTTTTCAATCCACCACCCTGGAGGCGGCGGATCCCATAGGAATCAATGGGAGTCTGACCATAGCGAAAGTACAAGTTCGCTGCTGCCAGACATCCCATTGATTCCTATGGGAATTGTCTGCACCTAACACCCTAACACATACCCCGAGTCTAAACACCACTAATCTGTCCCCCCTACACCGCCGCAACTAAATAAATGTATTACCCCCTAATCCGCCGCTCCCGGAGCCCACCGCAACTATAATATATGTATTAACCCCTAAACCGCCGCTCCCGGAGCCCACCGCCACCTGCATTATACCTAGTAACCCCTATCCTGCCCCCCCTACACCGTCGCCACCTATAATAAATTTATTAACCCCTATCCTGCCCCCCACTACACCGCCGCCACTGTAATAAATTTATTAACCCCTATCCTGCCCCCCACTACACCGCCGCCACTGTAATAAATTTATTAACCCCTAAACCTAAGTCTAACACTAACCCTAACACCCCCTAACTTAAATATTAATTAAATAAATCTAAATAATATTTATATTATAAACTAAATTAATCCTATTTAAAACTAAATACTTACCTTTAAAATAAACCCTAATATAGCTACAATATAAATAATAATTATATTGTAGCTATCTTAGGATTTATTTTTATTTTACAGGCAAATTTCAATTTATTTTAACTAGGTACAATAGCTATTAAATAGTTATTAACTATTTAATAGCTTACCTAGCTAAAATAAAGAGAAATTTACCTGTAAAATAAAAACTAACCTAAGTTACAATTACACCTAACACTACACTATACTTTAATAAATTATTCCGATTTAAAACTAAATACTTACCTGTAAAATAAACCCTAAGGCCTAGATTTAGAGTTTTGTCGGTAACGACCCGCGTAGCTAACGCCGGCTTTTTTCTGGCCGCACCATAAAAATAACTCTGGTATTGAGAGTCCACAAAAAGGCTGCGTTAGGCTCCAAAAAAGGAGCGTAGAGCATTTTTAACGCAGCTTCAACTCTCGATACCAGAGTTGCTTACACAAGCGGCCAGCCTCAAAAACGTGCTCGTGCATGATTCCCCCATAGGAAACAATGGGGCTGTTTGAGCTGAAAAAAAACCTAACACCTGCAAAAAAGCCGCGTTCAGCTCCTAACGCAGCCCCATTGTTTGCTATGGGGAAACACTTCCTACATCTGCATCTAACACCCTAACATGTACCCCGAGTCTAAACACCCCTAGCCTTACACTTATTAACCCCTAATCTGCCGCCCCCGCTATCGCTGACCCCTGCATATTATTTTTAACCCCTAATCTGCCGCTCCGTAAACCGCTGCTACTTACATTATCCTTATGTACCCCTAATCTGCTGCCCCTAACACCGCCGACCCCTATATTATATTTAGTAACCCCTAATCTGCCCCCCTCAACGTCGCCTCCACCTGCCTACACTTATTAACCCCTAATCTGCCGAGCGGACCTGAGCGCTACTATAATAAAGTTATTAACCCCTAATCCGCATCACTAACCCTATAATAAATAGTATTAACCCCTAATCTGCCCTCCCTAACATCGCCGACACCTAACTTCAAACATTAACCCCTAATCTGCCGACCGGAGCTCACCGCTACTATAATAAATGTATTAACCCCTAAAGCTAAGTCTAACCCTAACACTAACACCCCCCTAAATTAAATATAATTTTAATCTAACGAAATTAATTAACTCTTATTAAATAAATTATTCCTATTTAAAGCTAAATACTTACCTGTAAAATAAATCCTAATATAGCTACAATATAAATTATAATTACATTGTAGCTATTTTAGGATTAATATTTATTTTACAGGCAATTTTGTAAGTATTTTAACCAGGTACAATAGCTATTAAATAGTTAAGAACTATTTAATAGTTACCTAGTTAAAATAACGCTGGTTTTCACGGCTAACGCCAAACTCCAAATCTAGGCCTAAGATAGCTACAATGTAATTCATAATTACATTGTAGCTATTTTAGGATTTATATTTATTTTACAGGTAACTTTATATTTATTTTAGCTAGTTAGAATAGTTATTAAATAGTTATTAACTATTTAATAACTACCTAGCTAAAAGAAATACAAAATTACCTGTAAAATAAATCCTAACCTAAGTTACAATTAAACCTAACACTACACTATCAATAAATTAATTAAATAAAATACCTATAATTATCTACAATTAAACCTACCACTACACTATCAATAAATAAATTAAATACAATACCTACAAATAACTACAATGAAATAAACTATCTAAAGTACAAAAAATAAAAAAGAACTAAGTTACAAAAAATAAAAAAATATTTACAAACATAAGAAAAATATTACAACAATTTTAAACTAATTACACCTACTCTAAGCCCCCTAATAAAATAACAAAGACCCCCAAAATAACAAAATGCCCTACCCTATTCTAAATTACTACATTTCAAAGCTCTTTTACCTTACCAGCCCTGAACAGGGCCCTTTGCGGGGCATGCCCCAAGAAATTCAGCTCTTTTGCCTGTAAAAAAAAACATACAATACCCCCCCCAACATTACAACCCACCACCCACATACCCCTAATCTAACCCAAACCCCCCTTAAATAAACCTAACACTAAGCCCCTGAAGATCTTCCTACCTTGTCTTCACCCTACCAGGTTCACCGATCCGTCCTGAAGAGCTCCTCCGATGTCCTCATCCAAGCCCAAGCGGGGGGCTGAAGAGGTCCATGATCCGGCTGAAGTCTTCATCCAAGCGGGAGCTGAAGAGGTCCATGATCCGGATGAAGTCTTCTATCAACAGCATCTTCAATCTTCTTTCTTCCGTATCCATCTTGCAGACCTCCGACGCGGAACATCCTCTTCCGAATGACGGTTCCTTTAAGGGACGTCATCCAAGATGGCGTCCCTCGAATTCCGATTGGCTGATAGGATTCTATCAGCCAATCGGAATTAAGGTAGGAATATTCTGATTGGCTGATGGAATCAGCCAATCAGAATCAAGTTCAATCCGATTGGCTGATTCCATCAGCCAATCAGATTGAGCTTGCATTCTATTGGCTGTTCCGATCAGTTTATTTCATTGTAGTTATTTGTAGGTATTGTATTTAATTTATTTATTGATAGTGTAGTGGTAGGTTTAATTGTAGATAATTATAGGTATTTTATTTAATTAATTTATTGATAGTGTAGTGTTAGGTTTAATTGTAACTTAGGTTAGGATTTATTTTACAGGTAATTTTGTAATTATTTTAACTATGTAACTATTAAATAGTTCTTAACTATTTAATAGTGATTGTACCTGGTTAAAATAATTACAAAGTTGCCTGTAAAATAAATATTAATCCTAAAATAGCTACAATGTAATTATAATTTATATTGTAGCTATATAAGGATTTATTTTACAGGTAAGTATTTAGCTTTAAATAGGAATAATTTATTTAATAAGAGTTAATTAATTTCGTTAGATTAAAATTATATTTAATTTAGGGGGGTGTTAGTGTTAGGGTTAGACTTAGCTTTAGGGGTTAATACATTTATTAGAATAGCGGTGAGCTTCGGTCGGCAGATTAGGGGTTAATAATTGAAGTTAGGTGTTGGCGATGTTAGGGAGGGCAGATTAGGGGTTAATACTATTTATTATAGGGTTAGTGAGGCGGATTAGGGGTTAATAACTTTATTATAGTAGCGGTGCGGTCCGCTCGGCAGATTAGGGGTTAATAAGTGTAGGCAGGTGGAGGTGACGTTGTGGGGGGCAGATTAGGGGTTAATAAATATAATACAGGGGTCGGCGGTGTTAGGGGCAGCAGATTAGGGGTACATAAGTATAACGTAGGTGGCGGTCAGCAGATTAGGGGTTAAAAAAATTTAATCGAGTGGCGGCGATGTGGGGGGCCTCAGTTTAGGGGTACATAGGTAGTTTATGGGTGTTAGTGTACTTTAGAGTACAGTAGTTAAGAGCTTTATGAACCGGCGTTAGCCCAGAAAGCTCTTAACTACTGACTTTTTTCCTGCGGCTGGAGTTTTGTCGTTAGATGTCTAACGCTCACTTCAGACACAACTCTAAATACCGGAGTTAGAAAGATCCCATTGAAAAGATAGGATACGCAATTGACGTAAGGGGATCTGCGGTATGGAAAAGTCGCGGCTGAAAAGTGAGCGTTAGACCCTATTTTGAGTGACTCCAAATACCGGAGTTAGCCTAAAACCAGCGTTAGGAGCCTCTAACGCTGGTTTTCACGGCTAACGCCAAACTCCAAATCTAGGCCTAAGATAGCTACAATGTAATTCATAATTACATTGTAGCTATTTTAGGATTTATATTTATTTTACAGGTAACTTTGTATTTATTTTAGCTAGTTAGAATAGTTATTAAATAGTTATTAACTATTTAATAACTACCTAGCTAAAAGAAATACAAAATTACCTGTAAAATAAATCCTAACCTAAGTTACAATTAAACCTAACACTACACTATCATTAAATTAATTAAATAAATTAAATACAAATAACTACAATTAAATACAATTACATAAACTAACTAAAGTACAAAAAATAAAAAAAGCTAAGTTACAAAAAATAAAAAACATAAGTTACAAACATTTAAAAAATATTACAACAATTTTAAGATAATTACACCTAATCAAAGCCCCCTAATAAAATAACAAAGCCCCCCAAAATAAAAAACATTCCCTACCCTATTCTACATTAAAAAAGTTCAAAGCTCTTTTACCTTACCAGCCCTTAAAAGGGCCTTTTGTGGGGCATGCCCCAAAGAAAACTGTAAAAGAAAAATACAACCCCCCCAACATTAAAACCCACCACCCACATACCCCTAATCTAACCCAAACCCCCCTTAAAATAACCTAACACTAATCCCCTGAAGACCATCCTACCTTGAGTCATCTTCACTCAGCCGAGCCACCGATGGAATTGAAGAGGAAATCCGGAGCACCAGAAGTGATCCTCCAAGGGGCGCTGAAGAAGTCTTCCATCCGATGAAGTGATCCTCCAAGCGGCGCTGAAGAAGTCTTCCATCCGGCCGATGTCATCTTCCAAGCGGCGCTGAAGATCATCTTCCATCCGGGCGATGTCATCTTCCAAGCGGGGTCTTCAATCTTCTTGCTTCAGGATCGATCTTCATCCCGCCGACACGGAACATCCTTCTTCCCTGACGGACTAACGACGAATGAAGGCTCCTTTAAGGGACATCATCCAAGATGGCGTCCCTTCAATTCCGATTGGCTGATAGAATCCTATCAGCCAATCGGAATTAAGGTAGGAAAAATCTGATTGGCTGATTAAATCAGCCAATCAGATTGAGATCGCATTCTATTGGCTGTTCCGATCAGCCAATAGAATGCGATCTCAATCTGATTGGTTGATTCAATAATGTTGGGGGGGTTGTATTTTTCTTTTACAGGCAAAAGAGCAGTTTTCTTTGGGGCATGCCCCACAAAAGGCCCTTTTAAGGGCTGGTAAGGTAAAAGAGCTTTGAACTTTTTTAATGTAGAATAGGGTAGGGAATGTTTTTATTTTGGGGGGCTTTTTTATTTTATTAGGGGGCTTAGATTAGGTGTAATATTTTTTAAATGTTTGTAACTTATGTTTTTTATTTTTTGTAACTTAGCTTTTTTTATTTTTTGTACTTTAGTTAGTTTATGTAATTGTATTTAATTGTAGTTATTTGTATTTAATTTATTTAATTAATTTAATGATAGTGTAGTGTTAGGTTTAATTGTAACTTAGGTTAGGATTTATTTTACAGGTAATTTTGTATTTCTTTTAGCTAGGTAGTTATTAAATAGTTAATAACTATTTAATAACTATTCTAACTAGCTAAAATAAATACAAAGTTACCTGTAAAATAAATATAAATCCTAAAATAGCTACAATGTAATTATGAATTACATTGTAGCTATCTTAGGGTTTATTTTACAGGTAAGTATTTAGTTTTAAATAGGAATAATTTATTAAAGTATAGTGTAGTGTTAGGTGTAATTATAACTTAGGTTAGTTTTTATTTTACAGGTAAATTTCTCTTTATTTTAGCTAGGTAAGCTATTAAATAGTTAATAACTATTTAATAGCTATTGTACCTAGTTACAATAAATTGAAAGTTACCTATAAAATAAAAATAAATCCTAAGATAGCTACAATATAATTATTATTTATATTGTAGGTATATTAGGGTTTATTTTATAGGTAAGTATTTAGTTTTAAATAGGATTAATTTAGTTAATAATAGAAATATTATTTAGATTTATTTAATTAATATTTAAGTTAGGGGGGTGTTAGGGTTAGTGTTAGACTTAGGTTTAGGGGTTAATAAATTTATTACAGTGGCGGCGGTGTAGTGGGGGGCAGGATAGGGGTTAATAAATTTATTATAGGTGGCGACAGTGTAGGGGGGGCAGGATAGGGGTTAGGAGGTATAATGTAGGTGGCAGCGGTGGCAGCGAGCGGCGGTTTAGGGGTTAATACATTTATAAGAGTTGCGGCAGGGTCTAGGAGCGGCGATTTAGGGGTTAGTAACTTTATTTAGTTGCGGGGGGCTCCGGGGGCGCCGGTATAGGGGGTAGAACAGTGCAGTTTAGTGTGAGTGCTTAGTGACAGGCTAGCAATAAAGCTGGGAAAAAGCCGAAGAGCAGCGAGATCGGATGAGTGATAACTATCACAGTCCGCTGCTCATCGCCCCGCGGCTTTTTGACATCTTTATTTGATAACTTAGGCGTATTTTTTCAGGTCCGCGGCGGCGAAGGTAGGCGAGCTTAGGCGGGCGTATTGGGCCGGCGAAGGCAGGAAAGTTGACACGATGATAACTACCCCCATAGTATCTATAAAACAATGGGAGCTGCCATGTTGTACCTTAGGTTACCTTCTCTGCAATAGCCAATTAGGGATAGTTATAAATAGGTCACTAGAGTGTGCAGCCATTGGCTGTGGGGAATATAACAATGTTCTGCACTTTCATTTCTAACAGGAACGGAAAAGCTCACAATTTTAGGATGGAATTGCAGGAAAAGGGGACAAATGAAATAATGAAAGAATATTGCAGAGTTTTTTTATATATGTGATTTATCATTTTATATTACCATCTCAAAGTGTTTAATGTCCCTTTAAAAATAAGATGGAAAGAGATTCTACCAACTAAGAGCAAATTGTAATAGTTTTTATTTGCAACAACTAAAAAAATGAATGACTGATTATTGCTAGTAGTCATTTTTTTTAACAGCTTTTGATCTGCTTACTAAGATTACAAGTGGCAAGGTAACTTTGGCACAAAAGCGAAAAGGGGTATATCGTGGATCTTTGCGTACGTCAGAAGTAGCACACATATTACGCGTTGTTCACTTGACCGCAATTGAATTAAACAAGTGTTACACTTGACTAAAAGGTTGCACAAAAACATCAAAAATACATTTGAAGTACAGTTACAACTCATAATAATACTGTCTGATAAAAATGATTAAAAAAATATTGCATAAAAAATTATTAGCGCTCAAAAATATGAGGTCTCAGGTGTTAGAAATTAAAAGGACATAGAGATACATACATGTACATGTCTAAATATTTATATGTATGTGTTTATTGTGTGTACATATGTATTTATATGTTTATTCAGTGCTCAGCATAAATGAGTACACCGCAACAGATTTGTCAGAAAACCTTTACTTATCTCTCAGAAACAACATATTCTATGGGACACTATACTACAAAATTAACAAGATTTGTTCATTTGCACCCACAACAAAGTATTTTTCCTAACAAAAATCATTCAAGGCCATGTTGCAAAAATGAATACACCCCAATGAAAGTCATAGGAGCAAAGCTAAATGTCTGACAACAAATTCCTGATTAACAAGAATTCAACTACAGGAGAGTCTAATTTTTAATTATACAGGTGTCCAGCAGACAGTTTATTATAAAAGGGCATTACTTACCAAACAAAATCCCATGTCATGCTGTTAGCAATGGCACCACATGGAAGAGAAATGTCACAAGGCCACAAGAAAATAATTTCTTTACACAAGAAAGGTGAAGGCTACAAGAAGATCACCAAAGCTTTAATTATCAGTAAAAATACTGTAGCAAAAGTGATACAAAAATGTAACAGAGATGGAACTGCAACCATCTCACAGACACGTCCAGGTCATCCATGCAAGTTAACACCTCGGCAGGAGTGTCTTCTGATGAGAAGGGTGGAAGAAAATTGCCATGCAAGTTCACTGCAGTTAGCTAAAGAAGTAGAAAGCCAAACTGAGGTGATTGTTTCCCGTGACACAATATGGGGTACACTGCAGAGGAATGGCATGCATGAGTGTCGTCCACGAAGGAAGCCTCTCCGAAAGCACATGCACAAAAAAACCTGCCTAGAATTTGCCAGGACACATGCTGAAAAAGAAGAAGATCACTGGGACTCTGTACTCTGGTGTGATAAGACCAAGATAAATGTTTTTGGAACTGATGGCTTTAAAACTGTATGACGTCGCAAAGGTGAGGAGTACAATGAAAAATGCATGGTGCCTACAGTAAAACATGGTGGTGGCAGTGTCCTTCTGTGGGACTGCATGAGTGCTGCTGATGTCGATGAGCTGCATTTTATTGATGGTATCATGTGCCCTTGGTCGTCGCGTAGTTTTCCAACATGACAATGATCCAAAACACACATCTAAGGCCTCTGTTGCATTTATGAAGAAGAACAGTGTGAAAGTGATGCAGTGGCCAAGTATGTCTCTTGATCTGAACCCAATCGAACACCTATGGGGAATTCTGAAGAGACAAGTTGAGCATCACTATACATTGAACATCCAGGCTCTAAAAGAGGTCATTCTTGAAGAATGGAAAAAGATGTTGCAATATGTTGCTCTCTCTCTCATCTCTCTCTCTCTCTCTCTCTCTCTCTCTCTCTCTCTCTCTCTATATATATATATATATATATATATATATATAAGTGCATTGTAGCCCTTTGCAGTCAAGTAGCTGAAAACATGAAAAATCATATTAATTCATATTTAATAAAGTGTTATACTATAAATGTACTGTAAATATTATACATCCCAATGTCCTGCACATAGCAGAATATGTTCTATATATTTATAAATATATATATATATATATATATATATATATATATATATATATATATATATACTGTATATATCTGTATATATCTATATATATGTGTATTTATGAATTTACGGTTTAGCACACTTGAGAAAACAGGATCGGGTTTGCACACGAGTGTTAGTGTTTTTTTTAAAATGTTCGCGATCCATTGAAGTCTATGGAGAAGACAAACACAGAAGCAATGCGCTCTATCTTACCCGCTTTGTAGGTTCACTGGAGAGTGGGGATGACGTAACACGTCACGTGGTTAAGTGCTGAAAAAAAGGGTGTATTCTTCTTCCACGCCAATAAGTAAATATAGTGACAAAAAGAGTTCCAAGCACAAGCCACTTGTGGGCAGTGGACAAGTGCTTGGGGAGCACGAAACATGTCTGCTGTATAGGAGCTCAGCTTTCCTTTCTATGTTTTAACTGTCAGTCATTGCGGTTGTATGGCTATACACTATACATGTTTTTAGCTTTATGGAAGAAGTCTAGGGGGAATGCTTTTTTTTCTACTTTTTGTAATCCATTTAAATCTATGGGGGAATAAATTAACACGGTCCTGATTTTCGAAATTCGACTTTTTGCTTGCATCGGGTTAGCACTTGTGCGAAAACTTTTTTACTTTGATGTGCGCAAAAAGCTCCACTCATAATTTAGCCCTAAATGTCCTATTTTGCGGTTTGTGGAAGCGTGTACCGTCCACTTGCACAGCTGTTGGAATTTTCCTTATAGGCCAATAAGCAACACCAGGGCATAACCATGCATCTCATCACACTTTTATTGTTAGTTAAAAATGCTTTCACAAGCTTTTGCCATTTAAAAATGTTTAGCATGTTTTATTGTTTCTCTTTAAATATGCATGGTAGAAAATGCAGGATTTACGATACACTTAAAAATGTGTTTGCCATTTTCAACAATCACTTAATACTTACACGTTGCAAAAGGTTAAAAATAATTTTTGCCATTTAAAAACTAAAGTTTGACATTTAATTTTGACACAAAAAACAGTTAATGTGACACAAAAGTGTAATAGGACAAAATACATTTTATGCACTCAGAAACAACAAAAAGCTACCATATCCTATAAGCATTTTAATACAAAATTGCAGCATCAATTCCTTGCAAGAAGACTCTTAGGCAGTGTACAAAAATATATTTGAATTCTTTTCACAATTTTCATTATTAATTAGACAATACATTTAGGGTCAGATTATGAGTGGTGCAGTAACAGTTACGCACAAGCGAAAAGAGAGTTAGCACTGTGTATGCGTGCTACGTGTAGTGCTCGTATTAAAGATCACTTGAGTGCAATTGAAGTTAGCGCATCCTCAGACCTCTGGTTAACTGTTTCACAAAACAAAAAAGTGTCAGAAAATATCAAAAATACTTTACAAAGTACAGTTACACTCATAATGACTATCAGCTAGATTACGAGTTTGACGTTATGATTGAAATAGCAGCGTTAGGGCCCATAACGCTGCTTTTTCCCTAACGCTGCTATTACAAGTCTTGCAGGTATAGGTGTACCGCACACCTTTTAGCCGTCACGCAACATCAGTACTGCACTTTTAAAAAAGTCCTTTTCAATGGGACTACCATAGAGCCTGTATTACGAGTTTGCCTGGGAGGCCAAAAAGTGAGCGGTACACCCTATACTGACAAGATCTGTACCGCCATCTAAAGTCAGTAGTTATGAGTTCTACGCTACAAAGCTGTACCATAAAACTCATAACAAATTAAAATGTATTAACCCCTATTCTGCCAGTTCCCAACATCGTCGCCACTATAATAAACCTTTAACCCCTAAACCGCTGCCCTCCCGCATCGCAAACACTATTTAAATATTATTAACCATTAATCTGCTGTCCACCCATACCGCCAGTATAATAAACCTATTAACCCCTAAACTACAAGCCCCCCCACAACAAAATATACTAAAATAAACTGTTAACCCCTAAACCTAATGACCCCCTAACTTTATATTAAAATTACAATTTCCCTATCTTAAATTAAAACTTACCTGTCAAATAAATAAATTAATTTTAAACTAACAATTACACTAAGATAATTATTAAACTACAATTAAACTAACTATCAATTAAATTCAACTAAACTACACATTAAAAAAAGCCTAACACTACTCTAAAAATTACAAAAAGTATCTAATTACAAAAAAAATAACTTAATTACAAAAACAAACAAACTAAAACACTACATTACGAAAAATAAGAAGCAAATGATCAAAAATAAAAAAGAATTACACCTAATCTAATAGCCCTATCAAAATAAAAAAGCCCCCCGAATTAAAAAAAACCCTAGCCTACAATAAACTACCAATGGCCCCTAAAAGGGTCTTTTGTGGGGCATTGTCCTAAAGAAATTAGCTCTTTTACCTGTAAAAAAAATACAAACCCCCCAACAGTAAAACCCACAACCAACCCCCCAAAATAAAATAACTATCTAAAAAATTGCCCTGAAAAGGGCATTTGTATGGGCATTGCCCTTAAAAGGGAATTTAGCTCTTTTACATGCCCAGACCCTAAACTAAAAATAAAACCCACCCAAAAAAAACCTTAAATAAACACTAACCCCCCGACGATCTACATACAGTTATTGAAGTCCCGCTTGAAGGATCCATCCAGCCAGCAAGAATTCTTCATCCAGACGGACTCTTTGATCTTCATCCAGCCGGTGAAGTCTTCATCCAGACGGCATCTTCTACCTTCATCCATCCGGCGCGGAGCGGGTCTATCCGGAAGACATCCGGAATTTTAGTGTTTATTTTTTTTTGTAATTTTAGGTTTTAGTGTAAGACAGGGTTTTATTTCACAGGTAAGTTTGTATTTATTTTAACTAGGTAGTTATTAAATAGGTAATAACTATTTACTAACTAGTCTACCTAGTTAAAATAAAAACAAACTTACCTGTGAAATAAAAATAAAACCTAAGCTAGATACAATATAACTATTAGTTATATTGTAGCTAGCTTAGGTTTTTTTTATATTGTAGCTAGCTTAGGTTTTTTTTCACAGGTAAGTTTGTATTTTGTTTTAAATAGGTATTATTTAGTTAATAATTGTAACTTAAGTTTAGCTCTATTTTAATTATGTTAAAGTTAGGGGGGTTAGGGTTGGGTTTAGGGGTTAATGGATTTATTTAGTGGTAATGATGTTAGAGGCCAGGGGTTTAGGGGTTAATAACTTTAGTATAGTGGCGGTGACATTGGGAGCAGCAGATTAGGGGTTAATAGTTTTATATAGGTGGCTTC
Source organism: Bombina bombina (assembly GCF_027579735.1). Lineage (NCBI taxonomy): Eukaryota > Metazoa > Chordata > Amphibia > Anura > Bombinatoridae > Bombina > Bombina bombina. Next base: position 556,716,805 of record NC_069501.1, on the reverse strand, counting down.
GATGTTGGGGGCAGCAGATTAAGGGTGTTTAGACGTAGGGTTTATGTTATAGTGTTTAAACAGTATTTTTATTTCCCCATAGACATCAATGGGGCCTGCGTTACAGAGCTTTTGTTTCCGCGATCGCAGGTGTTAGGCATTTTTTTGCCGGCTTTCCCCATTGATGTCTAGGGGGAAATTGTGCACAAGCACGTCAAAGCAGGGCTTGTTTTCGGTGTTGTATGGAGCTCAACGCAACCATTTTGCCCGCGCAAGCCTGCTTTTTTAAAACTCGTAATACCAGCGCTATAGGGAGGTGAAATAACGCAGCTTTTGTGGCGGTCGTTAAAATCCCTATAGCGCTCAAAACTTGTAATCTAGCTAAATGTCTGAAAAAAATTATTTAAAATTTTTTTTTGCACAAAAAGTTTATAAGGACTCAAATATATGAGATCTCAGTTGCTAGAAAACAAAAAGGCAGGCAAAAGGCTTTAAAATAGAGATACATACATATAAATGTCTAAATATGTTTATGTCTGTATATATATATATATAAAGTTCAATATGGAATAGCACTCACAATATTCAACCTTCGACCGTGTGTTCAGCAAGTACAACATAGTCTCCAACAAAAGAGGGAAGACAGATGGACATTTGAACTAGAAACCCTGAGTCCCAAGGGCATGAATACCAAAGATTGAAGGCATAGCTTTATATAAGCTGCTATTTACAAGCTTCTTTTTGGCCTGTTCTTTTCCAATACTGAGTAAAATATATTATGCTAACTTCAGTTGCCTTGGTTCTTACTAATACATTCTAATGTATTCTGGCTTTTGCTGCTATTTAGTTTGGTCTTTTTTCCACTGTTCGGGTTCTCTCTATATTCTTCCTTTTTTCCTTCCCCTTTTTTCCTTCCCCTCTTTTCCTATGGGTTGTTAATGTCACTCACACTAATGTACCCTAGGCCCGGTGGCTTATAGCTGATCACCCTACGGGGAGTATGTTGTGCTCTATGCTTTTTTCCATTATTACATACAATGATGTATAGTATATGGTTGTACTTGTTGCTGTGTATATATAGGTTTTGTTATCCTATTCCATGCTCCCTCTATCACTATTTAGGGTAAGAGCTGGATGATATATAACATATAGCATTTTTTTTCGTTTATACGATCAGTATCCATATAGTTAGTAAGAGTAAGGTTTTGAGATATTTACATATTTTACATTTTAAGCTTCATATCGTGTTTGTCATTTCATGTCTTGTGTCGTATTTGTCATTTTTAAAATGGATTAGTCTTGTCTGTCTATACACGATTGTACTTGCTGCACGGGTAATGCGAATAGAACGTAACAATACTACACTGTTTCTTTATTAATTTGTTTTTACAACAGGTGTCGCCCAGTAGTGACGCAATCAATGCGCCAGGAACCACATCCGCTGGAACTCGCGCACACGAGGTGATTAGTGTTTATGGATCACAAATAGATGGTGAATAAGGTATATAAGTTTCTGTACACTTAGAAATTATTTGTAAAGGTCTGAAGACGGGGTAAAACCCTGAAACGTCACATTTTGGGATTAAAATTCTGTTGTTTAAATCCGGTGAGTGCCTGCTTTTGTTGGAGACTATATATATAGTATCTCACAAAAGTGAGTAAACCCCTCACATTTTTGTAAATATTTTATTATATCTTTTCATGTGACAACACTGAAGAAATAACACTTTGCTACAATATATGTAATTAGTGTACAGCCTGTATAACAGTGTAAATTTGCTGTCCCCTCAAAATAACTCAACAAACAGCCATTCATGTCTAAACCGTTGGCAACAAAAGTGAGTACACCCCTAAGTGGAATTGTTCATATTCTGCCAAAAGTGTCAATATTTTGTGTTGCCAACATTTTTTTCCAGCACTGCCTTAACCCTTTTGGGCATGGAGTTCATCAGAACTTCACAGGTTGCCACTTTAGTCCTCTTTCACTCCTCCATGACGACATCACGGAGCTGGTAAATGTTAGAGACCTTGTGCCCCCCCTTCCATTTGAGGATGCTCCACAGATGCTCAATAGGGTTTAGGTTTGGAGACATGGTTGGCCAGTCCATCACCTTTACCCTCAGCTTCTTTAGCAAGGCAGTGATGGTCCTGGAGGTGTGTTTGGGGTCGTTTTCATGTTGGAATACTGCCCTGCGGCCCAGTCTCCGAAGGGAGGGGATCATGCTCTGCTTCAGTATGTCACAGTACATGTTGGCATTCATGGTTCCCTCAATGAACTGTAGCTCCCCAATGCCGGCAGCACTCATGCAGGCCCAGACCATGACACTCCCACCACCATGCTTGATTGTAGGCAAGACACACTTGTTTTTGTACTCCTCACCTTGTTGCTGCCACACACACTTGACACCATCTAAACCAAATAAGTTTATCTTGGTCTCATGATCAGACCACAGAATGGTTCCAGTAATCCATGTCCTTAGTCTGCTTGTCTTCAGCAAACTGTTTGCAGGCTTTCTTGTGCATCAACTTTGGAAAAGTCTTCCTTTTGGGACAACCAATATGATGCAGTGTGCGACGTATGGTCTGAGCACTGACAGGCTGACCCCCCACCCCTTCAACCTCTGCAGCAATGCTGGCAGCACTCATACTTCTATTTCCCAAAGACAACCTCTGGATATGACGCTGAGCATGTGCACTCAACTTCTTTGGTCGACCATGGTGAGTCCTGTTCTGAGTGAAACCTGTCCTATGAAACCACTGTATGGTCTTGCTCACTATGCTGCAGCTCAGTATTAGGGTCTTGGCAATCTTCTTATAGCCTAGGCCATCTTTATGTAGAGCAGCAATTCTTTTTCTCAGATCCTCAGAGAGTTTTTTGCCATGAGGTGCCATGTTGAACTTCTAGTGACCAGTATGAGAGAGTGTGAGAACGATAACACCAAATTTAACACACCTGCTCCCCATTCACACACTAACGAGTCACATGACACCAGGCAGGGAAAATGGCTTATTGGGCCAAATTTGGACATTTCCACTTAAGGGTGTACTCACTTTTGTTGCCAACGGTTTAGACATTAATGGCTGTGTGTTGAGTTATTTTGAGGGGACAGCAAATTTACACTGCTGTACAGGCTGTACACTCACAACTTTACATTGTAGCAAAGTGTTATTTCTAAAGTGTTGTCACATGAAAAGATATAATAAAATATTTACAAAAATGTGAGGGGTGTACTCACTTTTGTGAGATACTGTATATATAAAAATATGTATTTATGCATAACTATAACATATTCTGCTATGTGAAGAACATTGGAATGTGAAATATTCATATTTTCATGTTGGGTTAGCATACTTTTTGCTATCACTCTATTTAAACAGAAATATAGTCTTGTTTTTTTATCTATCAAAACTATATATATTTTTTTAGTAGACAACCCAAGGTATTGATCTAGGCCAATTTTGGTATATTTCATGCCACTGTTTTGCCTCCAAATGTGATCATATTAAAAAAAAAACATTTTCACAAATTTTGGATTTCTCACTTAAATTATTTACACACAACTACAGCAGTCATAAGACAACTGTTTGTAAAAGGTTTTCTGAAGTCCCCTTTTTCAGAAATAGCAGATGTGCATGGCTTTGCAATTTAATTTTAGCAATTCTATTTGCAGCTGTACACCACACTTTTGAAATTCCTGGCAGTGAAGGGGTTAATTAGTTAGCTCAGCTGGTAAGGGTAATAGTATTTTAATACAGGGATTACCCTTCCACCTCTCTGATCGGTTCCAAATAGCTCTCTCCCCTCCCACACCCACACTCCTGACCATCATCTTAATTACTAGCAGACAGTCTCCCAGTATGAAGTTTTTTTGTTTTGTTTTTTAAATAAAACTAATTGTATTTATTTATTTTTCTGCAGTGTAGGATCCCCCCTTACCGTCCTACCTCCCTGATCTCTCCCATACAGCTCTTACCCTCCCCCTCCTAATGGAGACCACTATCTTATGTACTGGTAGCTATCTGCCAGGACCAAGTTTATAGATTTATTTAGATTTTTTAAAGTTTTTATTTATGAATTATTTTATAGATTGCTCTGTAGTGTAGCCGTCCGTAACACAGACTGTGCCACTGTCTGTTAATGATCAGGCATCTGCCTTAAAATGGAACTGGAGCACCGATCACGTTCCGGTTCCATATGTAAACAGATGCTTGTAGCTCAGGGACAGCAGCTCTAGGCTGTAACTTTACAGCTGAGGCTGCTGTTACTTCCTGAAGTTATGCAGTACGATAGGCAAAGTAAGGCATGAGGTATATATACACGTCCTTTTGGGCCAAGAGGTTAAAAAAATTATATTTCCTATGATGTAATTTAAAAACATTCACCTAGATTACAAGTTGTGCGTTCGTCTTTTAACGCTGAAAAAATATTGAATAGCCAAAAGAATTTCAGTAGCTCTTATCCTATTGGCTGATTTGAACAGCCAATAGGATTTCAGTAGCTCTCATCCTATTGGCTGATTTAAATTTCCAAAATCAAATCAGCCAATAGGCATTCAAGGGACACCATTTTAAATTGCGTACCTTGCATTGAAGATTCAGTATACGGCGGCGACCATATAAAGAGAATGCTCCGTTTCGGATGTCTTCAGGATGGACCCGCTCTGCTCCGTCGGGATGAAGATAGAAGATGCCGTCTGGATGAAGATGGAGCCGCCTGGATGAAGATGGGGCCGTCTGGATGAAGATCCTTCAAGCGAGACTTCATCAACTGTAAGTGGATCTTTAGGGATTAGTGTTAGGATTTTGTTAACCTATTTTTGGGTGTTTTTTTTTTTTTAGTTTAGGGTTTGGGCTTTTTCGTAAAAGAGCTAAATGCCCTTTTCAGGTCAATACAAAGGAGCTAAATGTTTTTTATTTTGGGGTGTTTTTTTTAACTGGGTATTAGAATAGGAACCATTTTTATTATTTTTGATAATTCGTTTGTTAATTTGTGTAATTTTTTTTGTTTTGGGTTGGGTTTTTATTTTTAGATTAAAGGGACAGTCTACACCAGAATTTTTATGGTTTTAAAAGATAGATAATCCCTTTATTACCCATTTCCCAGTTTTGCATAACTAACACATTTATAATAATATACTTTTAACCTCTGTGATTATCTTGTATCTAAGCCTCTGCAAACTGCCCCTTTTTTCAGTTCTTTTGACAGACTTGCAGTCTAGCCAATCAGTACCTGCTCCCAGATAACTTCTCGTGCACAAGCACAGTGTTATCTATATGAAATACGTGAACTAACACCCTCTAGTGGTGAAAAACTGTTAAAATGCAATCTGAAAGAGGTGGGCTTCAAGGTCTAAGAAATTAGCATATGAACCTCCTAGGTTAAGCTTTCAACTAAGAATACCAAGAGAACAAAGCAAAATTGGTGATAAAAGTAAATTGGAAAATTGTTTAAAATGACATGCTCTATCTGAATCATGAAAGTTTATTTTGGCCTAGACTGTCCCTTTAAGGCTTGGGCATTTCATAAAATAACTGAATGCCCTTTAAAGGGCATGAAAAAGAGCCGAACTTCCTGTTTTTTTTTGTAGCAAAAGGGCTGTTAACTTTAGGGCAATGCCCTACAAAAGGCCCTTTTAAGGGCCCACACAAAGGTTTTTTTATTTTTTGTAATTTTAGTGATTTTTATTTTTTGTAATGGTAGTTTTAATTTTTGTAATGTTAGATTTTAGTGTAAGGCAGCTTAGGTTTTATTTCACAGGTAAGTTTGTATTTATTTTAACTAGGTAGTTAGTAATAACTATTTACTAACTAGTCTACCTAGTTAAAATAAATACAAACTTACCTGTGAAATAAAAAGAAAACCTAAGCTAGCTACAATGTAACTATTAGTTATATTGTAGCTAGCTTAGGTTTTATTTCACAGGTAAGTATTTAGTTTTAAATAGGAATTATTTAGTTAATAATTGTAAGTTTAATTTAGCTCTATTTTAATTATGTTAAAGTTAGGGGGTATTAGGGTTAGGGTTACGTTAGGGTTAGGTTTAGGGGTTAATAGTTTAATTTAGGTTGTTGCGATGTGGGTGGCTGGCGGTTTAGGGGTTAATAGATTTATTTAGTGATAGTGATGTTGGAGGCCAAAGGTTTAGGGGTTAATAGCTTTATTTAGTTGCGGCGTTGTCAGGGAGCGGCGGAATAGGGGTTAATAGATTTATTATAGTGTGGGCGATATTGGGGTGCAGGGAAATAGGGGTAATAACTTAAGTATAGTGGCGGAAATATCGGGAGCGGTGAATTAGGGATTAATAACATTATTTAGGTGGCGGCGATATCGGGGGCAGCAGATTAGGGGTGTTTAGACGTGGGGTTTATGTTAGGGTGTTAGGTTTAAACGTTACTTTTTTTCCCCATAGACATCAATGGGGCTGCGTTACTGAGCTTTTCATTCCGCGATTGCAGGTCTTAGGTTTTTTTCTGACCCGCTCTCCCCATTGATGTCTATGGGGAAAGCATGCACGAGCTTGTCAAAGCAGCGTATGTATTTTGTGCGGTATGGAGCTCAACGCAACCATATCGCACACACAAGCCGGCTGTTTCAAAACTTGTAATGGCTGCGCTATAGGGGGTGAAATAACGCAACTTTTGTTGCGTTCGTTAAATTCCCTATAGCGCGCATAACTTGTATTCTACCTGAAACATTTTTAAAAATACCATAAGAAGTTATTACTTTTTCTTAGCATTAGTCTGATTTAACTAATACTATACTATATATATACTATACTAATGATGAAAAAGTTCCCAAACACAAGGCAATTTAGTAAGCTCATTATAAGTATTTCAATTTTCAAGCACTAAATGTTTGATTCTGTACTAAGCTCACAGCTATGGTGTCCGTTCTGTGTATGTAACAATTCTCTTTAGTAATCGATCAGGTGAAAATTAAAATAATCACATGTGACCTCCATGATGACTGTGCGTAGCCTGTGCTTGCTCATATCACATGTGACGTCATCGGCCTGTGCCACAGCTTAGGGAAGAATTAAGGGCCAACACTGTGGGAATATGTAGGGAAGGCTGGGCCAGCTACCAAAAAAGGCCACTCATAATGTGACACTGACTGCTGTGTGCCTTTCTACGCAGTCATTTTTTGGGGTTAAGAGCAGCAAGCTCACAGCAGTCGATGTGTGCAGCACAGCAGGGTGTGGGTAAGATGGGTGGGGCAAAGGGAACCAGCCCTGGCCCACTGGGTATTTGCCTGATGGCCAGTCCGGGCCTGCTTATGCTGGTGCTAAAACAGCAAATGACTGGGAAAGAGGCATGTGCACCCTCTTGCCTTACCTCAATATGTTATTGCATCAGTATTAACCTATCTACTCTTTGCAAAGACACTTCAAAATTTTCACGATTTACCAATTGAGATCTAGATTACAAGAGGTGTGCAAAAAATATTAGCGTTATTGCGTGCTAACACCACTCAAGTTAAGTCAATAGCACTTTTATTTTTCGCTCACATTACAAGTTAAATAAACTAGGGCCCGAGCAAAAGCCTAGGGTGCTCTAATATATGGATGTTGTATAGCGAGAGTGCACTTAATCTCTTACATATTAGTGCGGATATGCTGAAAAACTCATGTGGGCTATTGCTTGAGTGCGAAGCAGAAGGTGCTCTAAGCTGAAGGTAATATAGTGGAGTTCTTCACTTACATTTAAACTATGAGGGCCTGTAACAAAATTAAGGGATAACTGAATTGAAGTCTGGAGTTTGCTATGTGTGTGTTTGTTACTTTGTTGCAACTAGAGGGGCGGAGAGTGTGCTTACCTTTATAGGTCCATGCTGCAGTGGTTCCATCACCTTTCCTGCTTCCAGACAAGAGGATTTTGTTCTGTGACAAGGAATTTTTGTTGAAGCCAGCATGGATCGTTCTAGGAGAGCTTCTGTTTGCCCCAGGCAGTACAGAGAGGAGACAGAGGGATCCACAGGGAAAAGAGGGCCTGCAAGGGAAAGTGTCTGAAGTTCAGATGGCAGTGAGGTTGTACCACCAACACCCCAACCTCGCTCCCCTGTAGCACACATATCCAGGGCTAGGAAAAACGTTGGGATGGGTGGTGGCACTAGCACTAGACCGCAAGGGCTGCCCCCCTTAATACAGTGGAGGTGGTTTCTGGGCCTAGCACGAGCATACAAGTTGATACTGCCCCCACGTTTCATTCAAGCCTCACACAATCAGTGGCCCAGGTGGCCTTACATTCTCAGTCCCCAGGCTAACTTATCCCCCAGGATGCACACATGCTCAGCACACAGCAAGCTGCTAACCCCCTGACCGGATCCAGTGCTGCACAGATATTTCTGGCGCTTCCCCCAGCAACCTTGGCTGCTGTTCTGGCCTTGGCCCAGTCCCTGGCAGCTGTCATAGCTCCAGCTGGGACTGCAGCTGGGTTGGAGGGCCCAGGGCGTGTGGGGATGAGGCGTTGGGCCCCTGGATCGGAGATGGTGGTCGGCGGCGATATTTGACATGCCCCCTCACGTGACTCGGTGTGCGCATTATCACTGCTAGATGCAGAGAGTGGTGATGATCACAGCCGCATTCATGGGAGGCGGCGGACACGGAGCAGATTACACTCACCTCACGGAGCTCCCAGTAAGTTGGGGAGGCTCCGAGAATAGTGTAGCGCTCCGGGGGGAGGGCAGGCCGGCAGGAAATAGCGGTGGGGCCTGCAGCAAGAGGGCTAGGAGCTCGGGACAGGGCGTGGCCAATGTGGGATCCGGGAGGAACAATGAACTGTGTATAGCAAGCAGAATTTTAGGGACAGATGTAGCGTTTGTGAGTGAGCAAGATGCTGAAGCTTGATGCAGCAGAGAGTCAAATAGAGGCTTGAATGATCAGTTAGATAGCAGAAATGCGATGAACATGCAGAATTCTGAGAACGTAATGCACACAAGTATGAGCAGTGTGAATGTTAATAAGTCACTGATGGCAGGGAATAATTTTGTTCATAAGCTTAGCAGTTTACAGGGGATTGACTCTCAACTCACAAGTCAGGCTAGCAGCTTTAGTGTGCCTAGCATTAGTGGAGGAGGTAGTGTGATTGTGAACTCAGGAACTCAAGGGTCAGGGCCATCAGGTGCTTATGGAAGTCATGGGCCCAGTATGAATGTTGGGAATTTGGACTGGCAAAGGGTTATGGCTACTGCAATGGGTATGAAGTGGGGCGGGGGGCAGGGTCTTTCAGAAGTTGTGGGCCCCTCTGGAGCCCCGTCCTCTTTCCAGAGTACTTCTCATCTTTCTGTTATTTCACAGGGAGTAATGAATACCTCAGCCAGTACACCCATGGGGGAGTAAAGCCAGCAAGCTGGTGCCGTGACACAATAGAAAGCAGGAACACCAGCTACAGCAGTGGCGGAGTCATCTATGTCTGGAACAACAGGGCAGGTGGCAAATGGTGAGTTAATGATCCCTATACACTCATGCTGATTTGAGCTCATCATCCAGTGGGTCAAACTCAGAGAGTGGAAAGGAACTGGGGCTTGTGGGTAAGGTCAGAACTGCATGTTTAGGATGATCAAGAATGTTTGCAGTGCAGGCACAAGCTTAAACAGGGGGTACTGGGGTTACAGCAGATGCTACTAGTCAACAATTGGTGGTGTATAGTGGCGCAGGTGCAGGTCTTCCAGTATCTAGAAAAGTGGCAGCTCAAGGGGACACCTACCCTTGTCTGGTGCATTCACTGTATGGACATTTAAAAAACAAAGTCGTTAAAAAGATACAGGAAGGGCGGTATGTCAATATCTTTGAACTGTCAGCATACAGGAACAAAGAAAGGGCAGAAAATGGCACTGGCCCTAAGAGGGTCAGGCGGCCAGAGACATACGAAGAGTGGCAAAGGTGCTTTAGGGTTATGGCTACCTGCTATGTGTACAAGTGGCCGGCACAGGGGCATAACCTCTACAAATACGTGGACACAATTGATAGTATACACAAACGTTTTAAAGATGGAGTTTGGCAGGAGAACAATATGGCCTTCCGCAGAAAGATAGTAGAAAATCCATTACTCCACTTTGGCACACAGGATATGCATCTGTGGTCGAAGCTGGGATCAGAACGATCTCCCTCACCCCATGCAGGTACGAATCTGGGGCCTTTGCACTCCTTTCCTTGCCAAAAGAGGCGGGGCATTAAGTGTTGGAAGTTCCAGGATAAACAGTGTGAAAGGGGAGCAAATTGCTCCTTTCGTCACATCTGTAAATACTTTGGCTGCCCCCACCCTGGAGTGAAATGCTCCAAAAGGAAGGAACCTGGATCTGACAGGGCAGAAGCAAGAGGTGGGCCTGATAACAAAGGCCCCCACGCCTCTTAAACCAGATGCTATGATTCCATGGTTGGCATGCTACCCTGACAAGGAAGCTGCTGGTGTACTATGGGCTGGGTTGCTTGAGGGTTTTCGGATTCCAGTACAACATTTCGTTCTGGGTTCCTCGGTTCATCACAACCTCAAATCTGCGTATAAATTCCCTGCACTGGTACGTGAAAAAAATATCAAATAAGTGGCTCTATGGAGGGTAGTGGGACCCTTTCAAGAACAACCATTCCCAGATTTGGTGGTCTCTCCGTTGTGGTCCCCAAAAAAGGCACAGGCAAATTTAGGTTGATACACCACCTTTCATACCCAAAGGTCACATCGGTAAATGATGCAATAGACCCGGCTTTAAGCTCGACAAGGAATGACAGGACAGGTAGGGGTGCTCTGTTGGCCAAGCTAGATATAGAATCATGTGCTCTGTTTGAGTGCTTTAGCTCATTCTTACATTGGGTGGTACAGGAGTCTTCTGAAGAAGGGACAATGGCCCATTATTTAGATGACTTCCTGTTAATAGGAAGAGCAGGTACTTCCGAATGTGATAAGCTAATGGCTGTCATGAGAACCGTGACTTCAGAGTTTGGAGTTCCACTTGCGGAGGACAAAATGCAGGGTCCCTGCACTTGAGATAGACACAGTGGCAGCAGAATGTTGCCTCCCGCAAGACAAAGTGGTTAAACTCTTGACAACAGTCAGATCAGTGGCGGGTGCTTCTAGCATTTCACTTAGGTAATTACAGTCATTTGGCTTGTTAAATTTTGCGGGCAGGGCCATTCCCATGGGCCTTGTCTTTAACAGAAAATTGGAAGAACAGCTGAAGGGTAAAAGAGATGGCGCCAGAAGATTCATGGTGTCCACAGAAATGAAAGAGGACATCTACATATGGGATAGATTTCTGACCCAGAAACTGGGTCTGCTTGTGGCGGCCTTATCCCATTTTGAATCAGTCCCTGCATCTATTCACTGATGCGGCAGGTGGCTTTGGATACGGGGCATACCTCGAAGGTGAATGGAGCGCTTCCATGCCCAACTCAGTGGTTGACCTCAGGCCTGATGAGGAACCTTGCCCTACTGGAGCTATTTCCTATTGTGGTAGCGGTTGAACTGTGGGGCTGGCAAAACAGATCAGTGGTGTTCTCATCAGACAACATGAGTGTGGTGTACGCCATAAACAGATTAGTGGTAAGGTACCTTAGGCACCTAGTACTTCACTGTTTACAACTTAATATCTGGTTCACAGCACGTCATGTCCCAGGTGTTCATAATGTAGTGGCAGATGCGTTCTCTAGATTCAAGTGGGAATAGTTTAGGAAGGTAGCTCCTAGGGCTGCAGCACAAGGTTTACCTTGTCCCTTATTTCTCTGGCAGTTGGCAGTCTCTGGGCATCCATCATCCCATTAGTGAAGGCTTCACTGGCTCCCAAGACCTGGAAGGCTTATGAGTCACACTGGAAGGGTTGAGAGATGTTCTGCAGTAAAAGAGGGTTCACCATGCAGCAGACATCACAGGTACAGGTGTTGAAATTGCTGGGCATGGATGAAGCTATTTGGGGTTTCCAGATTGTCAGCTCAAAGCTGGCTTTCAGCAGTAGCATTCTTCAGCAACATGCTTGCCATTCCGGAATTTTGAAATTCCTTCCTAGTGAAACAAGTGCTGAAAGACTGGGGTAGGACGGAAGTTAGAATCCGGGATCAGGGGGAACCTATTACCCCTCTCCGCTTAATAGAGTTTGTGAAGTCGCTAGATGGGATTTGTGCAACAAATTACGAAGTGCTATTATTTAGAGCAGCCTTCTCCATGGCATTAGCAGGTGCACACTGAGAGTGGGGGAATTGGTGTCTTCAGCTAAAGTGGGAGGAAGGGGAGGCATACAGCTTGAGCATGTAAGGGCCTCTGAGGATGGGATGCTTTTATTAATTCTACGGTCTAAAACAGATCAAGAAGGAAAAGGTGCTTGGCTTCCTTTATGAAGGCATGAGCTACCTGAGTGCTGCCCGGTAGGTAATGCCGGCAGGGTCAAAGGAATTTTTGTCCTTGAGGATTCCTCTGCATTGTCTGCATTTTAATTCAAAAAGGTGTTGTCTTTAGCAGCGTCTGCATGCGGGTTAGATACATCCGGGTTGCCCCTCACTCATTTAGTATTGGAGCGGCTACTAGTGCTGTTTCAAAGGGTTCTTTAACTGGGGAAATCAAATGATTAGGGCGTTGGAGAACGGGGTAATATAAACTGTACATTAGGCCATTAAAGACAGATAGCTAAGTCCTTCTGGGGGGGGGGGCGGCTAAGTTTTTGTTATGCTTTATGTCATGTTTATTATTGTATTGTTGTTGAAAGTTCCAAGCATCTAGCTTAGATGCCTTCTTTTTCAAATAAAGATATGAAGAGAACAAAGAAAATTTGATAAAAGTACTAAATTAGAAAATTGCTTAAAATTGCATGCTCTATATGAATCACAAAAGAAAAAAAATTGGGTTCAGTGTCCCTTTAAGCAGGAGCCTTTTGAACCTAATGGTACCCTTAATGGTACCATCATCAGAGTCCTCTACTGACTCCCCATCAGAAGGGTCAGAGGAGGTTCTCCTCCAGAAGTAACTAAGGGATCATCATCTGAAGGTTGCCCATAATTTTCGGTTGTGGCCTCCGCCACCGCACCTGGGCTCCGTACTTGAGAGCAATGCTTAACCTTTCTCTTCCTTGTTTTCCATGATAACAGTCTAGTACTCAGGGCAGCATACACAGCAGCCTGTATATGGCCGTGAGATCATTATGTTCGGAGGCAACTGTGTTTGTATTTATAGGTTGTTGGACAGGAATGTCCGCATCAGCCTCGATCTAAGAAGCCACAGCAGGGCCTGTAGGAGACAAGTCATGCAGGAGCTCCTCAGCAGTTTGTCTGCTTGGGCCTCCTTAATAAGTCGTCAGGACATACTTTATGTTAGGCAACAATTGCATAGTTGTTCTAGAGGGTTCATAGTAATTATTTTGCAAAGCATACACTTACTGTTGTCAATTGAATTTACCGAGTAAGATTACTTCAGACTCTCTATTAGAGTCCATAATATCGTGGTGGTTAATGACGATTGCAGTAACAATCATGAACTTCACAGCAGGTTACCTGGATCCCAATGCATAAAACAACTGTTCCTATTTAAACCTTGTTAAGGGCATATTATCACCTCTGGTCCAGCCAATTCGCATGGCTACCACTCTCCCACAGGTCTGATATGCAGTGGCTCTAAACCGGAAAAAGAGCGAAAACACTGTACAAGGGCGGGAATCTGTGTTTCTGCCAACCGCAGCAGCCTTTATTCATTCTAGGCCTGCGGACTGTAGTATGGGCATATCCAGGCAAAAGGCGGTCTTGCCTGCACAATATAATGAAGTAACCAGAAGACCGGTAACGAGGTCTGGTGCGACCATATCACAAACACCCTTATGTGACCTATGTCTGGGTATTACAGGGTTCCCAAATTTGGACAGAAAACTGTCTGTGTCCTGTATACGTTCATGCCTGAATTGCTCCCCTCTCAGCTGCATATACTGAAATGGCTGGATGTCCGGTACAACGGTTTGCTTAAGGCATGTCACTGCCAGCATTAAAGGGGTCGTTAAGTGCACAGTGGATTTAATTTAGTCACAGAGACGCAACTTTACACCACCTCTCTATTAGACAAGTTGCCATGAGATAGTGGACAACTTACCTATGATAAATCTGTATTTTGGTGTGAGACACACCACATTATCAGACAGGGGATATAGGGTAAACTGGAAAGAGGCATGGAAGACCCAGCGTCAGTCAGTATTATATACACCAAGGGGCCTATTTAAGAACGTGCAAGCGGACATGATCCGATATTGTGGATCATGTCTGCTGCACATCGATAAATGTCAACAGCATTCGCTCTCTGCATTTATCATTGCACCAGCAGTTCTGGCGAACTGCTGGTGCAATACCGCCCCCTGCAGATTTGCGGCCGCTAGCAGGGGGTGTCAATCAACCTGATCGTATTGGATCGGGTTGATATCTGTCCGACTCAGAGCAGATGGACAGGTTATGGAACAGCGGTTTTTAGACCGCTGCTTCATAACTTGTGTTTCTAGCAAGCAGGAAGGTTCACCAGAAACAAGGGGCATCAAGCTCCATACAGAGTTTGAAAAATAGGCCCCCAAAACTCTATTAAGATTTATATGGTTATATGATCCCCAGCTCTCAAAGAAAGCCAATCCTTGATAAACTTAATTTCTTCTTTATAGAGCACCTCTCTCTGCCTACCCCCATCAAACAAGGCAAGGAACTACTGAGGGGGTAGTGGAAGTGGGAGCGATATTTATAACTTTGTTTGGGATGTCTATGCCAGGTAGAGTTATTCCCACAGGTTAAGAATGTTATCGTCGACTCTTACTGCCAATAGAAGGACATTTTTATTTTCTTCCTTTTACATTTTAAAGGTTTTACTTGCTGCATGTGTTGCATACAAAAAAAAAAAAAAAGAGAGAGACACTTGTGCGTAGTATAACTTGGATTCTTGAATAATGCATGCACCTGTGTTGCTTTACTTCCTTGATCAAAAATGTCTTAATTTTACAGGTCGCAAGCCCTTGGTACAGTTGACGCTGAGGTTTTCATCATGCAGCAGTCAGAGAGGCTCACTAACAGTGTACCCCAACTAAAGGCAGCTTAGCATGGCAGCCATATATAAGGTGAGCTTGTCACCTGCTTTATCCACCTGCCTCATGTGTTCATTTGCACCTTCTGATAAATCAGTCTCATTTACATACTTTAGTCAAAAAAGGATAATCTTCCTGGGGTCATTCTGAAGTAATCAATGACTCCAGACTAGTCATTAAAAGCCATCCCGAAGTATGCCCACTGGCTGAAATATTTAAATGAGAAAACTCTAGAGTCATTCACTGGCTGTTCATGCTTGTGAAGTAATCAGTAAGGTAATCTGTTAATCATTCTGAAGTCATTACCCAGAATTTTTTCCTTAGCTGATGACTTTACAAGCCTGATTATGTCTGATGATGTGTAAATAACTTCTAAAGTAGTTTGATGATAATGAAATGACTCCAGGGTGGTCTTTAAATGAATCCTGTTTGTCTTGGGTACTTCCAGCCTGTACGTGATTTGAAATCAGGGGCTTTTAATTTGGGCTACATTTTTCCAGCCCTCCATAGCACTTTGTTAGGGTGCTTATGCCAAAGTACCTCCAAGGGAGATCTGCCAAGTATGGAGAAATGTGCCACTGGTGGCCACAGGTTGAGAAGTCTTGTCCCGTATTGGCTTAAACTTCCCCTCCAGAGTGACAGTTAACCTGGGCCCTGTCTGCATTGTCTGTGGCTAGGGGTGGTGTGTCACCAAGGAGGTATGTGATGTCATAGAGATCCTTTGCTCTCAGTCATCAGCTCTTGAGTCAGAGATCACATTTGCTCTGATGTAGTTCAAGTTAACAGCATTAAGCAAGGCAGAGCACTTTCAGTTCTGTTAGTGGGCCTCGAACCCATGATCTTTTGGCACAGACCTGCCACTCACCTGTGGTGGTACAATATGCCTTCAATTACACCTCTGGTACTGTAAGAGCTTAACAAGTTAAAGGGACATGAAACCCCCAAATTGTCCAATATAACATAACATTTTAAATTACTTTCCAACTGACTTCTATCTAATTTGCTTCATTCTTTTGGTAGCTTTTGGTGAAAAGCATACCTAGGTATGCTTCAAAGCAGCAATGCACCACTGGGAGCTAGCTGCTAATTAGAAACTGGACATGTGTGCCTCTTGTTGTTAGCTCAGCTGCTGTAGAGACTGCACTGTGTGCCTCTTGTCACTGGCTCGCTGACTGCGGCAATGGAGCATGTGTGCCTCTTGTCATTGGCTCACCAGATATAGTGACTGTACCTTTGTGACTCTCTTCATTGGCTCACCAGCTGTGTTCATCTAGCTCCCAGTGGTGCATTGCTGCTCTTTTAACAGAGAACACCAAGAGAATGGAGCAAATTTGATAATACAAGTGAAATGACTAGTGGTTGAAAATTGTATGCCCTGTCTAAATCATGAAAGAAAAATTTAGGGTTGCACAAAGAAATAAATACAAAAAAAGCTTATGCTTTCTTCTATTCCGAAAGATTTATTTTCTTCCTTTGACATTTTTAAAGGGTTTACTTGCTGCATATGTTGCAAATGAAGACAAAGAGAGACACTTGTGTGCAGAGTTAACGTATTACTTGCTTTTAAGTTAACTAAGTGTTGATTCTGACCCCAAAAAGGCTATTAAAGTTGGATTCTTAAATAAACAGTGAACCTGTGTAGCTTTTCTTCCTTGATCAAATATGTCTTAACCTTACAGGCCGCAAGCCCTTAGTAAAGTTGCCGCTGAGGTTTTTATCATGCATCAGTTGGAGAGGCTCGCCAACAGTGTGCTCCAACTAAAGGCAGCTTAGCGTGGCAGCCAGATATAAGATGAGCTTGTTACCTGCTTTTATTTTTTTATCCGCCTGGGCGATGGGTTTATACCTTCTGTTAAATCGGTCTCATTTATATACTCCCAGCCTGCACATGATTTGAAATCAGGGGCTTTTATTTTTGGTTACATTCTTTCTAGGGCTCCATAGAACATTGATATGGTGCTTATGCCAAAGCACCTCCGATGGAAATCTACCAAGTATGGAGAAAAGTGCAGCTGATGGCCAGCCTTAACATGCCTGCTTTGCTTCAAGTATAAGAGAGTGTGTCGTGAGGTAGGCAAAGACATAGAAAAATGGTCGTTTTAACACTTTACTTAAGGTTTTTAAAGAGAGTTAAACTTCCAGCACATTAAAGTGTAGCGTTCAAACTTACCATAAGTGCACACCCTACATTATCTATTAAAACTTAAAGTATAGGACAGAGATTTCCAAACTTTTCATGTTGGTGACACACTTTTTAGACTTACATCATTTAGTAACACAGTAATAAATTCAGTTATACTAGCAAAAAGGAGGTTAAACTAACTTGTTTTAAAAGATACGGACACATACATAAAATATATAATAACAAAATATATTTACAAGTAACAGTAAGTATGTGCAAGAATTAAAAAAAAGTTTAATAACACCAATAGCTACTTACTATTTTTGGGATGTATGAGGTTGATGGGATGAACACAGTTTTGGAATATTTGGTGAAATATTAGATAAATACTTCCAATCCATATATCAAGAGCAGGAGCAGCAAAAAAAAACACTGACTTCTGACTTCAGCTCAGCGTTTAAGCTGCTGCCCTCAGAGCTCTGTGAGTCCAACTGACTACTGC
This sequence comes from Bombina bombina, assembly GCF_027579735.1. Classification (NCBI taxonomy): domain Eukaryota; kingdom Metazoa; phylum Chordata; class Amphibia; order Anura; family Bombinatoridae; genus Bombina; species Bombina bombina. Next base: position 556,699,180 of record NC_069501.1, on the reverse strand, counting down.
CCACGCTGCAAACACACTGCTGTCCCACTCCCTGACTACACATGCAGTCACGAGCCAATTAAGGAGACTACACATGCAGTCAGGAGCCAATGTGCCGCCAATGGGAATAGTTTCAGTTCCCACTGAGCTGCGCCAATTGGTTAAGATGATCTGTGACCCACTAGGTATCAATCACGTGTCAACCATGTGATATGCGTAGCAGGCAGGTGGAAAGTCAGAAACCAAAAAAAAAATGTTTTTTTAAATTAAATTTAAAATAATTTGTGCTGAAGCTGGGACACACCTACATACTGCTGCCGACACACTAGTGTGTCCCGACACACAGTTTAGAAAGCACTGGTATAGGGCATGCTGACAAACGTGGGCTGCATTAAGATTCTGTGAAAAATCTTTTTTACCATTCACTTTTAATACCATACTTTTGTAAACTTTACTATTATCTATTACTGTTCATGTAATATTATATCTTACAAACGGATAAAATAAATAATTTGATCAAAATATAATAATCTGTTACAATTAAAAAATGTATATTTTTGCAGTGCAGCATTAGGGCTGAGTAACGTGTTGACACTTAAAAAATAAGAGATAATAATAATAATTTTTCAAACAGACCCATTCATAACATTTTATGCACAAATGGAAAAGTCACTCAATTATTATTATTATTATTATCAGGTATTTGTAGAGCGCCAACAGATTCCGCAGCACTCACTCAAGTGAAAAGCCTTAGAAAGGGTATACTGGCTGATTGAATGGACAGGTAAAACAAGTTATGGCAAGAGGTTAGAATAAATGGAACTAAAGGGTATATGTTATACAGAGAGATAAGAGAAATTACAGGGAGAGCATATGGAGAGATAATATATGTTATAAGGAGAGGTTATATAAACAGATATGTTTATTTGTCCATATCCCTGGTCGGAAAAATCTGGGCATATAGAGAAAAGCCACATAACAGTTGGCATAGTGGTTTAAGAAGAAGCAGTCAGCTTCTTAAATGGAGCCCTATAGGGAGAGGTTTTTGAATGATAAGAGGATTTATAAGCCCAGCATATACAGGGAGTGCAGAATTATTAGGCAAGTTGTATTTTTGAGGATTCATTTTATTATTGAACAACAACCATGTTCTCAATGAACCCAAAAAACTCATTAATATCAAAGCTGAATAGTTTTGGAAGTAGTTTTTAGTTTGTTTTTAGTTATAGCTATTTTAGGGGGATATCTGTGTGTGCAGGTGACTATTACTGTGCATAATTATTAGGCAACTTAACAAAAAACAAATATATACCCATTTCAATTATTTATTTTTACCAGTGAAACCAATATAACATCTCAACATTCACAAATATACATTTCTGACATTCAAAAACAAAACAAAAACAAATCAGTGACCAATATAGCCACCTTTCTTTGCAAGGACACTCAAAAGCCTGCCATCCATGGATTCTGTCAGTGTTTTGATCTGTTCACCATCAACATTGCGTGCAGCAGCAACCACAGCCTCCCAGACACTGTTCAGAGAGGTGTACTGTTTTCCCTCCTTGTAAATCTCACATTTGATGATGGACCACAGGTTCTCAATGGGGTTCAGATCAGGTGAACAAGGAGGCCATGTCATTAGATTTTCTTCTTTTATACCCTTTCTTGCCAGCCACGCTGTGGAGTACTTGGACGTGTGTGATGGAGCATTGTCCTGCATGAAAGTCATGTTTTTCTTGAAGGATGCAGACTTCTTCCTGTACCACGGCTTGAAGAAGGTGTCTTCCAGAAACTGGCAGTAGGACTGGGAGTTGAGCTTGACTCCATCCTCAACCCGAAAAGGCCCCACAAGCTCATCTTTGATGATACCAGCCCAAACCAGTACTCCACCTCCACCTTGCTGGCGTCTGAGTCGGACTGGAGCTCTCTGCCCTTTACCAATCCAGCCACGGGCCCATCCATCTGGCCGATCAAGACTCACTCTCATTTCATCAGTCCATAAAACCTTAGAAAAATCAGTCTTGAGATATTTCTTGGCCCAGTCTTAACGTTTCAGCTTGTGTGTCTTGTTCAGTGGTGGTCGTCTTTCAGCCTTTCTTACCTTGGCCATGTCTCTGAGTATTGCACACCTTGTGCTTTTGGGCACTCCAGTGATGTTGCAGCTCTGAAATATGGCCAAACTGTTGGCAAGTGGCATCTTGGCAGCTGCACGCTTGACTTTTCTCAGTTCATGGGCAGTTATTTTGTGCCTTGGTTTTTCCACACGCTTCTTGTGACCCTGTTGACTATTTTGAATGAAACGCTTGATTGTTCGATGATCAGAAGCTTTGCAATTTTAAGAGTGCTGCATCCCTCTGCAAGATATCTCACTATTTTTTACTTTTCTGAGCCTGTCAAGTCCTTCTTTTGACCCATTTTGCCAAAGGAAAGGAAGTTGCCTAATAATTATGCACACCTGATATAGGGTGTTGATGTCATTAGACCACACCCCTTCTCATTACAGAGATGCACATCACCTAATATGCTTAATTGGTAGTAGGCTTTCGAGCCTATACAGCTTGGAGTAAGACAACATGCATAAAGAGGATGATGTGGTCAAAATACTCATTTGCCTAATAATTCTGCACTTCCTGTAGAAGGATAGGAAGAGATTGTGGGGCCAATTTATCAAGGGCCGAATGGCCCCTGATGCCCCTGTTTCCGCACCAGCCTTCAAGCTGGCCGTAAATAGCAGTTATGAAGCTGCGGTCTTAAGACCGCTGCTCCTTAACTGGTCCACTGCCTCTGAGGCTGCGGACATCAATCCGCACGATCCTATACGATCAGGTGGATGGACACCCCCTGCTAGTGGCCGATTGGACGTGAATCTGCAGGGGGCGGCATTGCACAACCAGCTCACTAGAACTGCTTGTGCAATGTTAAATGCCGGCAGTGTATGCAGTCGGCATTCAGCAATGTCTGTCGGACATGATACGCTACAGCGTATCATGTCCGACAGACATTGATAAATCGGCCCCTATAAGTGTTATAAGGAGTTTTAGGGTTTGTTAATAAATAAGGAGATGATAATTAATTATAGAACAATAAAATACAGAGATAAAGAGACAGGAATAGAATATATAGAGGCATAGGGCTCTATTTATTAAAGATTCTAAAAGCAGGAGCAAACATATGTGAGAAAGTTTGCGTCAAATTTGAGCCCTCCAAAATAGTGTCTGATGACAACATTTATGAAATATAGTGCTGGATATCTTTGCGTCAAATCTGATATGATGGTCGGCGAAGATTGATAAATTAGAAGACAGACTAGACATGGAATTCTACGGGGGTGCCCTGCTTCACCTAAAAAGAGAAAAAGAAAATAAATTAATTAATTAATAAGCAAGAAGTCTAGATTGCCGCAGAAATATAGTAGTTGTGACATGAACCAGGGAAACCAGAATGAACACTTATGATTCAAAGTTGGGCATCACATACTATTTGCACATATACGGCTAGATTTGGAGTTTTGTCGGTAACGACCCGAAAAACTAACGCCGGCTTTTTCTGGCCGCACCATAAAAATAACTCTGGTATTGAGAGTCCACATAAAGGCTGCGTTAGGCTCCAAAAAAGGAGCGTAGAGCATTTTTAACGCAGCTTCAACTCTCGATACCAGAGTTGCTTACGCAAGCGGCCAGCCTCAAAAACGTGCTCGTGCACGATTCTCCCATAGGAAACAATGGGGCTGTTTGAGCTGAAAAAAAACCTAACACCTGCAAAAAAGCCGCGTTCAGCTCCTAACGCAGCCCCATTGTTTGCTATGCGGAAACACTTCCTACGTCTGCACCTAACACTCTAACATGTACCCCGAGTCTAAACACCCCTAACCTTACACTTATTAACCCCTAATCTGCCGCCCCCGCTATCGCTGACCCCTGCATATTATTATTAACCCCTAATCTGCCGCTCCGTAAACCGCCGCTACTTACATTATCCCTATGTACCCCTAATCTGCTGCCCTAACATCGCCGAACCCTATATTATATTTATTAACCCCTAATCTTCCCCCCACAACGTCGCCTCCACCTCCCTACATTTATTAACCCCTAATCTGCCGACCGGACCTGAGTGCTACTATAATAAAGTTATTAACCCCTAATCCGCCTCACTAACCCTATAATAAATAGTATTAACCCCTAATCTGCCCTCCCTAACATCGTCGACACCTAACTTCAAACATTAACCCCTAATCTGCCGACTGGAGCTCACCGCTATTCTAATAAATGTATTAACCCCTAAAGCTAAGTCTAACCCTAACACTAACACCCCCCTAAATTAAATATAATTTACATCTAACGAAATTAATTATCTCTTATTAAATAAATTATTCCTATTTAAAGCTAAATACTTACCTGTAAAATAAATCCTAATATAGCTACAATATAAATTATAATTATATTATAGCTATTTTAGGATTAATATTTATTTTACAGGCAACTTTGTAATTATTTTAACCAGGTACAATAGCTATTAAATAGTTATTTATTATTTAATAGCTACCTAGTTAAAATAATTACAAAATTACCTGTAAAATAAATCCTAACCTAAGTTACAATTAAACCTAACACTATACTATCATTAAATTAATTAAATAAACTACCTACAATTACCTACAATTAAACCTAACACTACACTATCAATAAATAAATTAAATACAATTCCTACAAATAACTACAATGAAATAAACTAACTAAAGTACAAAAAATAAAAAAGAACTGTTACAAAAAATAAAAAAATATTTACAAACATAAGAAAAATATTACAACACTTTTAAACTAATTACACCTACTCTAAGCCCCCTAATAAAATAACAAAGACCCCCAAAATAAAAAATGCCCTACCCTATTCTAAATTACTACAGTTCAAAGCTCTTTTACCTTACCAGCCCTGAACAGGGCTCTTTGCGGGGCATGCCCCAAAGAATTCAGCTCTTTTGCCTGTAAAAAAATAAACATACAATACCCCCCCCCAACATTACAACCCACCACCCACATACCCCTAATCTAACCCAAACCCCCCTTAAATAAACCTAACACTAAGCCCCTGAAGATCTTCCTACCTTATCTTCACCCTGCCAGGTTCACCGATCCGTCCTGAAGAGCTCCTCCGATGTCCTGATCCAAGCCCAAGCGGGGGGCTGAAGAGGTCCATAATCCGGCTGAAGTCTTCATCCAAGCGGGAGCTGAAGATGTCCATGATCCGGATGAAGTCTTCATCCAAGCGGGAGCTGAAGAGGTCCATGATCCGGATGAAGTCTTCTATCAACGGCATCTTCAATCTTCTTTCTTCAGGATCCATCTTGCAGACCTCCGACGCGGAACATCCTCTTCTCCCGACGCCTACTAGCCGAATGACGGTTCCTTTAAGGGACGTCATCCAATCGGAATTAAGGTAGGAATATTCTGTTTGGCTGATGGAATCAGCCAATCAGAATCAAGTTCAATCCGATTGGCTGATCCAATCTGCCAATCAGATTGAGCTTGCATTCTATCGTAACTGCTCAATGTACCTGTCCTATCTACTTACGTTACAACACCTGGTTGTGCAATGATGTGTTAGGAAGTTCAGTAGGCAAATTCTACGCGTTTCAGCCACCAGGGGCCTTTATCAAGATCTTGATTAAGGCCCCTGGTGGCTGAAACCCGTAGAATTTGCCTACTGAACTTGCTAACACATTATTGCACAACCAGGTGTGGTAACATAAGTAGATAGGACAGGTACATTGAGCAGTTACGATAACGTATTGAACTGTCTCCATATGTGTAATTCCTGCCCCAGGACCTACTCATACGGACCCACCTTGGAGAACTAATTTTCCAATTGTATACTGGGCTGATGCAAAACTTCATATGCTAAGCCTCTTGGATTGCAGACACTTGAGAAAAAAAGAAACATCCCTGAACCCTAACCCGGATCTGACTCCAACAGAGCGAGGATCAATTTTGTGTAACCGCTCCTTTGAGAACGCTGAACCCATTGGACAAGATTATATATATAAAAAATAGAAGTCCACGGAGGGGACATTATCTTTGTTATCCTATATAGAATTACCGTCTTTAATACGGACAGCAGAGATTATAAGATCTATTGCACAAAGATCTATTGCACACGGATTTCCTGACCGCTCCATCGATATCGCTGCAGTAACATTAAGGACACAGGTTCTCTATGTTTTAGCTAAGACACCAACTCAATGCTTAAATAGCTACATTTTGCTCTTGCATATATATTGTAACTTATGTCATTTTGTTACAAGTTGCTTCAAGTTGTTTCAGATTGAAATTCAGTAATCTTCATTATTCGCTAACTATATGTACTAATAGTATTTGTCATTTTTAGATGCCGGCATCAGATTTTGTTTAATGTATTTTATACGTGTTATATATTAAATTTATACTTTATTTGATACAATATATCTCCAATTCATTAATTTTGGTTTATTTTGTTGAAATCCACACGCCCCCATTTCTAACTCTTAACAGAGTGCTAGGATCCACATATTGTGATTATATTCAGGCCGTTTATATCCACTTATCATCAACTCTGGTATACTTTAATATTATTTATAACGGCCACTATTAACATAGATTTGGTATAATATTTTTTATAAATTTACCAGCTGCATAGGATCTCTTAGCCATCGGAGCGCTTTCCCAACATTTTTTTCATTGTGTCTTGTCAGTGAACCTTTGGAGGTAGGTTTGCGTGTCTCTTGGGAATTAGCTTATAAGAGATAGGGTGTAGAATCTTATAATCATCTTTTTTAATTTTAATAATCATGCCCCTTGGATAAGAAATATTAAATTGAACCAATTATGTAGACTTAGAAGGAATTGTAATGATCTTCATGTATTTGAAGAACAATCTCAACTATTGATTTATCGTTTTTTGGAGAAAGGGTATCCTGAAGATTTGATCAATAGAGGAAGAAGGAATTATTTAAAGGATCACTCAATGCAGTAGAATTGCATAACTAACAAGTACATAATAAAAAGACAATGATTTAACACCTACTCTGAATTTCCAATAAGCAATAGATTTTTTTCTGACAAATTATTTTTTTCTCCCATTTTCCGTCCCCCTGTATCATGTGACAGAGATCAGCCAATCACAGACTAGTATACGTATACCCTGTGAGCTTGTGCACATGCTCAGAAGGATCTTGTTCCCCAGAAAGAGTGCATATAAAAAGACTGCAAAATTTGATAATGGAAGTAAATTGAAAAGTGTATTTACTGCTGCTCTATCTGAATCATAAAAGTTTTTTTTTTACTTGAGTGTACATTTAAATCTGAAAATGTGCCCATTTGCGGGCATGCGATAATTAACCAGCCATTACAAGTGGCTGGTTATTGCTACCGCAAGCTCGAGATAGTAATTAGCGCTTTTAAAATGAACCAGAGATCAGATATCTGGTTAATTGTATAACTGTGCCCCATATAGCAGCATCTTTATTTTTTAATAAAATAACTGCACTAGGCAGTATTTTGGGGGGGAAAGTTGGCAGGATTGTGGTCTATGGGAACTGTGTGTAAGTATATATGTATATGCTTATATACATAAATATGTATGTGTTAATATGTGTATACAGAACATCACAAAGGAATTGCGATCCACGCCAGATGAATAAAACTTGAAATTTTATTTACTTGATTAAAACAAATGGAAGACTTGACAGCATGCAGAGTGAGCGCAGCACTTGGCTTACGCGTTTCACAGACAAGCCTTGTGCCCATCTGAATAATCAAGTAAATAAAATTTCAAGTTTTATTCACCTGGCGTGGATCGCAATTCCTTTGTGATGTTCTGTATGCGGTTTCCAGAGATCCGACGCCGATGAACAGCTGTGCACTACACGCTCTGCTGGAGAGCCAATCCCCAACTCCCTATCGACTGTGACGTCACCCGGAAGAGCTGGGCCACCTGTGGAGCACTTTAGGCTTGAGACGCCGAAAGAGGCGGAGGAGACCGAGGAGCCGATTGCTCTCAACGATAGTGTGGTCCCCCTTGTTCTCAGAAGCCGGAAAGTCGGAAAGGGGGAGGGTAAGAGTGCACGATCTAAGTGCCTACCCCTGTTTTATTTTTCACAAGTTGGGAGTTATATTTCTCAGTTTATTAGATACCCTAGGAGAGACTTGTGGTCCGGTTACTTTTAAGCGGAAAGGCATATGAGATGTATTACGATGCTGAAGTGGGTATACTGAATTGACTTGCACTCTACACGTTTGTGTGTGTTAATATGTGTATATACATATATTAACACATAAATATATATGTATATAGTCATATACATATATATGTATACAGTATATATATATATATTTGCTGCTATCACTGCGCTACTTACCCCCTTTGCTGCGAGTAGGTTATGTGCCGACTCTGACAGCATCAGAATAAGACTCCCATTGGAGCCTATGGAAGCGCGCTTTTGTGAGCGCAATGCTTCCCAGCATTGCTAACAACTTGTAATACCAGCACACATTAGCGTGCACTGGTATTACTCAGTGGAGCACAAATATTGATTTCCCTAAAGCAATATTTAGCACTAAGCTTGTAATCTAGCCCATAGTATGTAATCATGAGAACTGTGAGGAGATAATCAAGATTAAACCTATTAAATTTATCTGCAAATCACGAGGTGTAAAAAGATATAAAAGGTTAAGACAAAGAGAGACATATTGAAAATGGAAACTTCATACTCTTGCACCTTTTGATCTAAATGAAAATTTTTATATGGCAGCATTCAATTCTTAATTGTTTTCAGTTTGTGTGTAATATATAGATATTATTTATTCTGTGTAACATACTTTTTGTTTATTACAAATTTCACAATTCTAATTTTTTATGCATTTTTTTGGCGTCACATTATTTTTAGGTATTATCATATGCACAATAATCGCTCTGGGTATGTTTTTTTGTGAACTTTTAGGATAAACTATATGGAATATTTATGGGTATTATCCCATGCACATTATTTTTATTGGATATAGTTTTTAAATGTAGAATTTAGTACATTTTAGAAACTTTATATGGAAAATTATAACAAGAGGTTTCATTTGTGTTATGTTTATTGCCTATTTTGATAGGTATTTATATTAGATTGACAGTAATAAGAGTATATAGACACATTAACATGATCATTATTATTTATTCTGGAGGATTTGTTTATTTGGAATGGTGTATATGATGATTTTCGTAATAGTACAGTCTTGTAGATTATTTTAGCTCATGGTATTTTTATTTTATTTTGTTTACTGTGTGAAGTCGAGCTTTTTCATTGCAAAATATTTTTTTTTGTTATATATACTTTTACCTGGAATGCATAACAGATATGTGCAATTATGTAGGAAGCTTTAACAAAGTTATAATAATTTACTTGTGAGATAATGCGATCATGTAACCTGGGCTATATATCAAATAAATGTGTATTACTTTGAAGATCTGGTTTATAATAATTATATCTTAGACCAGCAAAGGGTGCCGAGATAGTTTTGCCCTGTTGTGATCTTGTATATACCATGTACACAAAATGTAAGCGTCAAGTTTGGTTCCCTGAAACACTCAAGGAATAGCAATCAGTGAAACTTAAATTTTTCTGTATTGCTAGCATTTCAAACGTATTAGGTGCTATAGACTGTACATTTTCCAAATATATTGGGCTCTCATGCTATTCAGGTATTTCATTTTAGTTTAATTTTAAACTAAATAAATACTGAATATTCATGGGACATTTACATTAGTTTTCGTGAAACAAAATTTTCCTTTGCTACAGGTAAAAAAGTTTACTTTTGGCATTATACTTACCTCTAGCGTGATGGAGAGACGCGCTTATGCCAACACTGCACACAGCCCCAGACCATACTAATAGGAGGCGTAGCGCAGTGGATCCTAGAGTCTGCGCTAAAGGACCTTCTCCTTTAATACAGGCCCTGGGATCCACTGTGCTAAGCTTCCTTTTAGTGCGGCCCAGGGCTTTGTCCAGAAGTGTTGGCATTAGCGGGGCTCTCCACCAAGCTAGAGGTATTTTAACCCTAAAGATAAATAAGGAAACAAATGAATACTGATTAATTTTGTCAGTATTTGTTTTCTTCAAGTTTAGGTAGCGCATTCGTTCGGATATTTGTTTTGGGAGGACCAAAGGAATATCCATCTTTTGTCACAAATTTGCATTTGTAACAAAATCGAATGCACATGTCTAATTTTAACTCCCTATGGCCTAGATTTGGAGTTTGGCGTTAGCCGTGAAAACCAGCGTTAGAGGCTCCTAATCTAATGTGCCACCAGATAGGAGTGGTGTGTTAAGTAGTACTATTCTTATCAGTTTAATCCCTGTTACGTCCCCTATCTGGGGACGTGTATATGGCATCGATTTTAGGAACCGGGAGATGGAAAAAGATGCTTGGTCGGTCTTCCTACTTCAAATTTGGGGCACTGCGCATGCAATCTAATGTGCCACCAGATAGGAGTGGTGTGTTAAGTAGTTCTATTCTTATCAGTTTAATCCCTGTTACGTCCCCTATCAGGGGACGTGTATATGGCATCGATTTTAGAATCCGGGAGATGGAAAAAGATGCTTGGTCGGTCCTCCTACTTCAAATTTGGGGCACTGCGCGTGCAATCTAATGTGCCACCAGATATGAGTGGTGTGTTAAGTAGTTCTATTCTTATCAGTTTAATCCCTGTTACGTCCATGTGTGTAATGCTGCCTGACTGAGACATATCCCTGTTATCTAAATCCTCTGGCAATAATGGTTGCGCATCACTATCACTCATTTATTCCAACTGATGTGTAAATAACTCCTCTGACAGATCAAGTGAAGCGGCTGTGGTGCTAGTGTTGGTGGTGGCGGCAGGCGGGCAAGTGGTAGCTTGAGAGGTGCCCGAAGCTAAGCTGGAGGAAGATGGTGCGTCAAGTTTACGAGCAGAAGCTGTAGAAGATTGGGTGTCCTGTGTTATCCAGTCAACTATACTCAGACATGTTTGAGTTCGGGATACGTGGCATCTGAACACTGGGCATTATTCTAGGGTCAAAGAGAATCATAGCACCATGAACATGACGGCCCCTGCGGGGTGGCCTGCCTCTGCCTGTCATTTTTTTATCGATTAGTGGTACTATGCGTGCAAGCTACTGTGGCAACAGATATGAGAGGCACTGTGCACTGGCAGAAGTTGGCAGAGTAGACGATGTAGGCCTGACACAAACGCTTGCAGACAACTAACTGCTATTCAATCTATTACAGTCAAAATTGTATTTTTTTTTGGAAATGTACACTACTGTTACACCAGATATGAGTTGCACTGGGGTAACACTGTGCCCTGGCAGGCAGGCACTTAAACGCACACGTGTGAAGGAAACTGACTGCTATTATTTCACAGTCAAAAAAGTGTTGTTTTTTTTTAAATCTACACTACTGTTACACCAGATATGAGTTGCACTGGTGTGGCACTGAAACGCACACGTGTGAAGGAAACTGACTGCTATTATTTAACACAGTCAAAAAAGTGTTGTTTTTTTTTAAATCTACACTACTGTTACACCAGATATGAGTTGCACTGGGGTGACACTGTGCCCTGGCAGGCAGGCACTGAAACGCACACGTGTGAAGGAAACTGACTGCTATTATTTAACAAAGTCAAAAAAGTTTTTTGTTTTTTTTTAAATCTACACTACTGTTACACCAGATATGAGTTGCACTGGGGTGACACTGTGCCCTGGCAGGCAGGCACTGAAACGCACACCTGTGAAGGAAACTGACTGCTATTATTTAACACAGTCAAAAAAGTGTTGTTTTTTTATATTTAAACTACTGTTACACCAGATATGAGTTGCACTGGGGTGATACTGTGCCTTGGCAGGCAGGCACAGAAACGCACACATGTGAAGGAAACTGACTGCTATTATTTAACACATTCAAAAAAGTGTTTTTTGTTTTTTTTTTAAAACTACTGTTACACCAGATATGAGTTGCACTGGGGTGACACTGTGCCCTGGCAGGCAGGCACTGAAACGCACACGTGTGAAGAAAACTGACTGCTATTATTTAACACAGTCAAAAAAGTGTTGTTTTTTTTTAAATCAACACTACTGTTACACCAGATATAAGTTGCACTGAGGTGACACTGTGCCCTGGCAGGCAGGCACTGAAACGCACACGTGTGAAGAAAACTGACTGCTATTATTTAACACACTCAAAAAAGTGTTTTTTTTTATATTTAAACTACTGTTACACCAGATATGAGTTGCACTGGGGTGACACTGTGCCCTGGCAGGCAGGTAGGCACTGAAACGCACACGTATGAAGGAAACTGACTGCTATTATTTAACACAGTCAAAAAAGTGTTTTTTTTTTTTTAAATCTACACTACTGTTACACCAGATATGAGTTGCACTGGGGTGACACTGTGCCCTGGCAGGCAGGCACTGAAACGCACACATGTGAAGGAAACTGACTGCTATTATTTATCACAGTCAAAAAAGTGTTGTTTTTTTATATTTAAACTACTGTTACACCAGATATGAGTTGCACTGGAGTGACACTGTGCCCTGGCAGGTAGGCACTGAAACGCACACGTGTGAAGGAAACTGACTGCTATTATTTAACACGCTCAAAAAAGTGTTTATTTTTTTATATTTAAACAACTGTTACACCAGATATGAGTTGCACTGGGGTGACACCGTGCCCTGGCAGGCAGGCACTGAAACGCACACGTGTGAAGGAAACTGACTGCTATTATTTAACACAGTCTAAAAAGTGTTGTTTTTTTATATTTAAACTACTGTTACACCAGATATGAGTTGCACTGGGGTGGCACTGTGCCCTGGCAGGCAGGCACTGAAACGCACACGTGTGAAGGAAACTGACTGCTATTATTTAACAAAGTCAAAAAAGTGTTGTTGTTTTTTTTAAATCTACACTACTGTTACACCAGATATGAGTTGCACTGGGGTGACACTGTGCCCTGGCAGGAACTGAAACGCACACGTGTGAAGGAAACTGACTGCTATTATTTAACACAGTCAAAAAAGTGTTGTTTTTTTAAAATCTACACTACTGTTACACCAGATATGAGTTGCACTGGGGTGACACTGTGCCCTGGCAGGCAGGCACTGAAACGCACACATGTGAAGGAAACTGACTGCTATTATTTATCACAGTCAAAAAAGTGTTGTTTTTTTATATTTAAACTACTGTTACACCAGATATGAGTTGCACTGGAGTGACACTGTGCCCTGGCAGGTAGGCACTGAAACGCACACGTGTGAAGGAAACTGACTGCTATTATTTAACACAGTCTAAAAAGTGTTGTTTTTTTTATATTTAAACTACTGTTACACCAGATATGAGTTGCACTGGGGTGACACTGTGCCCTGGCAGGCAGGCACTGAAACGCACACGTGTGAAGGAAACTGACTGCTATTATTTAACACGCTCAAAAAAGTGTTTATTTTTTTATATTTAAACAACTGTTACACCAGATATGAGTTGCACTGGGGTGACACTGTGCCCTGGCAGGCAGGCAGGCACTGAAACGCACACGTATGAAGGAAACTGACTGCTATTATTTAACAAAGTCAAAAAAGTGTTGTTGTTTTTTTTAAATCTACACTACTGTTACACCAGATATGAGTTGCACTGGGGTGACACTTTGCCCTGGCAGGCACTGAAATGCACACGTGTGAAGGAAACTGACTGCTATTATTTAACACAGTCAAAAAAGTGTTGTTTTTTTTAAATCTACACTACCGTTACACCTGATATGAGTTGCACTGGGGTGACACTGTGCCCTGGAAGGCAGGCACTGAAACGCACACGTGTGAAGGAAACTGATTGCTATCATTTAACACAGTCAAAAAAGTGTTTTTTTTTTTTAAATCTACACTACTGTTACACCAGATATGAGTTGCACTGGGGTGACACTGTGCCCTGGCAGGCAGGCACTGAAACGCACACGTGTGAAGGAAACTGACTGCTATTATTTAACACACTCAAAAAAGTGTTTTGTTTTTTTTTAAATCTACACTACTGTTACACCAGATATGAGTTGCACTGGGGTGACACTGTGCCCTGGCAGGCAGGCACTGAAACGCACACATGTGAAGGAAACTGACTGCTATTATTTATCACAGTCAAAAAAGTGTTCTTTTTTTATATTTAAACTACTGTTACACCAGATATGAGTTGCACTGGAGTGACACTGTGCCCTGGCAGGCAGGCACTGAAACGCACACGTGTGAAGGAAACTGACTGCTATTATTTAACACAGTCAAAAAAGTGTTGTTTTTTTATATTTAAACTACTGTTACACCAGATATTAGTTGCACTGGGGTGACACTGTGCCCTGGCAGGCAGGCACTGAAACGCACACGTGGGAAGGAAACTGACTGCTATTATTTAACACAGTCAAAAAAGTGTTGTTTTTTTTATATTTAAACTACTGTTACACCAGATATGAGTTGCACTGGGGTGACACTGTGCCCTGGTAGGCAGTCACTGAAACGCACACGTGTGAAGGAAACTGACTGCTATTATTTAACACAGTCAAAAAAGTGTTGTTTTTTTTATATTTAAAGGGACAGTCTACCTTAGAATTGTTATTGTTTTAAAAGATAGATAATCCCTTTATTACCCATTCCCTATTTTGCATAAACAACACAGTTATATTAATATACTTACTCTTGCTGTCTATATAGCTTCTACCCTAACTGCCACCTCCAGTCATTCTCTTGCAACTCTCGACAAGCATGGAAGCAGTAAGAGAGATGTGGTGAAATGTAGTTGTTTTTTCTTCAATTCAAAAGTTTGTTATTTTCAAATGGTACCGGAGTTGTACTATTTTGGTCCCAGGCAGAAAATAGAAGAAGAATCTGCCTGTGGTCTCTAATGATCTTAGCAGGTTGTAACTAGGATCCATTGCTGTTCTCACACATAACTGAAGAGAGAGGTAACTTTAGCTGGGGAATGGCGTGCAGGTTATCCTGCTATGAGATATGTGCAGTTTAAAGTTTTTCTAGAGGAATTTAAATGCTAGAAAATGCTGCTGATACCAGATTTATTTAAGGTAAGCCTGATTACAGTGATTTAATAGCGACTGGTATCATGCTTACTGTCAGAGGTAATACTCTTATTATTTTTCAATTCCTGTCATATAAAACGTTTGCTGGGAATGCTTAAAGGTTTTTATATATGTTTTGGTGATAAAACTTTATTGGGGCCTAGTTTTTTTCCACATGGCTGGCTTAAATTTGCCTAGAAACAGTTTTCTTAGGCCTTCCACTATGTAGATATGAGTGGGAGGGGCCTAATTTAGCGCTTAATTGCGCAGTAACTTTTGCAGACTGAGACATCCAGCTTCCCTCAAGGAGTCCCCTGAATGCTATAAGGACCTCTCTAAAGGGTTTTTAGGCTTTCCAAAGTCGTTTGTATGGCAAGGTAGGGCCACAGCAGAGCTGTGGCAGTTTTTGTGACTGTTAAAAAACGTCTATATCGTTTTTTTGATCCGTTTTTTAAACTAAGGGGTTAATCATCCATTTGCAAGTGGGTGCAATGCTCTGTTAGCTTATTATACACACTGTAAAAATTTCGTTTGATTTACTGCTTTTTTTCACTGGCTTCCACATGGGCCTTTAAAAATGAGGCTTCTGTTGAACAGATTTGCAAGGCGGCGACTTGGTCTTCGCTTCATACTTTTTCAAAATTCTATCAATTTGATACTTTTGCTTCTTCGGAGGCTATTTTTGGGAGAAAAGGTTTTACAGGCAGTGGTACCTTCCGTTTAAGTACCTGCCTTGTCCCTCCCTTCATCCGTGTACTTTAGCTTTGGTATTGGTATCCCACAAGTAATGGATGATCCATGGACTGGATACACCTTACAAGAGAAAACATAATTTATGCTTACCTGATAAATTTATTTCTCTTGTGGTGGATCCAGTCCACGGCCCGCCCTGTCATTTTAAGGCAGGTATTTTTTAACTTTAAACTACAGTCACCACTGCACCCTATAGTTTCTCCTTTCTCTTGCTTGTCTTCAGTCGAATGACTGGAGGTGGCAGTTAGGGGAGGAGCTATATAGACAGCTCTGCTGTGGGTGTCCTCTTGCAACTTCCTGTTGGGAAGGAGAATATCCCACAAGTAATGGATGATCCGTGGACTGGATACACCACAAGAGAAATACATTTATCAGGTAAGCATAAGTTATGTTTTTTACCTCTGTGATTACCTAGGTGTATCTAGGAACCTTCTTCCAGCCCCCTGATCAAATGACTGTGACTGTTTATTATCTATTGTCTTAAAGTTAGCATTGTTTTGTGCTAGATCTTAAATAACCCCCTGTGACTGAACACAGTGTTATCTATATGGCCCACGTGTACTTTCTGTCTCTCTGTGTTGATTTAAAAAGCATGTGATAAGAGGCAGGCTTCAAAGGCTTAGAAATTAGCATATGAGTTTCACTGGGGTGACACTGTGCCCTGGCAGGCAGGCAGGCACTGAAACTCACACGTGTGAAGGAAACTGACTGCTATTATTTATCACAGTCAAAAAAGTGGTTTTTTTTTAATAGTTAAACTATTGTTACACCAGATATGAGTTGGACTGGGGTGACACTGTGCCCTGGCAGGCAGGCACTGAAACGCACACGTGTGAAGGAAACTGACTGCTATTATTTAACACAGTCAAAAAAGTGTTGTTTTTTTATATTTAAAGGGACAGTCTACCTTAGAATTGTTATTGTTTTAAAAGATAGATAATCCCTTTATTACCCATTCCCCAGTTTTGCATAAACAACACAGTTATATTAATATACTTTTTACATCTGTGATTACCTTGTATCTAGGAACCTTCTTCAAGCCCCCTGATCACATGACTGTGACTGTTTATTATCTATTGTCTTAAATTTAGCATTGTATTGTGCTAGATCTTAAATAACCCCCTGTGCCTGAACACAGTGTTATCTATATGGCCCACGTGTACTTTCTGTCTCTCTGTGTTGAAAAGAGATTTAAAAAGCATGTGATAAGAGGCAGCCCTCAAAGGCTTAGAAATTAGCATATGAGCCTACCTATGTTTAGTTTAAACTAAGAATACCAAGAGAAAAAAGCAAATTTGATGATAAAAGTAAATTGGAAAGTTGATTAAAATTAAAAGTCCTATCTGAATAATGAAAGTTTAATTAATACTAGACTGTCCCTTTAAACTACTCTTACACCAGATATGAGTTGCACTGGGGTGACACCGTGCCCTGGCAGGCAGGCAC
Source organism: Bombina bombina (assembly GCF_027579735.1). NCBI lineage: Eukaryota > Metazoa > Chordata > Amphibia > Anura > Bombinatoridae > Bombina > Bombina bombina. Next base: position 556,681,903 of record NC_069501.1, on the reverse strand, counting down.
TGAAACGCACACGTGTGAAGGAAACTGACTGCTATTATTTAACACAGTCAAAAAAGTGTTGTTTTTTTTATATTTAAACTACTGTTACACCAGATATGAGTTGCACTGGGGTGACACTGTGCACTGGCAGGCAGGCACTGAAACGCACACATGTGAAGGAAACTGACTGCTATTATTTAATTTACACTACTGGTTTTTTTTTTTAATAGTTTATTTACTTTTCAGCAGTATAGACAAATTATAATAGAGCACATTCGCTCAAGTTGTGCACCACTCAGGGTAAATCAAAATCTATACAGCACCTCATAATGATGTGACTACACCAACAGCAGTGCAAAAAGTCTTGTTTTCAGACATATTTGTATAACAAAAAATTGAAAGAGGAACTATATATATACTGCACATTTTCTGTTATAGCGGAACATACAAAGAAAAACAAAAACACACATGGGGAAAAACAAGAAAAGAAAGAAAAAAAAAAAAAAAAAGGAAAAGCCCCCTTCCCCCCCTCTCCTCCGTCGCACGCCCGCCGGTCGTTGATCCCATATCCTTCAGTACCAAGCTACTGGAAATATTTCCCTCAATATTAAGCCTTCAAAAAACTCAGTTTTATGAAACGCTGTAGTGAGGATATATTGTATAGGAAGAGGATATGCCTGAATGATTTTCCCCCATTTATTAAAGAAACTTTGTATTTGTTTATTATGTAGCTTTGAACTATTATGTTGTTCAAAAATAATCTGTTGTTTCACAGCCTCCAGAAATAGACTAAAGGAAGGAAGTTTCCTATGTTTCCAGTTTCTTAATATTAGGTTACGCCCAATTAATATAATAGTGTTAATCAGATCCGAGTTCGGACCTCCCACACTTAAGAAAAAAAATGATTTTGGGCTGAAGGAAAGAATCCTCGAAGCCAAATTTACTTAGCCAGAACTTGACTTTCTGCCAGAATTGCCTAACTTTTGGACAATACCAGAAGCAATGGATCAGATCTGCTCTAGGCATAGAGCATTTATAGCAAAGGCCCAACTTTTCCTGGGACCAAAAGGCAAGTCTTCTTGGTGAGATATAAGCGTTGTTAATTAGTTTTAAATATGATTCGTGCCAGGAGGAACGGAGGGGTGTCTCAATAAGCCATTTTATACTTTTCTTAATATAATCATAGTTAATTTCTTCAAAATGTGTTGACCAATATGATATATATTGTTCAAAATTTAATTGACCTTGCTTTGCCAGTAAAATTTTATATAGGAGTGAGATCGAATGATTTCCTTGTTTATACAACTTGATATACCCTCCGATATCAGCAAAACATTCTGACCAACTACCTAATTGTAGTTTCTTGTTTAAGAAATGACGCAACTGTAAATAGGCAAAGAAATCCTTATTCGGGAGGTTAAATTCATTAGCGATATTTTCGAAAGTTCTTATGTTAAGCCACTCATCCAAGAATTGTGTTAACTTAGAGAGCCCTCTGTTATCCCAATCTATAAATGGCTTATAGTAACATCCAGGTGGAAACTCGGGATTTCCTCTAATAGGTAAGAAAAGAGACATATGATAATTAATCTTAAGACATTTACATAGCAGTTGCCAGGCTTTAACCACATTATATATACTAGTGGACATTTTGATGTTGGCTGGGAGCTGTGCACCAGTGCAATGCAGAATAGCTTTACATGAGAACGGCTGTATAAAGTTCTCTTCTAAACTTATGTTAGTCAGCACCTCCGAGGAGTGCAACCAATCGACCCCATATCGAGCTAAAATAGCTATATTGTATAACTTGATATCTGGGAAGGCTGAGCCACCAAACTCTTTCTGCTGGGATAATTTTTTAATCGCAATCATCGGCCTCGACTTACTCCAAAAAAATTTAGCACATGCTTGATTGAATAGTTTAATATCTTTTGCCTTAATAAATAAAGGAAGGTTATTCATTACATAGATTATCTGGGGGAATAAGATCGTTTTTATCATTGTGATTTTAGCTGATAGAGAGATTGGAAACAATGCCCAGCGCTGGAGCTTAGCTTTGATTCTTGAAAAGAAGGGGGTAAAGTTAAGTCTGTACCAGCTGTTTGGGTCTCTATGCAATATGATTCTTAGATATCTAAAACTCTCAACCTCTTTTAAGTTATATTGACGCCTACTATCTTTATTTTTATATATCCATAAGATCTCTGATTTGGTAGTGTTTACCCTGTATCCTGAAATTCTACTAAATAATTCTAGGGCACCAAACGCTATAGGTATGTTTTTATGTGTTTGTTTGAAGTATAAAAGTAAGTCATCAGCATATAGCGACAACACTAATTTCTGGTCCCCAATATTTATCCCCTCTAGTTCTTGTCTTAGGTAAATTGCTAAGGGTTCAATGGCCAAGTTGAATAACAGGGGGGAAAGTGGACATCCCTGGCGTGTACCTTTCTCCATTTTTAAAAAAAGGTGTTTGGATATTATTGACCACTATAGAGGAAATTGGGTAGTTGTATATGATTTTGATAAACTCTATCAGATTTCCCGAAAAAACAAATTTCATCAAAGCCATGTATAAGTGTTCCCATATTATAGAATCAAATGCCTTCTCTGCGTCAACCATAACCAAAGCCAAATCATCTTGATATGTTAGTTTCTCCTTATTAATTTTATTCCAGAAATATTCCGAATATTTTTTGTAGGTGACCTATTACACATAAAACCAGATTGATCCTGGTGAATAACTTCTTGAAGTACTTCCTTAAGACGGTTCGCTATTATAGATGTTAATAATTTATAGTCTATATTCAGTAAGGAAATAGGTCTGTAAGACCCTGGATCTGTTAGGTTTTTATCTTTTTTTGGAATAAGTGTTATGGTTGACGCGGAGAAAAACCGTGACATTGATTTTCCCCCAATGAAATATTCATTAAATAGACATGTCAAAATAAAAACAATATCTGATTTAAGCAGCCTATAAAATTCGGCCGGGATTTGGTCTGGTCCGGGCGCTTTGCCAAGTTTAGTTTCCTCTATTGCCTTCAAAACTTCACCTGGGGAGATAGGGGCATTTATTAGATTGGCTTGCTCTGCCGTAATCTGTGGACAATTGATCTTGTTCCAAAACATCATACTAGCTTCTGTATCTATAGCTTTAGCAGCATATATGCCCTTATAGTAGTCTAGAAAAACTTTGCTAATATCCACTGTTTGGGTATAATTCTGGCCGTCAACAATCACATTCTCAATTATATTCTTCCGCTTTCTAGAGCTATCTAACCTACTCAGGAACTTCACAGATTTACCATATCTGCCACAGTATACAGCATTCAGTCTAGCTTCTTGTTGCATCGATTTAGATGCAAGAAACAGATCTCTTTCTTGTCTAGCCAGGCAATATTCATACCAGTATTTCTTTAATGGGTTATTTGTATAGTTCTGAAAAGCCATAGAGACCGCTTTTGCCAGTTGGGTGTCACGGGCCGTGACTTTTTTTTTTTAGAGTAATCATGTATAGTTTGATCTCCCCCCTTAAATATGCTTTGGCCGCCTCCCAGAACACCTCATAGTTATTAGCATACTCTTGATTATTAATACAGTACTCACGCCATTTATTCTTTATCCAGTTTTGGAAAGATCTATCATTAATCATGTATTTTGGGAAAAAAAAGTTATTTCCAAAACTTGCCAGGGCACCTCTGGCCCCTACTAGTAGTGATATTACAGCGTGATCTGATATAACAATTTCACCAATATCTGCCGAGACATCATCCCGTAGGAGAGCATTCGAGACTAAGAAGAAATCAGTCCGGGAGAAAGATTTATGCATATATGCAAACAGGGCCGGATTTGCCATTAGGCACAGTAGGCATGTGCCTACAGGCGCATTGCAGAGAGGGGCGCCACGGCACTGGCTGTAAAGTCAGTGTATTTAAAAAAAAATAAAAAATATTTTTTTTTTACTTTTAAACTTTTTTTACGCCCCCTCCCTTGTCTCGTCCCTCCCACCCTGACTCCAGTCACAGTCACTCTCCAGTCAGTGCCGTGGTTTGCAGATTGCAGGTTTGGAGCGGGTTTAGGGCAGGCGGCGTCACGCCCACATCACATGATTCCGGCTGCCGCCCTCAGACTCGCGGCGGGAAAGTGAAGTGAGCTGAGTGTGCTCATTGCTGCTGTCGCCAGAGCCGCCCGCCTGCCCAGTGCACGCCGTCGCCGTGGAGTGTCTTGTGGGAGACTGGCGTTAAGCCTACTGCTGTACCCTCGTGCATTCTCCCCAGCCTGTATCCTCCATCATCTGCTTCCTCAGGTCATTCTCTGCTAGGCAAGATGAGGGGGGTGAGCTGCACGGCAGCCGGCTCAGCTAATGCCGCCTTGCTCATTACCTTGTGATCTGCGGGACTGACGCTGACAGTGGTCTGGAACCTGATGAGCTGTCAGGTAAGTGAGCCCTAGGCTGGTGAGATGGTATGCGGACAGTGCGGTATACGGACGGTCTAATATAGTGTGATGTATATGAGTTTTTAAGGTACCCTGGAGAGCCTGCATTGTATTATAGGGTTATATGTATACAATATATAATATAGTGTATACTAGAGTGCCACAGGGTGACATAGGTTTAACTGAATATGGTAAACTACTAGAGTGTGTGGCTATGTGTGGGGTGACTATATGTGGTATGAGATATATAGGACACACATGTGATATGTATACAATATATAGGGTACACAAGAGTGCCACAGTGTGACACAGCTTTAACTGGATATGGTAAACTAGAGTGTGAATATACTGTATGTGGTATGTATGAGATGTATAGGGTAACCTAGAGTGTGTCTCAGTATGTTATAAGGGTGTCTATATGTGGTATGTATGAGATCTATAGGGTAAGCTGGGCACAGTTAGTGTTAAATGCTCCTCCTCTAAGTCAGCTACTGTGGGTATTGGGGTGGAATGTCTTTTTCATTTTAAATGTCATTTGCCAGTTGGATTGCCTCCTGAGTTCCCATGATAAATAAAGCCAGGGAGGGACTCAAGAGGTGAAGTGGCAATCTTTTAGGAGGTGGCGTGCAGCATTGGAGCCCCTGTTTGAATGATATTCCTGGAATGTATTTTAAAATCAACAGTCCAAGGTTTAATTCTATAAGCAATATAACTGTCTCTTGCTCCTACCTCTGTCTGTCTGTCTGTCTGTCTCTCCCCTCTGTCTCTCTTTCAAGTCCACCTTTCTCTCTCCCTCCCCTCTGTCTCTCTCCCTCCCCTCTGTCTCTCTCCCTCCCCTCTGTCTCTCTCCCTCCCATCTGTCTATCTCTCCCCCCTCTGTCTCTCTCTCAAGTCCTCCTTTCTCTCTCCCCTTCTCTGTGTCTCTCTCCCTCCCCCCTGTCTCTCTCTCTCCCCCCTGTCTCTCTCTCTCCCCCCTGTCTCTCTCTCTCTCTCCCCCCCTGTCTCTCTCCCCCCCCCCACCTGTCTCTCTCTCTCTCTCTCTCTCTCTCTCTCTCTCCCCTCTCTGTCTCTCTCTCTCCCCTCTCTGTCTCTCTCTCCCCTCTCTGTCTCTCTCCCTCTTCTCTTAATAATAATGCAGTAGTTTTGTTGGTTGCAAATATAATAGTTATATTAGTGCACATAATTTTATTATACTCTTATGTGTAAGATAAATACTACACTGGTTGGTGAATATAATGAAACACATAGTACTGACATCTGGCAAATGTCAATCAGTAATGGGATTACTAGTAGGTTCGGTACTAGAGAGATATTTTAGATGAGTGTAATACAATAGCAGAAGCAGGAAATTGTATAAATCACAGCCAAGCTGCACACATTTACATGCTCTTTGGGCAAAATTAACTAAGAAGTCTCTCCAGCCTCCTATTTCACTAATCTCTTTGTTATTCTATGAAGCTAATTCACACAAAAAAAGGAAGATATGAGAATGAGCTTTAGTAAATGCACAGGACAAAATAAAACAGACTGGTGATACTTTTTAGTGAATTTAAAATTAAAGGGTTTTGGGGGTTTGGGGTGCCCTAATTAATGATCGGGGGAGGTGGGGGGCAAAAAGGAAAAAAAAATATTAGTGCATAGAACAGATTATGCTGCATGTTGTGTGGGTCCCATACAACAAGCAGCATACTCTGTTCTATAATGTACTGTGTTGTATACTATTTGTCTAACATTTGCATATCTAACAAAATACTTATTATCCATAATCATAAAAATAATTCCTCTGTTTTTTCACTTTTTTTGGGGGGGGGGGGGCAGAGGGGGGGGGGGGGCGCTTCAGGTTTTTGTGCCTACAGGCACCTGAGATGTAAATCCGGCCCTGTATGCAAATGTTGTTTTTTTATATTTAAACTACTGTTACACCAGATATGAGTTGCACTGAGGTGACATTCTGCCTTGGCAGGCAGGCACAGAAACACACACATGTTAAGGAAACTGACTGCTATTATTTAACACAGTCAAAAAAGTGTTGTTTTTTTTTTTTTAAATCTACACTACTGTTACACCAGATATGAGTTGCACTGGGGTGACACTGTGCCCTGGCAGGCAGGCACTGAAATGCACATGTGTGAAGGAAACTGACTATTATTTAACACAGTCAAAAAAGTGTTTTTTTTTTTAAATCTACACTACTGTTACACCAGATATGAGTGGTGGCACTGGGCAAGTGGGCACAGTATACGCTGTTAGCCTGACACACACGCTGGCAGGCAGGCAGGCAACTGCAATTAGATTACACAGGAAAAAAAAAAGCAGCCCTAAAAAGGGCTTTTTGGGGTGCTGTTCTTACAGCAGAGATCAGATGAGTCCTTCAGGACTGTAGTGGACACTGAATACACTAGCCTAGCTATCGATTTCCATATTAAATCAGCAGCAGCTACACTGTCCCTCCTCTCCCTAAGAATGCAGCTCCCGAATGAATCTAAAATGGATGCTGTCCAGGAGGTAGGAGGGTCTGGGAGGGAGGGAGGGTCTGCTGCTGATTGGCTGGAATGTGCCTGCTGACTGTGAGGTACAGGGTCAAATTATTACTCAATGATGACGAATAGGGGGCGCATCGAACATCGCATATGTTCGCCCACCGCGGCGTACGCGACCATGCTATGTTCGCCGGGAACTATTCACCGGCGAACTATTCGCGACATCACTATTCCTGCATTCTGAGTTCCACACACCATTACTTCCTCACAGTACATATACGGTATGTGGGTTTTTAAGTGATCATGTATTATTAGCATGCTCATTTTGCTCATATTAAAAGTGTTTTTTTAATGCAATCCAAAATATGTAATATGTAGTGCTTTTTAAGTTTTAAAGTGAAGCATTATTATTATTATTATTAATGATATAGCACAAACCCACAATAATAATTCTGCTGTGTGCACACCTCAGCTTAACACATCATTAGTTTAGTGTTTGAAAGATATCTGGACACACCATAGAAATCTATTATTTGAAAGATTCAGTGCACCTGTGCTATCTGACATGCATATGTTAGCGCACACTAGACGATTGCTCGAGCTATAAAAAAATAACTTTGGACTTGTAATATTAACTCAAAAATAGAAGCGCTGTTGATTTTGCTCAATTGATATTAAAACACAATAGTGCTAATGTTTACACTATAAAAATTCTCTAACGTGTTACAGAATTTTCTTTTTACACTTTTTTTATCCCTTTAAAAGTTAATTGCATTGTGTATCTTGGGGGTAGCAATAAAGGATTATCTGTGCTGAGTTCGGAGGGGAGTAGCTGTTACCTCTAATTGCTGTTAGGAGTCTAAGGGGAGACTTTATTTTACTTTTTTTGCATTAGGAGTCATACAACCTTTAAAAAAAAACATTGCACTATTCCTAAAGCCTCATTCAGGGCTAGATTAAAAGTTTAGTGCAATCAATAACTCAAGGTGCATTATCTTTTTGCACAATGAATAAAGCAGATGGTTTATTCATGAATGAATGAATGAATAATGCAAATGTCAACGTGGATGGTTGACATTTAACCCCTTCACTACTGGGACTTTCGGATAAAATACCGCTTGTGCAATCATGGCACAAATGGTTGTAAAAGCTTCTCTGGGATCCCATTTATTCAGAAATAGCAATAATATATGTCTTTGCCATTGCTTTCTGGTAATTAGAACTTCTATTATTCTATTATTCCACTTCTATTACTCCCACCCCTGATCCCTACCTCACCTCCACCCCCCACCCCCCACTGGTCACCCCCATCTTAGGTACTGGCAGTCTGACAATATGATATTTTAAGGCCATTTTTATTTTTTATTATTCTTTTATATTTTCTGTAGTGTTGGATCCCCCTTACCCTCCAACCTCCATGATCACTCCCAAAAAGCTCTCTAACTCTCCCCCTTCTAACTATTGTCCATCATCTTTAGTACTGGCAGCTGTCTGGATTGTTAGTAAGGGAGAGCCCCCCCCCCACTCCTCCCTTTTTGTGCAGCGTTCCTCTCCATCCCTCCCTCTCCCTTTATTTTTATTTTATTTGCTGTAGGGCCATCCCACTTCCGCTGCTTCCCTCCTCCCTCCCACCTCTCCACCTCTGCTTCTTTCTCAGTATGTTTTGGGTCATTGTCCATCTGTAAAGGGAAGTTCCATCCAATCAACTTCACTGAATTTGGCTGATATAGAGCAGACAATTTATCCCTAAACACTTCATAATTCATCTGGCTGCTTCCGTCTATTGTCACATCATCAATAAACACTAGTGACCAAGTGCCATTGGAAGCCATGCATGCCAATACCATCACACTGCCACCACTGTGTTTTACAGATAATGTGGTATTCTTCAGATCATGAGCCATTCCAAGGTTTCTCCATACTTTCTGCTTCCCATCTTCGATTCGTCTGTCCAATGAACGCTGTTCAAGAACTGGGCTGGCTTTTTTTAGATATTTTTTGGCAAAGTCTAATCTGGCCTTTCTATTTTTGAGGCTTATGAATGGCTTGCACCTTGTGGTGAGCCCTCTGTATTTGCTCTCATGAAGTCTTCTCTTTATGGTAGACTTGGATAATGATATACCTACCACCTGGAGAGTGTTCTTCACTTAGCTGGATGTTGAGAAAGGCTTTTTCTTTACCATGGAAAGGATACTACAATCATTCACCACTGTTGTCTTCTGTGGACGTCCAGGCCTTTTTTTGTTGCAGAGCTCACCAATGTTTGTTTGTTTTTTGTTAGAATGAACTAAACTGTGGAATTCTTTTTTTTTTTTTGCAGCCTAAGGATGGCCTGTTGCATTGAGAGCTATTTTGAATGCTTGTTGTGCCTTCCCACCAACAGCTTCCAAATGCAAATGCCACACCTGGGCCTCTATTTATTAAAGTCTGGCGGACCTGATCGGACAGTGCGGATCAGGTCCGCCAGACCTCGCTGAATACGGAGAGCAATACGCTCTCCGTATTCAGCATTGCACCAGCAGCTCACAAGAGCTGCTGGTGCAACGCCGCCCCCTGCAGACTCGCGGCTAATCGGCCACCAGCAGGGGGGTGTCAATCAACCCGATCGAGTACGATCGAATTGCGGCGATGTCTGTCCGCCTGCTCAGAGCAGACGGACAGGTTATGGAGCAGCGGTCTTTAAACACAGGGCATCAAGCTCCTTTCGGATACATAATTAAGAACTGTAATTCCTAAACCTTTCCTCCAATGTATATGAATACCCTCAAATTAAAGCTGAGAGACTGCACTTTAAGCCCATGTTTGTTATTTAACTGTAACTTGCATTTATTGTGGTAAACAGGCAAAATAACAAAACTTGTGTCAATATCCAAATATTTACAGACCTAATTGTATATATATATATATATATATATATGTGTGTATGTGTGTGTGTGTGTGTGTGTGTATGTTATATGTATATGTAAGCATGGTTAAAGTGTTTTTTATTCTATTAAAATAGTATAGCACAGAACTACATGCAGAATTCCACTACTTGGCTTATCGCTTGAGCAAAATCCACCATGAATTTTATTGTACACTAATAGCAATGAAGTCTATGATGTGAGGCATTTAGAGGTATCTGACATCCAGATGTAAGGGCACCCTAGAATATCACTTGACCGGTAAAAATAACATTGGAAATAGAGGTGCTATTGATTGCGCCTGAACAATGCTAATGCAAGAATAGGGCTAATATTTTTGCTCTCCATTTGTGATTTTTTCCTTAGTGGGAAAAGGAAAGTGACAATGCAAAACATCATAGTTGTGGCTAAAAGATATTGTCACTACAATGCTGTAGAAGCTCCTATAAATGTATAGGAGGTCGCTACTGGATGCAAGCTGCCACAACAAGTTGGGTATTGTAGCTTCCAGCATGGGATTTAGGCCTGATTTTCCAAGGGATTGGAGAGGCCTGAAACGTCAAAAAACCCTGTGAAACCTCACGAGAAGCGCTTTGCATAATTTGGAATAGACCCTGTGGAGAGATATAGAAAGGTAAAATAAGCTGAAGCTGTTATATTATTATTATCATCTTTATTTGTAATGTATCAACAGATTGTGCAGCACTATACAGGGACTCCAATCAATCAGACTTCCCAACTGTCCCCTTTTGAGAAGGATAGTCCCTAATTCTGAGCTTTGTCCCACTGTCTCTCTGAGACTTCCATATGTACTTAATTGCAGAATTTCTATTAACCCTGCCCATAGACCACAAAGACACACTCATGATCCCACCCACTATCCACCTAGGACCCTGTCCTTGAACATAGCTATAGGCTCCCTCAAAATTCTGAGTGTATAATACTTATATAAATAGGAGGAATGACTAAATAAAGACAAGACAGGGAAAGCAGACTGGGACAGAAGGCCTATGGGGTGCAGCTACTGAGAAGGTTATATGGAGTTATGAGGAAAAATGTGTAGCTATTGGCCCCTAATATAACAAGTGATAAAGATGTTTAAACTGTCTTCTATATATAGATAAGAGTAATAAAAAGGGACGCTAATTACAAACGTATGATGTATTATAGTGTTATAGACAGAGATTATTTAGAAATTGCAATTTCTAAATAGTTAAGATTATTAAATGGGCAAGATTGATATAACCTACTTAAATCTATTGTACTAAAGACATTTCTCTTAAGCTGACTGAAACAAAAGTTTTTTTTTTCTTTTGACTCTACAAAGGACACGGTAGTTAATCAGCAGCTCTGCGTGGTGTTAAGAGAATCTGCAGGATGCTCACACCGCACAGCCTTAAATCAATGTGTCTTCATCTCTGCAGCCTGGGAAAAATAAACCAGCTGCCAGAGCTTCAGGGTAAAGGAGAAGAAACTCAGCATCTACTGAGAACTCACTGTGGGGATCCGGAGATATGTCTCGTCTTGCTCGTCTGCGGGCTGGTGCTCTGAAAGACAAATAGGATTCAACCAACTGGCAAACAGATGATGGCCGTAGGGGGTTACCTCAGAAACCCCATAATTATAGGGCTGCTTGCTCTCAAAATAGGGGTTTGGAAGCAGAGTAATTTATTGTGAGATAGCCTGGATAAGTACCTTGTTTATGGTCAGGGAGGTTAGATGAACTGACTCATTAGGATATGGAGAGGAAGGGGGGTTGGCCAATGGGTAAGATCTCTAAAAAAGATAATGATATTAGAGTAATAACTAAATGGTTAAAGATAAATATTTCCAATTTACTTCTGTGCGTGTGTTTAGAGGATTTGAGATTTGCTTGCTTTTAATAGACAAAGCAGAAAAACAGATAACACATACCTGCATTTATACTATTCGTCACAGCTGTGTACTAAAGAAAAACACAGAAGGAAAAGAAAGGCAGAAATAAGTATTGGCTTGAAAACGCAAATAGCAATTTTGGCAGCACAAATTCCTGCAAATATCGCAGAGCATTATGTAACTGAGAGACACACATATCTATGCACCCACTATGTCTGTATATTTTTCCTCACTATTATGTACGAAAGAAAAATACAGAAACAAACGGCATACATAAGTATTGGCTTGAGCATACAAATAGCAATTTAGGCAGCACAAATTCCTGCAATTATAACAGAAGATTATATAACTGAGAGGCACACATTTCTATGCACCCTCTATGTAAATTGATGGAATATATAGAAATCTCTACCTATGCTATGATATGCCCATACAGAGGAAACACAGAATGCTTTGTATCATTGCTCTATGTTTATAGTGAATGTTATTTCAGAGAGAGGGATAGAGATCATTATACATATGTAGCACACCCTATCACATACAGAAGAAAATACATTTCAGTCACCCCTTGAGCTCATTATACATTATCCTATTACAGAGAGAAAGGGAGTGGGTACACATTAGGGAGGATTCTGTAAAGTGCACTTGGACTGGGAGTGCCTACCACAATTGTAAGATCTGATAAAACAACAAGATATTTTATAGGGATATAGAAAGTAAAATGTTTACAGAAGCTCTGCAAGCTCATTAAAGTACTTTCCCCGTATTTTTCAATTTAAAGGAATGACAAATGCAATTCAATAGAGCCATCAAGAACATACGTCTTACTGAATCTTGACTTGGCATTTCATTCACTTTAGATTTTGGTTTATATCAAGCCACAAGGAGCAGCTATATCACTCTATATGACAGTATCTTTGTTATTTTTTTTATAACAGGACACTATATGGTGTGCATGAAACTTTGGCAGGAAGTCCCTTCTCTGGTGATGTCACACAGGAAGTTAGTGCAGCACACTTATGCATGACCAAGAAATGGGCACCAGGCCACTTGCACCTTAATAGTTATCAGTTTAATAATGAATAGGCCTAGTCTTTGTCAAGGAAGAGTTCACCAGAAAAGGCTGAAGAGTGAACGTGACTGGAACTAGATTAAGGTAAGTGAAGTCTCCTTAGATGGGGTGTTAGGTTTTGTTATATTGTGTTTTTTTATATTTATTTGTTTTTTGTTTGTTTGTTTTGGAAGGGCAGTAATCTTAAATTCTGTTGGTCCCTAAGGTTCTGGGTAGGGTCATTAATTCATACAGTATTTGGATATAAAAATGTTAAAGGGGCACAAAAGTATTTTTTTCAATGTTGCAATAAAAAGGTATTTTAAAATGTTTTTACTTAAAACAGACATTTTGAGTAATGAGAATTTGTTTTTATTGTTTTTATACATATGAGGTGAGCACCATTATCTACTAATAAAGCATTGGCAGATATGCTTATCAGCCAATAAGCACTCAGACCCTAAAGTCCAGTTGGACTTCCTGTTAACTTCAAAATATTTTAACAAGTATAAATGGTGCTCTCTTATATACATGACATACATGTTTAGAGTTATCAGTCCCCTTTAATAATGCCACTGAAATGTCAGAATTAGCAAAACTCATGAATTAATTTCAAGATGGCAGGTTGGAATGAAAATATGCATAAAATCACAAAAAAGGCAAAAAGAAATACATTTAAACCTGTAATTTCAAAACTGAGGTTTAGAACTACAGAACACTGAGCTCCAATTGACAAGATTACAATATTCAAACAATCAAGTAAGATTCAAAGTCAAATATCCCACATCTCATATAGAGAGGGAAATGAACTGCAAAAGGAAAACACACACACATATATATATATATATATATATATATATATATATATATATATATATATATATATCACCTCCATCTCCAGCTGTAATGAATCTATCCTGGTGAAAAAAAATGAATATAGTATGAATATAGTAGCACAGGAGGCTTTTAATCATTTAGAACAAATATTTCTAGTTATTTTGCCCTGGAGCCCTCTTCTCGACATTTCCTAGTAAGCCAATTTCACTAAGCTCTTAGACCACAAACAAGGTACTTATTCATCCAATCACATAGTAAATTACTTTCCCTTCAAACTCTTATTTTGAGAACAAACAGCCCTGTAATTATAGAGTTTCAGTAGAAACAGACTTCATGCGGCTACCAATTACATGCATTTTATTTGTCTATCAAAAGTATCAAGATTTGTTTAATGCAAAGTAATGTAATGCAGAGTGAGTATTCATCTGCCTTTAATCTGGTTCTATGTAACATACAGGGATGTCGGCACACTTCTGTTTATATTAGTGTCATGTAAAAAATCTCAGTGATAATATACAGAGTAATATATGTGTGTTTCCATAATATTCAATAACAAAGTAATGTATGCCTTTCACTGTAATAGGGGAAATGTTCTTCATATTGCACTTCATTAACTTTTCAGAAATAGCAACACACTACTTTCTAATTCCATTGCATTTTACATCAAATATATATTGGAAGTCACTGACCTCTAGTCATTATGCCTCATAGTGTTTCTCACCTATACCCAGGGCTGGATTTCCAATGCTGTTGCCACAGGCAAATGCTAATTAGATGTTTCTTGACTTTTTGACCCTCTGGTGATGTCACCACTAAAATGCTCACTCACTAGTCACTACTGAAAGGCCACAAACATATATCTGCTTTAGAAGAGCTTATAGATTCCCCACAACTATTTATAATTCCCAGCAGTGTACAGAACTTAGAATTTTATTTTACAGGGAGTATACTACAAAATCTTCTCACATAGCCAACCAACATTCTGAGAGAAGATTTGGCAGTTATATAAGAGCCCTCAGTCGAAAATCTGAAAACCAATAAATTGATTCAATATTTTTGAATTATTAAGTGTTGATTAGCCGTACCTACTGTAAAACTGCTGCACCAACCTTTATAAAATGTGTGTTATTGTCTAGTAAATTCTCTGTTTGATCAGTGGTTGCTGAGTTAAAGGTTTAACGTTCTTTATTTTGATATATTTCAAACATGCTCAGGAAACAGCTGGAAAAATAAGTTCAAAGAGATACAAAGTATTATGCTAAGCCTAAGGCATCAAGACCCTCCTAAGGAACCAACTCCTTCCTAATTGGAACTATAATGCAAAAGATAAAACAAAAGCCAGGATGGCGTAAATGCTAAAGATACCAACTCAAAAAACAGATTAGCAAATAGAGCAATAAACAATGATTTAATATAAATACATAATCATAAAATCAAAGGGCATCCATAAGGTAGTGTATATTTTGTATATTTTTCCAGTAACAGTGGTTACTTCCTGAAGATATTGACTTGTTTAAAGTGAAGGTCCATTTTGATGAATTAGTGTCCGGTTGTTAATAAACCTATTAAAAACTAGGGCACTTTAATTCATCAAAATTGACATTTCACAGTTTTTTCAAAAACTTACATTTTAATCCTGAATGCCGCTCCAGCGATTCCCGCGGCCGTCGGAAGCCTCTGCAGACGTCAGAAATGACTAATCAGGCTTCCTCCAATCACAGCTCCCCCCCCCCCCCCGGGGGAATCTTAGCCTGATGCAACGCTGCAATTGGAGGAAGCCGGATTCGTCATTTTGGACCCGCAAAGACGGCTTGCGACGGGCGGAGGAAGTGCTGGATCGGCTGCCAGGATTAAAAGGTAAGTTTTTGAAGAAAACAGTGAAATGTCAATTTTGATGAATTAAAGTGCCCTTGTTTTTAATAGGTTTATTAAAAACCGGGCACTAATTCATCAAAATGGACCTTCACTTTAAGTCACTATATACGCTCTTAAGTGGAAACGGATACTAACTGTATTTTGAGGTGGTGTGCACTACTGACAATATACGTACTGGAGTATCTGGTCAAGCACTATCAGGTGTTTGTATTTATTTGTTTTTTATTTGTACTTTATTTATTTTTAGGGAGACGTCCCTATGATTTTATGATTATTTATTCATTTTAAATCATTGTTTATTGCTCTATTTGTTAATCTGTTTTTTGAGTTGGTATCTTTAGCATTTGCGCCAACCTGTCTTTTGTGTTAGCTGGAGAAATAAACAAAGACATGCTCAGTAGCAAATTGGCAGAAGAGGTGTGAGAGAATTGTTCCAGACATTTGTCTGTATGGAGCTGGCAAGTAAAAAAAGTGTATTTTTCCAATCTTCTAACTACGAAACAGTCTGTTCTGGGATGGTTATGAATCACTGCACTAACCCTAGCTAAGCTTATAAGCTGTGTAAACAGTGATGCTTTGTTGTAAAGGGAATCTGCTGAAAAGCAGACTTGAAGTAAAAAGGTGTGTCATTGTGAACCTAATTTGCATACCGTACCCAGAATCCTTTGCTGCATTGCAAACAATGTAATTCAGAGGTTTTCTGTGGGAAAAACAAGCCTTCTGGCATGTCTAGATTTGTTAATGAACTACACAATGAGTTATTTTCTCTATATTTTGTGCGTAGTGGAGGATTTTAAACTCACATTTTACCTCCCCCTAATTTTAAATATTGTTATATATTTATATAAAATCATAAACAGACATCCAAATGAATGTATTTGATTTGATTTGTGAACATATATTATGATGTATTTATTTTTAAAGAAAATTTTTATTGAGGTTTTGAAAAAAAACAAAAAAATTAAATGTGTCTGTAAGACAATTCCAACATAATAATAACATGCATATACATATCAAACAAGGTGCCAGCATGAGAGATAAAATCCAAGTACAAATGTGATAGTCATATCTACCCTATCCAAATTATTATGAAGCTATATCCTTGAAAAATGATAATCAATGTACAATAACAAAGCGCTGTCTTAAAAAAAAGGGTAACTGCTATCAAACGCCATTACACATTCCTTATGGATATTCAGAGGAGAGACACCATTACTGATGTATATTTCAGGGAATCATCTAGGACATAGAACTATGAAACCTCATTTTTGTTTTTATAACAATAGTATTCCATCAGATGGTAATAGAAGACATTAAGTCACTAGGACATGTTTGGGTTTATGGTACTATCTATATAAGAGTAGGTATGGTTAAGTACATCTCTGACATATAAGAAGTAAGATTAAGTTGTACTCCTAGGGTTACGAATAGAGAGGTACCTCTATTCCAGTTGAATAAGATGAAAAAAAGAGTAATCTAAAATTGTGTGGAATAGTAGCTTATCAGGTGCCATCTGATAGTGATTATAGGAGATATTTAATAGTGGGCAAAAGCCGCTCTGAGTGGGGGAGAGGGCGAGGCCTTTTAAATTGGCAAAGGGTTTTAGAAAATGTAAAGAAAGGAATGTTTGCACCGTTAGAAAATGGAGGGGAATTTACATAATACAATATCTGACCATACACTACACTAGTGGCGTGTACTACAAAACTGACATGTACTACAGAACAATCTTAGTGGAGATTATTTAGATCTTGGGTGATGCAGGTATATACAAATAGGGCTTAGAGGTATTGCAGAGAACTCAAAACACCATAGTAAGAGATCAGAATACAGGCAGCTTAAAGATAAATTTCACAAGAATAAGTTGTTTTAGAATATAGCGTATGTTGTATGTTCTTTCACAGTGGTAACCAATATGCTAGTTACTGTCAAGCCTAAATAATAAAGTACCTAGAAGAGCGTGCAGGTAGCTCAAAGCTATACATTATCACAGAGAATAGTTGGTCTACAAGCGGAGGCTAAACAGAATAGGTTAACAACATTATAAAAACCTGGAAGTATTATACAGCAAATTAACCTTTACATCCTAGATAAAGTTAAAATAGTAGTGATGTTAACAGATATTTCTAGTATAAGATATACATCAGAATCCCCTATCACATCAACATGTTATACACACGAATAATAGAAGGAAGCATAATGATATATAGGCTAGTTCTGTTTTTCCCTTCGTGTCTCCAATAGTACTAACTGTATGTCACTATTCATCTGTTGCTGGATGAAGTGAAAAGATTGTAATATAATTGCTGTAGGTAATGGATTAGAATACTATATGACCTATCAAGCAACCTTACAGAGCTTTTAAGCGAAGCAATGGTTAAATAGTAAGGAATCTCATTGCTAGTGTATCGGTATCAAAAAGCTGCGTACATCAAGGTGAATCCTTACCGACATCTACCGTGTGGTTTTTATGTGTACACTGTCTAAGTAAGTCTATCTATGGGATGCAGGTATTTTGTAAGCTACAATATAACCAAAGACCCCTGAGTTATCCTCCACATTGTGTTAGAAGTAATAAGAACATATATAAAATAAAACCTTCAGTCTAATCTGCCCACCAACTATCCCCTTTCTAGACTTTCAGTAAAGATATTTAGAACATGAGTGATCAGGACGAGAGTTTTGTATGGAGGTACAATACATATAGCTCTCAACTACTGAAAAAGTAAAGTGGGCTTATGCATTGGGAGATCAAATATCAGACATTACTGTCATCATCCATGGGATAATGAAAAAGTCAGTGTCCCAGAAGTAGAGCTCCGTGAGGGAATAAGGTATCTCAGGAAACATTACCCGATGCCAGTTTTAAGGCATCATTGTGATAGGGTTGAGGTGGAGAAACTGCAGATCGTCACCATTGAGAGATCACCCATTGTTGATGAGGAGTTTGAAAGCTGGTGTCGCCAGGGCCAGAACCATTTGCTGAGGAGATGTTCTGGTAAGGACAGATCAGGGCGATGCATCAGAGGGACGGTCGCATCCCCCAACACAACCCCCAAGATCCGTACCACTTTTCTTTGACAGAGGGCTCGTTCACTCTTAGATGTTTCCTCTCCGACACCTGCACAGCAAATTGACAACGGGAAGCTCCTCCACGGTTGAACTTCAATGGTCGTAGAAACGTGAGGTAGCTGCGTTATCTGTGATTTGTGTGGGTCCAGCTCCAGCCCCGCCATCGGAGTTAGCTTCCCCATTGGGGGATGAGAGAATTTTAGGTTCTTAGGTCTCAACTCATTTTGGAAGGTTGGAGTTGTAATAGAGGGATCAATTTGGTGCGGGTGTCTGTCCGTGAGCTCTGCCTCTAACTTTTAGTACAGTCCTTAGGTCCTCCATTTTCATGAAAAATTCCTGCTCTAAATTCTTTAAAAGAGTGGATATTAGGCAGTGTAGCTCCTCCATATTTGCTTATGTGACAGATGCCTTTCGTTGGTAGTATAGCTTTTATTCTGTTTTAGTCCCTTTCGTTGTATAGGAATTTAGTGCATTTGCAGCTTAACTTGTGCTGCCGGGGGAAGGGTGGAAGGAATGCTTAGTAGGCCGTCTTCTAGCAAAGGTCTGTAGAGAGTAAAAAGAACAATAACCCGGCAAACTGTTCATAATATTCTGTTTAGTAGATAATTGGGCTTCAGTACATTGCGAACGGCCATGTTCCTTGTTTAGCCACGTCCCCATATTATGATTTTTTTAAGTGTGATATGTTTAACCGTTTTAACATGTTAAAAGTACTGTAACATTGTTTTCCTTTTAATGTGTTTACAATGACTTAACTGCAGAGTTGAAAATGTTTATGAGATTTATAAGTGTATTTTAATGCAATCTCACCACCTCTCAGTTTGTGAGAAAAAACAGCAAGAACTGCAGGGGTAAAATGCTTAGAGAATCTGCCAGAGGAAAATAATACACTTTGAATTTTGTATTATAAAAACAGCATCTTTTTGCATGTGCAGTGCAGTTTCATTATGATTTTTACTGTGTAATTTCCATATGAATTTTAATTTTTCCATTGTTCATTGTTCACTGTAGATGTTTATTTCAATATTTCATTTAAAAAAATTATGATTTTTTTTTATTTGTCATGTAATAAACTGTATAGTATCTTGTATAATGGTTTCTTCCAGTTGTTATTGTCTATAGGCTAGATTACGAGTTGTGCGTTACGGTTTTAATGCTGAAAAATGGCCATTTCAGTGTAAAAACAGTAAGCTGATGAAATTCTATTGGGTATTCAAATCAGCCAATAGAATTTCAGTAGCTCTCATTCTATTGGATGATTTGAACAGCCAATAGGATTTCAGCAGCTCTCATCCTATTGGCTGATTTGAATTTCAAAAATCAAATCAGCCAATAGGAATGCTAAGGGACACCATTTTGAAAAGGCTCCCTTGCATTGAAGATCCAGTATACGGCGGTGACCGTATGAAGAGGACGCTCTGCGCCAGATGTCTTCAAGGATGGACCCTCTCTGCACGGCCGGGATGAAGCTAGAAGACGCCGCTGGGATGAAGATAGAATACGCCACCTGGATGAAGATAGGAGATGCCGCCTGGATGGATGAAGACCTCGCCGCCTGGATGAAGACTTCTCAGCCCCTGGATGTCCGGACTTCAGAAACTGTGAATGGATCTTCGGGGTTTAGTGTTAAGTTTTTTTACAATCTTTTTGGGTGTTTTTTTTTTAGATTAGGGTTTGGGCTTTATGTAAAAGAGCTGAATGTCCTTTTAAGGGCAATGCCTATACAAATGCCCTTTTCAGGGCAAAGGGTAGCTTAGGTTTTTGTTAGTTAGGTTTTTTTTTTTGGGTGGTTGGTTGGGTGGTGAGTTTTACAGTTGGGGGGTCTTCTGTATTTTTTTTTTAAGGTAAAAGAGCTGATTTCTTTAGGGCAATGCCCTACAAAAGGCCCTTTTAAGGGCTATTGGTAGTTTATTGTAGGCAGGGTTCTTTTTTTATTTTGGGGGGGCTTTTTTTATTCTGGAGAATCAGAGCAATTAGAGGAAAGACATGCCTCAGATGACATTACCATGGCTGAATCAGAGCATCCACCCCCAGATCTTGAAGAGCTGGTTAATGGCTGTAAAAAAAGAGGTAATTGATGATTGAAAGTAGTTGATCCACTTCTGATAGATCCCCTCTTTGTGCAATGCAATATTTCTGAAAATCTTGGGATTCAATATCAATTCTTTCATACAGATGATCATAAAACTGAGACAGTCTGCTTTGAGGTTCAGAGTGCCCAGCAAATTAACTGATAGATTTTGGAGATGCTTTTATGCCCAGGCAAATATTGCTGACACCCCTTTCAAAGCAGAGCAACTTCTTGTGCCCCCTTTAAATTGAATATAGACTCTTTCCATTTTGTTGTCTGTCTGAATCCTGACTGATCTTTCCTACAGAAGTGGCTAAAAAAGATTATGGGTCTGGCTTATAACCTTGACTTCCACAATGTTTCAGGACAGCTTTTGAACTTTCTAATCCCATCTTCTTTGAGCAAACTGACCTTTGCAGACTGCTTACCAACCAGATTTGCTTGCATCTGTTTGTAAAATAATCCATTCTGGATCCCGAAGTGGTAACCCCGGTGAAAGGCTTGACTTCAGTGACCACAATTTTAGAAGATTCCATAGGCAAGCCAGGGAATTCATCTTCTGTGATAGCCACTTTTGTGTCTTTCAGTGCTGTAGAAAATGTAGCTGAAAAGGCTGCATCTTCCATCTGGCCCATTTCAGTTTATGAATAACTGAAACCACGTGCCCCAACATCTTCATCCAGAAGAAGTTGTAAGAAGAAATCAGAGGAATCTGTAGCAGGTTCTTGAAATAGACCGCTAGAGACTTAATGTGTTGCAGAGGAAGAGCTACCAGGCTTAGAGCAGAATTGAACTGTGTTCCCAAAAGAATCATTGCTCTTGATCAATGAAGGTAACTTTTGTGTAGATTCACAAGCCAACCATGGGACTGTAGAAAATGAAAGACATATTCCCTGTGAGCACAGGCTTATAAAAAGACTGTCATAATAAGGATATCATCTAGATAATGAATAAATGAAAAAAAAAGCCACTGACACTTAATTCAACTATTAACGAAACTGGGACCTTTGTGAATACTCAAGGACCTGTAGAAATTATCGGCTAGATTAAGAGTTTTGCATTAAGGTAAAAAAGCAGCGTTATCTGGTCCTAACACTGCTTTTTTACGCCCACTGGTTTTACGAGTCTTGCAGGTTTAGGGGCACCGCACACTTTTTTGGCCTTACCGCAAACCAACTTTCGCAAATTGCGTATAGTCTTTTTTCAATGGGACTTCCATAGCGCTGATATTACAAGTTTGTCCTGGGAGGCCAAAAAGTGAGCGGTACATCCTATCCCATCAAGATTCCTAACGCATTTTAATGTCAGTAGTTCTGAGGTTTACACTACAAAGCTGTAGTATAAAACATAACTAAAGTGCTAAAAAGTACACTAACACCCATAAACTACCTATTAACCCCTAAACCGAGGCCCTCCTGCATCGCAAACACTATAATAAAAATATTAACCCCTAATCTGCTGCTCCAGACATCGCTTCCACTAGAATAAACATATTAACCCCTAAACCGCCGCAAACCCGCCTCGCAAACACTAGTTAAATATTATTAAACCCTAATCTGCCGCCCCTAACATCGCTGCCACCTACCTACATTTATTAACCCCTAATCTTCAGACTCCAACGTCGCCGCCACTATACTATATTTATTAACCCCTAAACCTAAGTCTAACCCTAACCCTAACAGCCCCTAACTTAAATATAATTTAAATAAATCTAAATAAAATTACTATCATTAACTAAATTATTCCTATTTAAAACTAAACACTTACCTGTAAAATAAACCCTAAGATAGCTGCAATATAACTAATAGTTACATTGTATCTAGCTTAGGGTTTATTTTTATTTTACAGGCAAGTTTGTATTTATTTTAACTAGGTAGAATAGTTACTAAATAGTTATGAGCTATTTAATAACTACCTAGCTAAAATAAATACAAATTTACCTGTAAAATAAAACCTAACCTAAGTTATACTAACACCTAACACTACACTACAATTGAATAAATTACCTAAATGAAATACAAATAAATAAATCAAATACAATTAGCTAAATTACAAAAAAACCCCACTAAATTACAGAAAATAAAAAACAAATTAAAAGATCTTTAAACTAATTACACCTAATCTAATAGCCCTATCAAAATAAAAAGCCCACCCAAAATAAAAAAAACATAGCCTAACCTAAACTACCAATAGCCCTTAAAAGTGCCTTTTGCGGGGCATTGCCCCCAAGAAATCAGCTCTTTTACCTGTAAAAAAAAATACACACAACCCCCCAACAGTAAAACCCACCACCCACACAACCAACCCCCCAAATAAAACCCTAACTAAAAAAACCTAAGCTCCCCATTGCCCTGAAAAAGGGCATTTGAATGGGTATTGCCCTAAAAAGGGCATTTAGCTCTATTGCGGCCCAAAGCCCTAACCTAAAATAAAACCCACCCAATACACCCTTAAAAAATCCTAACACTAACCCCCGAAGAGCCACTTACCGGGAGAAGTCTTCATCCAAGTGGCAAAATGTCCTCAACGAAGCCAGCAGAAGTGGTCCTCCAGACGGGCAGAAGTGGTCCTCCAGATGGGCAGAATTCTTCATCCAGATGGCATCTTCTATCTTCATCCTTCCGACGCGGAGCGGGTCCATCTTCAAGACATATGGCGCAGAGCATCCTCGTCCAATGACGACTACCCGACGAATGAAGGTACCTTTACGTGACGTCATCCAGTGACGTCATCCAAGATGGCGTCCCTTAAATTCCGATTGGCTGATAGAATTCTATCAGCCAATCGTAATTAAGGTTGAAAAAATAAATGTAGGTAGGTTGCAGCGACATTGGGGGAGGGAGATTAGGGGTTAATAAATATAATGTAGGTGTCGGCGATGTCGGGGGCAGCAGATTAGGGGTTAATAAGTATAATGTAGGTGGTGGCGATGTCCGGAGCGGCAGATTAGGGGTTAATAAGTATAATGTAGGTGTCGGCAATGTCGGGGGCGGTAGATTAGGGATTAATAAGTGTAAGATTAGGGGTGTTTAGACTCAGGGTTCATGTTAGGGTGTTAGGTGTAAACCTAAAATGTGTTTCCCCTTAGGAATCAATGGGGCTGCGTTACTGAGTTTTACGCTGCTTTTTTGCAGGTGTTAGACTTTTTCTCAGCCGGCTTTCCCCATTGATGTCTATGGGGAAATCGTGCACAAGCACCAGCTCACTACTCACTTAAGCAGCGATGGTATGGGAGTGCAGTGTGGAGCTTAATTTTGCTCTACGCTCAATTCTTGCCTGTTAACGCCGGGTTGCTAAAAACCTGTAATACCAGTGCTGTGTTAGGGTTTTTTCCCCTGTTTTGTTTGCCATGTGCTGCTGGCAGCCATTTTACTCACCTCTCTTGCTGACTCTGGTGCATACTGTGTGATGCTGCTCATTTCCTGCACTTCCTTTTATGGCCAGACTGGTGTACAACATCCGTGTGAGACAGTATGCAGTCTCAGAATTGTGATGTCATCACTTATTATTTAAAGGGCCTCTGTTTAGTATGCTTTGCCCTTGCATTGTCTCAGACCTGTTTGTGAGAGCTCCTGTGTATTACCTGGCTGTCTGACGTCCCTCCTGGTTCCTGATCCCTGGCTTTTTCCTGATCCTGCTGTTCTCCTTGTTCCTGATTCCGGCTCGTCTGACTACCAGCTCTAGTTTTGATTCCTGGCTTGTTATTTGACTTGTGGACTTTTTTTTTTGCTATTAATAAAGGTGTGATTATTTTTGAACTTCTCGTCTCAGTATGATTCCTGGCACCCTGACGCTGCAGGTAAGTGAGCGGTGAGAATAAACTGCGTTAGCACCACACCCGCTGTTAGGTGTGTGTGTTTTTAACTACCAATCAAAAGAGAGTTGATCCTTTAAATTTGTGTAGCACTTAACATCACATAGAGTCTATGATTATGGCAAATTGATGCTGAAACACATAAGACTGTGATCTTACTTACAGCTATGGATGCTGCTCTGCTGTATATACTTTTTATCTTTTTGTATCTAATAAATTGGACATTTTATTTTTCAACATGATTTGAGGGTCTGCGTATCTTTGGAAATTTCTTTTTTCATGTATTTATAGAGGAGTGGGAAGCTCCTTTTTTCCCGTCTTAAACGACCCTACTTTGTTTTCAAATAGGATCCCTTGGCCTGAACAGTTACAGTCACAGTTTCGTTCCAGCCGTTCAAAGTGGCAGGAGAGAAAGAGGAGCAACTACAAAATTGCAAACAATTACAGACAGCATAGACAAGGTCGGAAGCTGCAGACCTTTGACCTCATCCGGAGGTGCCAGGTACACGAGCTGCAGAAGTAGCGGGAGCGGAGGAGGCTCCTGAAGTGGTATTACCTTGCTGAATGCTAAGTGTCAGTGTATGGAGGTAAAGAAGGGTTTAAGCAGTGGTTGCATCATGGCCCGCTACTGATCCCGACAGGACTTTAGCTTATCTTTGGAGTGGTGAGTCAATATGGACTGACAGCTGAATAACAGACTCGTTTAAATGTTGGCTATGTGCCGCTAACCTACAGTTTCTGTATTCCTGTGGCATTGGTTCTATATACACGTATTCACGGAGGACTGTAACTTTAAAGTTTGGCTAAGCTAATACACATATAAGAGTGACTTTGATACCTAGTGCTGTATAGATTTCCCACATCCTCTGGGATTCTGGTGATATAAGGAATCTCTAGAAATAGAAAATTTAAATTTAGAAAATGTGAATTTTTGCTTAAAAACTTAAGAAGTATTTTTTTGGTGCCTTGGAGCTTGAGGAAAAAATGAGCTAGATATAGTATCTATCTATAGTAATGAGATAGATATAGTAATAGAGTATAATACATATATCACATAAAAACACATATATGCTTTTAAGAGAAATGCCTGTCAGTATATTTATGAAAATCTTAGCAGTGCTATCCAAATAATATATATAAGTTTATGGCAGGGTTATAAACACAATACAAAGAAATAGAAACCCTAATTAACCATGCATCTACTAGACCATACAATTAATATAAATATCTGAATTCTTTTATTTAGTTAATATCCATAAACATATTGAACTATATTTGCAATAAAAGGAAACTAAATAAAAGTTTATATGCGTTAGAACCAACTCTTAAGATATGCTATTCTTCTTACAAAACCCAGAACAATATATCTTCACAATTCAGCCTTATTTATTTAACACAATGGGACTAAAAACCTTTAACATCCAAGCAATACAATTCTAAACAGTGTTTATAAAACAATAGGATAAAATATATATTCTGCTATTTAACTGCAATTTATCCTAATACAAAATTAACCGACAATATCAGAACTTGTATAGATGAGTTACTTAGCCAATTCAGACACAGATTTGAACAAAACCTAGGCTTATAACTACCAATTTAAAATACAATATACTTCACCAATTTTGAACCAATTCGTAGCGGTCTTTAGGTCATCTCATTTGAAAGAAGGTTTTTGCACAAATCAAGGATAAGTTTTAAGCTCCTTGCTGAAGTGAACTTTTTTTTTTTTTCAGGTATATCGCAGCCAAAATCAGATCACTAATTTTCAACAAGTTACAGACAACTCTCCCTTGTGCATTCAACACTCCCATTATATAATCATTGATGACATCATGTGGGTGGCACTACGGGAGCTGACCTTCCCATTGGTTATCTGGGAAGTCTAAATCGGATTGGCCCTTGGAAATTTCATTTTTAACAGCCAGAAAGAACCTTCTGGCTGTAGTTCTCGCAACATAACACCAGGTGGCAGCATACAGTACAACATAGCAATACAATACAGCATTTCTGACATTTTTAAGCAAGTTAATTTTTTTTTTTTTATAAAATGGTTATTTAATCAGATCACAATCTCTGCATTAATCATATATAACCCCAATTACAGATGGTTAATATTAGGTTATTTTTTCTGATTATTCTGATACCAAATATGTTATATTATTAACATTTTATTATATTAAGGTAATTTAACACTGCTAATTATTAGCTTAAAATGCATTATAATTTTATCAGTATTCTGGCATTTCTTTGCAAATAACAGCTTATTTTTATATCAGTATTGTACTGTATTCCAAGTGAATCCTGTCTATGTAGATCTGAAATAAGAAAATAAATGTTAATAATCACTTCTCTTCAGGTCCATAAACATCTATTCATGTTTTTAAACACACAGAGGCTAAGTAAGATCTTTTATGTTTTCAAAACATATAAATATATATACACACATATATATATACACACATATATATATATATATATATATACACACATACATGCACATTCACTTCTATGTAGATTTGAGATTATCTGTCTGAAAAATATAAACAAAACAGAATTTATTACACATTTTTGACTGATTAAAACAGTTACCTCCCAAGCTTAGCAAATACCCATGTAATAATAATATAGAATTAGACAATTTCCCAAATTTCTATATTTAATACATTCTGGGGCATGTATTTAAACAGAGAGAGAAAAAAAAATGTTTATTTGCTGTCTGCTTACGTGACTTCCAGAGTCATACCTCAGCATCTGTCTTTGTTTTCCAAGGCCTTTATTGCTCCACATGGGGTCAATCCATGAGGAGTTGTAAGAGTCTTTAAAACAGCATATTTCCTGTTTAGCCAGCAGTGCAGATGTGTATTTGATTTTATTTGTGTCACCTTCCCCCAAGAGGGGTTTTTGCAGTAAGTCTTCAAATAGAGATTCAGTGAGATAGAACTGTTGTATCACACGTGTCAAATTCCAAAGGGGTCCTTGAACACATTCTTTTCTCACCTCACCAAATGTTCTGAGGTTATAAAATCTGCATATATAGTCAAATGAATAGGGTCACTGAGCTATTTCCTTTAGAAAAGAAATGTTTGTGTTTCAAAAAGGCTCTACTGATCGTCAATCCTGATAGACGTGTATTAGAAGCTGTGTTCAACAAACTCATGTTTAATTAATCCTGAGTTCTCATCTAACATATACAGTGTATAAAATATACATATATATATATATATATATATATATATGTACACATATGTAATATTCATCATAATATTCATATACTCTGACATAAATCCCCCTTCCAACTTCAAATAGATGTAGGACACATGTATTTGAATTGGCTTAAAGTCAGTGGTATTTGATGAGGATCAACCGTATACCTCATAGACAGTCTCTTATGAAGAAAGTTTGTTATTTTGAGCTTTCATGTTTATCAGTTAGGCATCTTTAAATTACAGTATGTCTTTAGTGCATTTGGGGATATGACACTTCATTCTCCCTCTATGACTTGTAGTTGGGACCTGGGATGACATGCCCGCAGTTGATTTATATGTACCCATTTATCTATGAAACCTTCATTTTTGGGGATCCGTATTTTATAGGCCACTGGAGATATTTTGTCAGTAATGACAAAAGGACCTTTCCATGAGGGAAGAAATTTCTTCTCCCTAACCTGATCTCTTCCAAAGTTATAAAGATAAACTTTATCATTTATTTCATATTCCTTTTTGGATGTTTTGAGATCATAATAGGTTTTAGTGGCAGTTGCGGCTCTTTCTAAATTCCTTTGAGCAAATGCAAAGGCATATTGCAGGTGCTTTCTTAAGTTTTCCACATATTGATGTGTATTGGCAGCGTTTATCAAATTTTGGTCTGATGTACGGTACAGCAGATGCTGAGGTAGAACCATTCTTCTACCAGTCATCAGCTCAAAAGGTGACATCTTGGTAGCACTACTTGGAGTTGCTCTTAATGCCATTAAGACTAGAGGTAGTTTTATATCCCAGTCTTTACCTGTTTCACTCACAAACTTTTTGAGGATTTTAACAATGGATTGGTTGTAACGCTCTACACCACCACTTGAGGCAGCTCTATAAGCAATATGGAGCTTTCTTTTAACCCCTAGTATTTTCCACATTTTTGTCATCACTTCGCTAGTGAAGTGGGTCCCCCGATCTGATTCGATTCTTTGGGGCAAACCAAATCTGGAAAATACATGGTTGATGAGCAATGCTGCACATGTTTCAGCACTATTGTTAGGTGCACTAATGCACTCTACCCATTTAGTGAACAGGCATGTCACTGTTAACATGTACTTGTTACCTCTTGATGACCTTGTTACCGGACCAATAAAATCAATTTGTATATCTGACCATGGCATTACCATCCCCCTTTTCTGCAATGGCGCTCTATGCGTTGGTGCAGTGGGTTGGAACTGTGGACAGATTAAACACCCTTGACAGTAGGTTTGAACATCTTTCAACATGTGTGGCCAAAAAGCGTAGTCATGCAATATTTCGTACGTGAGTTTGGCACCGCGATGACCAGATGTGGGAGCATCATGGGCATGTTGAAGCATTAGACCTCTGAACTCGGTGGGTACTACCCACTGTTGGATGCCAGTTTTGGAGGTTCTAATTAACAAACCATCCTGTAATTTGAATTGTGATTTAGATTTTATTAAGATTCTCAGATCTTCTTTGCCAATATAATCATCTTTTGAGATGGGGTTGCTTTCAGGATCTTCTATGTGTTTATAGAAGATGCCTACAATGGGGTCTTCTTTTTGACTAGTGATCAGGTCCTCACTAGGAGAATCCTGACTCCATTGTACCAAGTTAGGCTCACTCTGTTGTTTTGCCTGGTTTCTGGTAATGGCTTCTACCTGAATTGCACCCATTAAGTGTTCAATATTAAGGAGTTCTCCAGTTATGGCTCCTTGTTTGGCTAATGAGTCCGCAAGGTCATTGCCTTCCTTATCAGGACCTAAAACTCTGGAATGACCCTTGGTCTTTTTCCAGTGTATGGTTAAATCATTGGATACTACCAGATTATCAATCTCGCAGAACAATTTGCCATGCTTGACTGGTTTGTTATTGCTTTTCTGCATGCCATTTCTTTTCCAAGTTGGCAGGTATTCAACAAAACTGTCACGCACATAATTTGAGTCAGTTATGATCACAAATTCATGAATACCATGTTCAATAGCCATTTCAATGGTTTTGAAAACAGCAGTTAGTTCTGCAACTTGACTGGATCTTGGTCCAATGTTGAAACCTACAGATATATTTGAGAATCCGTTTGCCCCACTTATACCAATGCCAGCGACTAATCTGCGCTCATTATCAATAGTGGCATGGTAAGAACAACCATCAACATATACCCAAGGTAATGTTTGACAATGGTCCTCATTGTACATTTTATATGGGGAAAGCAATTGTTCTTCCAGAAAATCATCTTCTGATAATTTTTCCCCAGGATCTCTAGCAGTACAGTCGTGGAGCTCAGCAAGCCCTTGTGCGACTGGATTCTTTTTATTCTGCTTGTAGCGAATTTCTAAGGGCCAGCCTTGTAAGGAAAGAGTCCACGCTGTTATGCGGCTATTAGACAAATTCCCATCTCTTATTCTCTCACTTTGCAAATATAGCAAAGGCTGGTGGGCCGTTTCTACAATAATTTTCTCGCCCTGTATATAGCTGCGGAAATTTTGTAGAGCCCATACAGTAGATAAGAGGGCTTTTTCGCAATCGTTAAACTTTATTTCTACTGGGGATAGATTTTTGCTCGCATAAGCAATGGCTTTGTTCAAATTATCATGCTTTTGGTATAACACAGCACTCATGCTTATATCTGTGTAACCTGTCTCTAAGAAGAAAGGTTTGCCACCTTCAGGGTATGCTAAGCAAGGTGCTTGAGTGAGTTTTCTCTTCAGCTCTCTGATGGCTGTCTCTTGAGACTCACTCCAGTGCCATTTCACATCTTTCTTCAGAAGAAGTAGTAGTGGTTTAGTTAATTCCGCATAATTATCAATGAATTTGCGAGAATAATTCGTCATACCCAGGAATGATCTCAATTCCTTTAAGTTAGTCGGGTTTTTAGAATTCACTATAGCTTCCACCTTTTTCTTCTGGGGATTTAATCCGTCAGAGGTAACTTCATGTCCCAAGAAGTTTACACGAGTGCGGCACCATTGAGCTTTTTGCAGGGATAATTTGACACCTGCCCTTTTAAGTTGGCTGAGGACGTGTTTAAGCTCTGCGATGTGTTTTTCAAAGTCTGTGCTTTTGATTAAAACATCATCAACATAAGATAAGGTCCCCCTTTCCAGTGCGTCAGGCATAGCCTTATGCATGAATACAGCAAATTCATGTCCAGAATTTATGTATCCAAATGGAAGTCTCTGGAATGCATACTGAACCTTTTGGAAGGAGAATGCTAGCTTATATTGGTCCTCTTCATGTACCTTTATGGTCCAATATCCCTGTGCACAATCAATGGCAGTGAATATTTTGGATCCCTGCATTTGTGCTAGGCACTGGTCAATGTATGGTACAGGCCAGCCAGACATGTATACTCGTTTGTTTAGCTGTCTTAAGTCAGCACACAAACGCCATTGTCCATTGGGCTTAAGGACACCTAGAATAGGATTATTATAAGAGCTGTGCACCTGTCTGATAATACCTCTTTCTTCCAAATTCCTTATGATCTCTGCAAGAGAATCATATGAGGCTAAGGGAAGTCTGTATTGTTTGACAAATACAGGTGGCGCATTAGGATCTGTTTGTATTCTTGCAATGTGCAAGTCTGTGGTACCACAGTCATAAGAATCCTTAGCGAAAATATCCTTGTACTCCATCAGGAGTTCTCGCAGCTGTTGGCGTTCATCATCGCTAGAACAGCCATTAGCTAAGGATATTTGCTCTTCGACTATTTGCTGAAATCCTGGAAAGATTTCAGGCTGTCCTATTTCATAGGCTTCTTCCAGTCTAGAGGTGAGATCCCCTTGATTATAATTTACATTGCTCCCATGACTCTGGGTATTGGGGTAATCTTGCTGTTGGATTGGCTGATCAAACACTAGAGAGGCTTCTTCAATTTTACAGATGCCTTCCTCTGAGCTGAAGGGATAAATAGACTGAATATTAAATAGACCCTCTGGCATAGATGCAAAGGATTGTTCTATTAATTGTTCTTCAGTTAGGTATCCTTCAGGTATTAGCCCAATTACATTATTCTGGAATCCAAAAGTGTAATAACTTGATTCCAGTGCATATCCTATGGTAGTTCCCTTGGATAATGTTATATCCTGTGGGGTCATGTTATGCACAATAATATTTATTGGAACAGTTCCAATATTCACCATAGGAGTGTAGGTTACTGAGACACCCAGATTTTGTATTCTATGGGAGAGGCAAATCAGTGTTTCAGAAGTTTTTAATTTCTGACCTCTCTTTACCTGTAAGGGTAAAAGAAATTTATCAGCCCCAGCAGGAATTATAACATCGCTAGATACCTGCATATTCACAGCATATGGCAATTGCTGGTTTGATTTCAGGGCTGCATTTTCATCCTGAAATACTTCAGGGTCCCCCTTTAACCTGCTCCAGAGGCAAGAATTAATCAAATCTATTTGTATGGCATATCTATGTAAGATATCATTGCCAATGTATATTTGATTATGGGGAGTATTTAAAACTAAAAACAGGTGCTTCACTGACTTATTACCAATAGAGATAGATAATAAGCACTTAGCTGTGATGTTATAGCTTTCAGACCTGTCATCCAGGCCGTTGACACAGTGGTCTTGGGGAGAAAGATATTTAATCACTTTAGGTTCAGCTATTTGCGCTAATAAACCTTCGCTTATATAGCTAGCTTCCTGTTTTAAATTTATTTTAGCATACTTGGTTTTACCAAGGTCATGCACTTGTATAGGGATAAATAGATCCTCTTTAACTCTCTCAATCCCTGTGAGGTATTGAGTGTGGCCTCCCCCCTTAGGGATTTTATGATCCCCCTTGTGGAGTGATATGGTTAATACATCGCCATCTAGGGAAATCTTCGCTATCTTTCCAGGCGAAATTTTAAAAGTATTACCATCAGAGCCACTAAAAGGAGTCTGATCATCTATTTGTAGAATAGTGATTTCAGGTGTAGAGTTATTCCTGAAATGAATCTCCACAGCATCTGGTTTCTCTTCCACCACGTGACAGCTGTGTCGGGTGCGAGATGTACCAGATTTTTCATAATTGATAGGCCATTTAACTTGCGACCAAATTACATTATTTATGCAATCAATTATGGTGCTTAATCGCTTCAGGAGATCACTACCAATAATTAAACGATCAGTTGGCAGATCCACTATAATGACAGGGTGTCTTATGACCCTGTTCCCCAATTTAAATTTTAACCAGGCAATACCGTAGACTTTTAGGGAATCACCCCCAACACCTATCAGAGAACCGTCAAATTCTTTTATTTTAGGTTTGTGGGGTGTTAGCTCATTTAGCTGTGTGTAGTACCTGTGGGATAAGATAGTTGCCTGTGACCCAGTGTCAATTAATCCCCTGATAGGGTTGGAGACTGAATCTTGCAGCTCAACTAGTACATAATATCTTCCTGCAGTTTCTATCATTTCACACATAAAATTTGCATTCTTGTACATCTGTGGGCTTCGCCACGTTTTACCTGGATCCGCTGTGTCATTCGATGCAGAGGAAATTTCATACCTACCTGTTTCCCCTATGACAAGGTCAGCTGGGTTCTTGTGTACTGCATCTGTAGAAATAATGTTAAGAGAACACTGCAGAGGAAAAGTTTGGTTAATTTTTCCCGGCTGATGTCGCTCATTGTCACAGCTAATTTGTCCGTTTCCGGTCTGTGGGGAGATAACATGATTAGTATCATTGATATTTATTACTACATTTTGTATATCTCTCCCCTCCCCTTCAGGTGATACTGCAGTATTTATGACTGTGCCTGTGGTCCACTGCTGACCACTGGCTGTACCCCTAAAAAAGTATTGTTCGGTTGCTGAGCCGTAGATTTTTGACTCATATTAGCGATTTGTTCGCTCAACCGATTTAATTGGGTAAACAGCATATCTACCTGATTGTACAAGTTACCTCTACCCCTGGGCCTATCTCTTGGTGCCCCATTGTACTGATTCCTGGACCATTGGGTTCCCTCAGAATCAGGGCCACTATTTCTATTCTGGCGTGGTTGCCCCTGGGGTTCAGCTTGTTCAGTATTAATATTTTGGGAAGCATTATATACCTGGGGTGTCTGGTTACCCTGAGAATATCTTCGCCGTCTATTGTATCTACCCTTGCGCGGATACCAATTATTTGGTGAGTATTCTCTTTGTGAGTAATTATTCACCTGATTATGTCCCCCACTTTGGTTATAGTCTCCCTGCGCCTCAACCTGTGTAGGGGGAGGGGCAGAATTAAACCTCTGTGGAGATGGCCTGTTTTGACTGGCCACCTCTGCATAAGTCCTCTTGTTAGACTCCAAATTGAGGGGGCTAGGTGACACCCTAGTTTCTGCCACAATTTTGGGTTTTGACTCCTTTTTAACCCCCTGCTCACTGGACTGCTGAATAGAGTATAACTTCGTACTCTCTTTGATCAGCCATTCCAATGAGCAGTCCTCATCAAAATCTCTAGCTAAGTTGATTTTGATGGGTGTAGGCAATGCTTCAAAAAATAAATTTACAAATTCTGAGCCATCAAATCTGGGATTATCTTCAGCCATACTGTACGCATTTTTCAATACAGAAAGGAATTCGACTGGACTCTGATTCGCACGACACTTTAAACCATATACCGCTATTTTCGCGGCAGTTTTAGTGCGATATTGCCCGAATTCTTTTCTGCATTGTTGTTTTACCCCATTCCAGGAATGAATATTCATATCCTTTAGTGAAGCAAAGAATTTGTGATGCTTACTGTCAAATACCCAAGGCAGAAATTCAATTTTCAATTTCTCACTTGTAACATTCATTATAGCTAACGCATTTTCAAAAGCCTGTAAATGATCAATTACAGATGTTGTTCCCTTATTGGAGAATATAGGTACTGCGCGTTGTACGAAGGTGATTATTTTATGGGAATCATAGACTTTATCAGACTTATTTTGGGATTCTCTGTTAGAGTTTCCCTCCCCCACATCAGCTGCGCTACAGCTGTCCTCTGGATTTACATCCTGAGGGGATTGTCTATTTGGGAAATCTACTTCTGACCCGTTAGGGGTCATTTGTCTATGTTGTTCTATATATTTTCGTACCTCGTCCCTGACGCGTTCGCTAAAGGAGTTAGCATTATCTGTATTATTCTCATTGCTAATATAGGGGTTTTCATTATGGCGATATGACCTTTTTAAATCGCTTAGTTCTCTCTGGCTTTGCGCAAGCTGTTTATTTAAATCTTGTATCTGCGCGATTAAGTCCATATTGTGCTTATCTAAGGTGGCTAGGTTTTGGGCAAATTCATCCATTTTATTTTTGGCTATTTTTAAACCCTCTTCGCGTCTGCGCGAGGAACGAATACTATTTTCTAGCTCCTGTATTTGCAATCGTTTGTCTGTGACACAAAACGACATTTCGTCAATTATGCATATTAAAAGGGGCCAGGATTTTAGTATTAGTTCGTCTCGCTTTTTGGGAGCTTCGCATTGATTAATCATTAATAATTCCTGGAAGAATTCATTCTCTTCATTCCACATATTATTATTAACGGTAATATTTTTAGCCCTAGTTTCAAGCATATCCATAAAATCATTTAATTCACCCGCAATATTAAACTTCCCTTTAAGGTAACTTAAGATATCTTTCTTAAGGACCTGACCTTTAGTAATAGGTATGGTTATGGGACCAATTTCATTGCTATGTGTAGAATTAAATGAGTCACTTCTGGCTACAGACATTATTATATTGGTTTAGTACTTAGTTAAACTAAAACGCTAATATTTCAAAAAAAAATATTATTAATTTTGAAATATGAAAAATTAATATTCCAAAATATGAGAAATTAATATTTTTGATTAACTTTGAAAATATGAAAAATCAATATTTTTGATTAATTTTGAAATATGAAAAATTAATATTTTTATTAATTTTTCAAAATTAATCTTTAATAATATTTCAAGATATTAATGTCAATCTCGAAATATGAAAATTAATATTTCAACTTTTCAAAAAAAATTATATCTTCAAAATATTAATATCGAAATATGAATTTATTTTTTTTTCTTTTTTTTTTTTTCTTTTATAATAATTTCTATTTACTTACAAATATATTATATCAATTATGATGGATATTATTAAATCTCATGCAATGCCTCCAATTATTATGTCAGTATATTTATGAAAATCTTAGCAGTGCTATCCAAATAATATATATAAGTTTATGGCAGGGTTATAAACACAATACAAAGAAATAGAAACCCTAATTAACCATGCATCTACTAGACCATACAATTAATATAAATATCTGAATTCTTTTATTTAGTTAATATCCATAAACATATTGAACTATATTTGCAATAAAAGGAAACTAAATAAAAGTTTATATGCGTTAGAACCAACTCTTAAGATATGCTATTCTTCTTACAAAACCCAGAACAATATATCTTCACAATTCAGCCTTATTTATTTAACACAATGGGACTAAAAACCTTTAACATCCAAGCAATACAATTCTAAACAGTGTTTATAAAACAATAGGATAAAATATATATTCTGCTATTTAACTGCAATTTATCCTAATACAAAATTAACCGACAATATCAGAACTTGTATAGATGAGTTACTTAGCCAATTCAGACACAGATTTGAACAAAACCTAGGCTTATAACTACCAATTTAAAATACAATATACTTCACCAATTTTGAACCAATTCGTAGCGGTCTTTAGGTCATCTCATTTGAAAGAAGGTTTTTGCACAAATCAAGGATAAGTTTTAAGCTCCTTGCTGAAGTGAACTTTTTTTTTTTTTCAGGTATATCGCAGCCAAAATCAGATCACTAATTTTCAACAAGTTACAGACAACTCTCCCTTGTGCATTCAACACTCCCATTATATAATCATTGATGACATCATGTGGGTGGCACTACGGGAGCTGACCTTCCCATTGGTTATCTGGGAAGTCTAAATCGGATTGGCCCTTGGAAATTTCATTTTTAACAGCCAGAAAGAACCTTCTGGCTGTAGTTCTCGCAACATAACACCAGGTGGCAGCATACAGTACAACATAGCAATACAATACAGCATTTCTGACATTTTTAAGCAAGTTAATTTTTTTTTTTTTATAAAATGGTTATTTAATCAGATCACAATCTCTGCATTAATCATATATAACCCCAATTACAGATGGTTAATATTAGGTTATTTTTTCTGATTATTCTGATACCAAATATGTTATATTATTAACATTTTATTATATTAAGGTAATTTAACACTGCTAATTATTAGCTTAAAATGCATTATAATTTTATCAGTATTCTGGCATTTCTTTGCAAATAACAGCTTATTTTTATATCAGTATTGTACTGTATTCCAAGTGAATCCTGTCTATGTAGATCTGAAATAAGAAAATAAATGTTAATAATCACTTCTCTTCAGGTCCATAAACATCTATTCATGTTTTTAAACACACAGAGGCTAAGTAAGATCTTTTATGTTTTCAAAACATATAAATATATATACACACATATATATATACACACATATATATATATATATATATATACACACATACATGCACATTCACTTCTATGTAGATTTGAGATTATCTGTCTGAAAAATATAAACAAAACAGAATTTATTACACATTTTTGACTGATTAAAACAGTTACCTCCCAAGCTTAGCAAATACCCATGTAATAATAATATAGAATTAGACAATTTCCCAAATTTCTATATTTAATACATTCTGGGGCATGTATTTAAACAGAGAGAGAAAAAAAAATGTTTATTTGCTGTCTGCTTACGTGACTTCCAGAGTCATACCTCAGCATCTGTCTTTGTTTTCCAAGGCCTTTATTGCTCCACATGGGGTCAATCCATGAGGAGTTGTAAGAGTCTTTAAAACAGCATATTTCCTGTTTAGCCAGCAGTGCAGATGTGTATTTGATTTTATTTGTGTCACCTTCCCCCAAGAGGGGTTTTTGCAGTAAGTCTTCAAATAGAGATTCAGTGAGATAGAACTGTTGTATCACACGTGTCAAATTCCAAAGGGGTCCTTGAACACATTCTTTTCTCACCTCACCAAATGTTCTGAGGTTATAAAATCTGCATATATAGTCAAATGAATAGGGTCACTGAGCTATTTCCTTTAGAAAAGAAATGTTTGTGTTTCAAAAAGGCTCTACTGATCGTCAATCCTGATAGACGTGTATTAGAAGCTGTGTTCAACAAACTCATGTTTAATTAATCCTGAGTTCTCATCTAACATATACAGTGTATAAAATATACATATATATATATATATATATATATATGTACACATATGTAATATTCATCATAATATTCATATACTCTGACATGCCTTTAAGAAATATTACACACACCAGACACGCCGGCTAAACTGTACTTTATTTATTAGAATTGCTGAGAGGGGGGCAGGAGATTTTTGGGCAATATCTTAGAGAGAAGTTTCTGTCATGTTTTTACCTGCGGTCACAGTCACCCCCACTTCCAGTCACAGTGAATGCCAAGGGTAATGTTTTCAGTCTCTACATCCCACATGGAGGAACACTATGGGGCCGATATATCAATGTCTAGCGGACATGATGCGCTGTAGCGTATCATGCCCGCCAGACATCGCTGAATGCAGACAGCATACGCTGTCAGCATTTAACACACAGATGCTGCGGCAGCTGCACCTCTCTAGGTGCACGCTGCCTAGATTTAAAAGGGCCAAGTCCGAATTACCGGAACTACCACCTGGAGGGTATTGGAGTGGGAGTTCCTATAAAAGGTCACTCAGCCCATCACTCTTGGCTGAGTTATTGTAAGCGTAAAGACATACAACATGGGGGTTTGGTTAAGCACACCTAACAAAAACATCTTATATATTAGCACACATATTGTGGGAGTGCTGCCAAAATGACCAAAGTAAATACAAAACAAAGAAGAAAGTATTGACGCACATCCAAACAAATGAGACCACATATTATAAAATGCCTGCAAAAAAAACTTTAACTTTAAAATAAAATTGGGATATTAGTCACACAATATGGTCATATTTTGCTCAGCCAGTCAACTCTTACAAAGTGTCCCAAGATAGACTGGTCCTAACACTATAAATGTATATATATATATATATATATATATATATATATATATATATATATATATAGTGTTAGGACCAGTCTATCTTGGGACACCTTGAAAGTGGTGACTGGCTGAACAGAAAATAGCCATATTGTGTGACTAAGATCCCAATTTTATTTAAAAGTAAAAAGTTTTTTTGCAGGCATTTTATAATATGTGGTCTCATTTGTTTGGATGTGTGCCAATACTTTCTTCTTTGTTTTGTATATATTGTAAACTTACCTAGTTCCTGAAGCCTGCTTACCTACTTACCTTGTATCTGTGTATGCTCACCTTGTTCCTGAAGCTGTACCTACCTGGTATCCCGTGACAGTCTCACCAACAGTACCCATTGGGTATCCTGTGTCTGCTGAGTACTATACTGGTGACAGCCTTCCTCAAACCAGCTGTGCCTGCTGTTTTCCCTATCTGGTGTCCCATGACAGTCTCGCTAACAGTACCCACTGGATATCCTGTGCCTGCTTTTTTACCAGTAACAGCTTTCTACAAACCAGCTGTGCCTGCTGTACCTGCCTGATATCCCAATGGGTATCCTGTGTCTGCTGAGTATCCTGTGTCTAATATACCAGTGACAGTCTTCCTCAAACCAGCTGTGCCTGCTGCACCTACCTGGTACCCACCAACAGTCTCACCCTCTATACCATTGGGTGTATTGCATAATTCAAGTTTTAGTATCCACTGGACATTGTTACTGCAACCTACTAAAGTATTCTTAAACTCAAATTAGACTTTAGTGTTCTGCCTTCTGTCTATTAGATATGTGCACGCTGGAAAATTTTGTTTCCATTCGGTATTTTTTAATTTTGCTTTGGTTGCATTCGGATCTATTTGTTATATCATTCATTTCTGATGCATTCGGATTGATTCGTTATAGCGGTTATTCGTTTCAGATGCATTCGGAAATTCAGAAGTTCGGTATGTTTGGATTCATTCATTATGTTATGTTACGTTGATTCAGATGGTTCCAACCAACACAAAAGGAATAATTTCACTGTTTTATCACAATATATTTAATTGCAATATATCTCTATGAGTTTTTTTTTATATTAGTTTTTTTATAATAAATATGGAACGGCAAAGGAATTGGAATTAGTCCAGAGAGGCATGGCCATTCGAATAAAACGAATGAATCCAAACTAATTCGGATTTTTCATTACAAATTGATTTGGATTGGTTTAGTTTTGTTACTAGGGTGATTTGGAGATTTGGATGTATCCAAATCTCCCAATCACCCTAGTAATGAAACTAAATTAAACTAATCACCCGATTTTCGTCCGAATTTTGAATCGGAACAAAACGAATTGCACATGTCTACTGTCTATGTTCAACTTGCTGTTTCTGTGATCTTCAATTTAAACTTTCAACTGTTCTTTTACTTATCATTCAGTAAAGCTTTCAAAAGAATTTTGTTGTTCAGTAAATCTGTTCCTTCATTCTGAGTTCCACACAAATCCTTACCTCCTCACAGTCTCAGACATTAGCACCTGTGGAATCTGCTGACTGTAACTGACCTCTTCTGCATGTCTACCCTTGTATGGTGATATTAATGCATTATTTGAAGCCTGAAGATAAAAAATGCACTTATAGTTTAATCACAGTCTTCCTTTATAATCTGATTACTGATTTATGTACAATAAACACAATTTTTGTGTATCTGTTTCCCTTTTTCAGTACTATCACAAGACCTAGTTTACAATTGCCCAAGTGCCAGGGCATAACAGGGCCCTTCCAACTAAAGTTGTTGTGGATATATTCACCAGTCTATTAAATTAGGTTTCTTGGTTAACGTGCCTATGATTGACCATGGGCACTCTTATAACAACAAAGTACATACCTGAGTCTATCTTATTATATGCAGTATGATCTATTGGCTCTCTATATGTATATCACGACTACTGTTACACCATTGTATGCTGAAAA
Organism: Bombina bombina; assembly: GCF_027579735.1. Lineage (NCBI taxonomy): Eukaryota > Metazoa > Chordata > Amphibia > Anura > Bombinatoridae > Bombina > Bombina bombina. Next base: position 556,641,259 of record NC_069501.1, on the reverse strand, counting down.
GTTTCAATAAAACATTTTTTAATATAAAAAAACAGTGGTAAGGACATTCAAATTTCACTTTTTGAGGAAGTATAATATTTTGTTCTCTACACAGTAAGCTATTTCTTTTGTTGTTGTTTTTTTAAAAAATTTTTTACATGTAACAAGCAAAAATAAAAACAATGCAAGATGTACATACGCCTTAATCTATCAGAAAAAGAAAAAGATAATCAATAATCTCTTTCCCATAGAGATATTCTATTCATAAGAGTACAATACACAAACACAGAATTTTTTTCCAAAATAGACAAAAAATAAATAATTACCATATTTAATGAAAACACATTGAATCAGCCTTACGGAAATGATTCATCATAACATATATATTAATATCCCCTTGCAATTCCTTTCTCTTTAACCTCTCCTTTCCACTCTTTTTCTCTCTCCTCCCTCTCCCCTCTCTCCCTTCTTCTTTTTTCGTTCTCTTTTTTTTCTTTCCTTTCTCAAGATTCTATTCTATTCAAGAATCAAACACCTAGATAACCAGGTGCGTAAAGAACGCAAAAAAATTAGCGTTATCGCACTTTCCATAGCGCTGCCATTACAAGTTTCTGAAAAACCTCCTTGTGCTGTGCATTTTGGTGCTATAAGCTCCATACCGTACAAATGCCAAGGGCTGAGTTTGTTTGCTCGTGCACAATTTCACCCATAGACATTAATTGGGAGAAATTGTTAGAAAAAAACTGACACCTGCAATCGCGGAATGGCGATCGCCGTAACAAACCCCATTGATGTCTATAGGGAAAAGAAAGTTACGTTTAAACCTAACACCCTAACATAAACCCCTAGTCTAAACACCCCTAATCCATCGCTGACACTAAATAAAATGATTAACCCCAAAACTGCCGGCCCCCCACATCGGTACTAATAAACTAAACCTATTAACCCCTGAACCGCCGGCCCCTCACATCGATACTAATAAACTGAACATATTAACCCCTAAACCGGTGGCCCCCAAACATCAGTACTAATAAACTAAACCTATTAACCCCTAAACTCCCCCCCACATCGGTATTATTAAACTAAACCTATTAACCCCCAAACCGCCGCCCCCCCATCGAAAAACACTAAATTAAACTATAAACCCCTAAACCTTACACATCCCTAACTTTAAATTAAACAATATAACTATCTTTAAACAAAATAAAACTAAGTTTAAATGATAAATTAAACTAACATTACTATTTTAAATAAATGAAAGAAACAAAAAATAAAAAAATCCTAACACTACCATTAAAAATAAAAAAAACTGGGGGGGCGTGTCCGACTATCGACTGAGATGGCTGCTTTTTAATTTGGGCTCTACAGAGGAGATGTTAAAGCTGCTGTTTACCACTCCTAAATTCCTCTTACTAAGTCATACTTCAGATAAGTGAAGACATATAACCTTTCTGGAAAAGTTTGAAACATTATTTGCTGTTAATTTCAGCCCAGCAGCCCAGAATCTGTGAGGTGCGCAGCAGAGGCCTAAGGACGGCTTGGAACCTCACCCACCCCTCCATAGCTCTGATAAATATCAGATATATACCAGCCGGTTGTGCTGAAGATTGACCACACTTCTTGTTCTACTAAAAGAACAATACCTTTCTTGAGTCTGTTTTAAGCCCTTGTTCCTGATTCTTGACCGATTAGGGCTACTTCCCGCGGTCTCCAACACTGTTCAAGATGGACGATATTCAACAAGTGTTACAAACTCTCTTTCAGGACTTTAAAGTTGAACTGATTCGCCAGCTGGAACGTTTGGGTCAGAGTACTAAACCGGATGAGCTCCAGCCTCTAGATTGTCAGCAATTACCTATAGATGCGGTGTTATACTTGGAGCAGCGAGAGTGGGAGCCTGACTGTAGCGAAATGCTGGGGGACAGCCTGGCCTCGTGGTGTGTGACTGTGCCGAAGAAGCGAGATATAACTCAAGGGGCTTACCTGCCTGGCAACTTACTACCTATGCTGAGCGACTTTCCTGAATGTCCACTCATCCTGCCTGATGTGTTGTGGTCGGGAGCGAGGGGCCCTAGCTACTTGGCCACGGCACTGTACCTACTTGTCTGGTTGCTATACACGGTGGAGAGCGCTGGTCGCTCATACCAGCAGTTAAAACAAGAGCCTTGGAACCTATGGCGGATGCTCTGCTCCGGCGAAGATGAAGCAGCCTCACCGAGTTTTTTCACCGCTGAAACCCCACGGAGACACATCCTCTGGCACTTTGATGTGGGGTAGGACAATATATATTTAATAACGGAGACTATCTTGGTCGGTTTTGGTCTCGCATCTGGCCTTTTAAGAGAACTCTCTAAATAGCTGTGGGACTTATAGTTTATTTTTTAGTGTGACATCGGTTACTGGTTTATTCTTTTTTGACTATTAAAAGGTTCATGTCATGACAGAAGTTCTATGCAAAGTCTTGGTGGCAGTGTCAGTGATTTTCCGTAATGTTTCATAACTATGCTGTATATTATCAAAGCAGGAACATTTTATTAATGTTTTGAATGCCCCAAGGCTCCCGCATAGTATCGAGGAACAGGTTGGAGCTATTTGTTTTCTTCATTTATTGAAAGATGTAGCCCTATTCAATTCAACTTTGTAATATATATCCCTTATAATTTATTAATGCCCTATTATTTGTGATAACTGAATGGGATTATAGTGCCTACTCCCTCATAATAAAATTTCTCCCCACTGTTGTTTCCAGTTAGTCATAGAGGTCCAAAAGTGACTTCCTTGAGTGCAGGGAGATTAAAATCTAAGGTTATAATTACATAAGAAATTGATATGTGAGACAGACGTTCAATATACCTGAGTGTTTGATTTGTTGTGATATTTGATGCAATAGAAAGGTTCTCTTTAGGAATGAGATGCAAGAATCTCATTATTTTCCCTGCTTAACGACACCCATTGAGTAGCAGGTTCACCTATCCTTTTATATAAGCATTTTAGAGGGCCTTAGCTTAAAAAATAACTAAGTAGAAATACATCATATTATTGTAAGTATAATTAACTGCTTGACTTGCATGATCAAAACTGAAACAAGACAGATGTTCATGTAAATGTCTTTCTGTAATAGCATGCTATCTACAGTTCTACTTATATCTGTAGTTTATACTTAGTCCTAGCCTAATTTTTAGGATTAGCTGTAAGTCCTATTTAAATTTGTAGCATGTAACCCTTATATTCTAATTGTGCCCACTTGTTTTTGATAGATGTACATGGTTATAGTAAATATATATTTTCATACAATATAGATTCCCCTTTAAATTGCTCTTTAATGGCCATGATAGGTTAAATGTAACTTTTCCCAAGGGAGATCACTACCTATGGTTACTGTTAGAGAGGTGCAGAGATATGTGTCAGACATTATGGCTCCATTTTGCAGTCTAGATGGACGCGATATTTATTATGCAAGAGATTATCACCTTGGTATTGAGTTGTAAAAGTACAATAAGCTATGCTGCCAAATTGGATAGGAAGAGGTAAATGTTGTTTCATTGATCGCTACTTGGATTACTTGTTGATTCTGCATTGGGAAAGTTATTGTTGCAAAAATGCTTCTGTAAATGTATGCAATCTTAATATGTCTGTATTTGTTTATTAACCTTAATAAAAATATTTTAAAAAAAAAAAAAAAAAAAAAAAAAAAAACTAACATTACAATATAATAAAATCCTAACACTACGGACAACAATTAAAAAAAACTAGCATTACAAAAAATAATAAACACTAACATTACGAAAAATAAAAAAAATCTAAGATTACAAATAATAAACAAAATTATCCAAAATAATAAAAATTACATCTAATCTAATAGCCCTATAAAAACAAAAAAGTCCACCAATATAAAAACACCCCCTAACCTAACAATAAACTACCAATAGTCCTTAAAGGGCCTTTTGTAGGGCATTGCCCTAAGTTAAACATCTCTTTTACCTACAAAAAAATTACAAAGTCCCCCAAACAGTAAAACCCCCACCCAACCAACTACCCAAAATAAAAAACGTAAGCTACTCATTGCCCCTGAAGGGGCATTTGTATGGGCATTGCCCTTAAAAGGGCATTCAACTCTTTTACTGCCCATCCCTAATCTTAAAAAAATAAATAAAAAAAAATAAAAAAAATAAACCTAACACTAACCTCAGGAAATCTACTCACAGTTCCTGAAGTCCGGACATCCATCTTCATCCAGGCGGCGAGAAGTCTTCATCCAGGTGACGACATCTTGATCCATCACAGGGACATCTTCTTTCTTCATCCCAGTGGAGCGGCATTGTGGAGGCGTGGAGCATCTTAGCCGGTGGCGCTGACATCCAGCGTAGTGAATCCTCTTCATACGGTCACAGCCGTAACCTAAAGCTTGAATGCAAGGTACCCATTTAAAAATGGGGTACCTTGCATTCCTATTGGCTGACATTTTCAAATGAGCCAATAGGATGAGAGCTACTGAAATCCTATTGGCTTATTTGAACAGCTAGATTTATTTAGTGTTGACAATGTGGGTGGGCGGCGGTTTAGGGGTTAATAAGTTTAATATAATACTTGCGATGCGGGAGGGTGACGGTTTAGGGGTTAATAGGTAGTTTATGGGTGTTAGTATACTTTGTAACATTTTAGTTATGAGTTTTGTGAAACATTTTTGTTTCACAAAATCCATACCTACTGGATTTTAGATCGTGGAATGGATTGCGGCGGTATAAGCTAAAATACTAGCTTAATAGCCTGCCCGAACAACTTGTAATACGGCGCTATGGAAAATCCTGCACTGAAACATAATTTTTTGAGTGCGGAATGGATCGTTGCGTTACACGCTAAAACGCTTGTGGTATAGCTATACCGCTGCAATTTGTAATACGGGAGACCTGCCACTCCACGCAATGGCCAATATTTCAGCGGTATAACACCATAAGCAAAACTTGTAATCTATCTAAAATATAGAAAAAAGAAAATAATAATACAATGTAACATAGCAAAGACATAAAACTGCATATCAAATTAAACATTATACCTTGCTTAATATATAAAATGAGAAAAGGAAGCACAAAACAAGAATCAGGTCATTCTGCTTACATCCTTTATCCCTACTAAATCAAGATATTGTACTCTCAAATTTTAAGATAGCTCTAAACAGAAAAATTAGGACGACATTCCTCTTCATATTACAATAACTTAAATCATCTTTAAATCACTTTATAAGCCTCTAATACTCTTCCGTCCAAACAAAAAAGGAGGAAGGAAGAGAGAGAGAGAAGAGTCCCAAAACAAAAGCTATTACTTCCATCTTTACGTTTACCCAGGATCACAGTTTGGGAAGAAAAAAAAAAAAAGAAAATAGGAAGACATCCACCTCTCACATTATAGTTCAGGTTTATACCAACAACCATTCTCCCCTAAGTTTACATTCCATCATATATTATGTGGACTCAATTTTCTTTATCAAAGTTTCTTGCTAATGCTATCCTAATTTTAAAATCCAATATTTTCATTTTTCAAAAAAGAATTCATTGTATTCAAGTTTGTACCAGATGTCATGTTGCATAATCAAGAACTGCCTCTGTACCACATTTGTTAATGATACAAAAGAAGGTGCTTGGTCTGATTTACAGTGTTTTAGAATTAGTTTCTGTCCAAGAATAATAGCTATGTTTATACAATTTTGCAGATGATTTCATTTGTGATCTACAAATAGAAAAAGATAAAATTATGTCACTATGATAAATCCCTTTATCAAAAAATTAATCATTTTCCAAAATCACTGTATTTTTGGACATGGCCAAAAGCAATGAAGAATATTAGCATTAGGAAATTTACACTTTGGACAATAGTTCCTCTTTAAGTTTCTTCCCTATTTAGATATATACTATATGGAGTTATGTAGACCATCAACAATATCTTAGTATGGTGTTCTCCGGAAAAGCAGCCAGAGAGGCCTTTTCAATTCTTCGCAAACTTCTATATATAACTTGACGGTCAAAATTACCAAGCCAAATATTACTCCAATTATGAACAGTTTTCAACGGTTTACATTACTAATTAAATTGTACAAGAGGGAAATAGAACATGTTCCTTTGGTAAATGCATTGCTAACTTGCGCGAATACGGTCCACTCCCAGCGTCTGCCTTATAACATATACAGCTTGGTCCAGTATTGTTTCACCTGGATATAGTAAAAACCAATGATTCTGAAATGGGAACATTTATTTTCTCCAAATCTGATAAGCTGACACAGTGGTTATCAATGCATTTCCAAAACCATTCTTTATTTTCTGAGTCAATTATGGGACTGGAGAACAAATTCTCATTACATTTGTGAAAGGCCTCCTTAATCTTGTCTGTTTCTATCAAATCTTTATCTTGAAATTTTACTTTGGTGATAAAAGCGGCTCTTTTTTTGGCTTTTACTTGTGCCAACAGTCTCCCAGATTTGCATAAATAAAAAGAGAGAAGCGCTCAACCTGGGAATGAACAATAGCATAATAGCTTGTTCTATGGCTAGTTACACCCTAGAAGCAGCCTCTTTTTGCTCAATATGTGCCTTTCACAGAGAAGAACTTTCCTTAAACAAATCAGTCTGATCCTGATCCTGACTTCCCTAAGTGTCATAATTTGCATAAATAAAAAGAGAGAAGCACTCAACCTTGGAATGAACAATAGCATAATAGCTTGTTCTATGGATAGTTACACCCTAGAAGCAACCTATTTTTGCTCAACATGTGCCTTTCACAGAGAAGAACTTTCCTGAAACAAATCAGTCTGATCCTGATCCTGACTTCCCTAAGTGTCATAATTTGCATAAATAAAAAGAGAGAAGCACTCAACCTTGGAATGAACAATAGCATAATAGCTTGTTCTATGGATAGTTACCACCCAAGAAGCAGTCTCTTTTTGCTCAACATGTGCCTTTCACAGAGAAGAACATTCCTGAAACATATCAGTCTGATCCGGACTTAATAGTACAGTCCAGCCCCGAAATACCAAGCAATCCCTTTCTGAACGAGAGAAACAGCAAAATCCCAGACGTACGTTTCGGCCTATTGTGAGCCTCGTCAGTGAGGTGCAGTCTCTAGGCACACTGAGCAACGGGTCCACGTCTGGATTTCCGCATCACACTTACGGAGACTTCCCTAAGTGTCATAATTTGCAGGTTGAGCACTTCTCTCTTTTAAAAAAGAAAAAAAGTTTTAAGGGGATATCTATCAAGCCGTCTACTCTGTTGCATTCGCCGGCATCAATACGCTCGCCTAATATTGCGGCCTCATATCTCAATACGCTCTCCTTATTTATGAAAAAAGCCAGCAAAAAGACACACACCAAGTACGATGAACTGTTGTTAACTAGCACTCATCGATCTTGCATATATTCAGCTTTTTCACAACTTTATTCATACCCTGTCACAAAACGCCACCACTATACTAAAATGTTTAACCCCTATTCCGCCACTCCCCGACACTGCTGCAGCCTAAAAAAAGTTATTAACCCCTATCCCGCCGCTCCCTGACATTGCAGCAACCTAAATAAAGTTATAAACCCCTATCCCGCCACTCCCCGACTGTCAGGGTTTTTTCCCTGCTTTGTTTGCCATGTGCTGCTGGCAGCCATTTTACTCACCTTTCTTGCTGAATCTGAAGGACCACGAATGGAAAACAGCATTTAACACCAGGAGCAGGCATTATGAGTATATTGTAATGCCCTTTGGCCTATGTAATGCTCCAGCTGTTTTCCAGGAATTTATTAATGATTTTCTACAAGATATGTTGCAACAGTGTGTTGTGGTGTACTTAGATGATATCCTCATACACTCACCCACTCTTGAGGCTCATCGTTCTGATGTTACACGGGTACTTCAGAGACTACGTGAGAATGGCCTGTTTTGTAAACTCGAGAAATGTGAGTTCCATCAGACTCAAGTAACCTTTCTAGGTTATGTAATCTCTGTTGCAGGGTTCTCCATGGATCCTGACAAGTTGTCTGCAGTCCTGCAGTGGCCTCACCCAGTTGGTCTTCGCTCTATTCAACGTTTTTTGGGCTTTGCCAATTACTATAGGAAGTTTATTAAAAACTTTTCTTCCTTGGTCAAACCTATCACTGACATGACCCGTAAGGAGAATCATCCACTCCATTGGTCACCTACTGCCAATAAGGCTTTTGAGAGTCTTAAGACTGCTTTTGCTGCCGCTCCAGTTCTGGCTCATCCTAACCCTGTCCTGCCTTTTGCTCTTGAGGTTGATGCGTCTGAGACTGGAGTAGGTGCCCTTTTGTCTCAACGTCCTACGCCTGATGGTTCCTTGCATTAGTGCGGGTTTCTTCTCTAAGAAATTGTCTCCGGCGGAGTGCAATTATAAAATTGGCAACAGGGAATTACTGGCCATAATTTTGGCACTCAAGGAATAGAGGCACCTTCTCGAGGGTACTAGCATACCAGTGCTCATTCTTACTGACCACAAGAATTTGACTTATCCGATGCAAAACGTTTGTCACCCCAACAGGCCAGATGGGCGCTATTTTTGTCTCGGTTTAATTATGTGGTCTCCTACCTGGCTGGTAGTAGGAATGTTAGGGCTGATGCCCTCTCTTATCAATTTTCACCTTTGTTCAAGGAGGAGTCTGTACCTATTCCAGTTATACCTCCTAACCATATTTTGGCCACCATATGTACTAATTTGACTTATCCCATAAGGGAGGAGATCATGGCTGCACAAACCAATGCACCTCCTGAGAAACCTAGTGGTAAGTGCTTTGTACCTGAGAATCATCAAACTAAACTATTGCACACTTACCACTATTATAAAGCCGCAGGTCACCCAGGCAAGAACCAGATGATTTGGTCTGCCACTTGACAATTCTGGTGACCAGGTCTTCCTTCTGATGTTGCTGCATATGTTGCCTCCTGCTCAGTCTGTGCACAGAATAAGACTCATCAACATCTACCTGTGGGTCTTCTTCAACCTATTGCTAATGGTGAGCATCCTTGGACACATCTTTCCATGGACTTCATTGTCGAGCTCCCTGTTTCCAATGGCAATACTGTTATCCTAATGGTTGTTGACGGGTTTTCTAAAATGTCACATTGCATTCCCTTGAAGAAGTTGCCTACTGCTCAGGAGCTTGCTTCAATTTTTGCCCGGGAGGTCTTCCATTTACATGGGTTACCCAAGGAGATAGTCTTGAACCGGGGTAGCCAGAGTGTCTCAAGATTCTGGCGTTCCTTTTGTGCTCAAATAGGGATCCAACTTTCCTTCTCCTCGGCATATCACCCTCAATCCAATAGGTCTGCAGAACAGTCTAATCAAGCTCTGGAACTGTTCCTCCATTGCTATGTCTCAGATCACCACAATAATTGGTCTGAACTGTTACCTTGGGCAGAGTTCGCTCGTAATAGTGCTATTAATGCTTCCTCCCAGTTATCCCCGTTCATGGAGAATTATCGGTTTCAACCATCCTTGTTGCCCGATTCATTCATGTCTCAGGGAATTCTGGCTTGGAGGAGCATCTCCAGCTACTCCGTTACATGTGGGTGCAGATTCAGGATTGCCTTCATCATTCTATTCAGCGCCAAAAGTTCCAGGCTGATCGTAGGCATCTGCCCGTACCTTCCTACCAGGTTGGTGAGAGGGTTTGGCTGTAATCCCACATCTTGAACCTTCATGTGCCTTCCAATAAATTGGCTCCCTGTTATGTTGGTCCTTTTCGGATACTCCGACGGGTCAATCCTGTGGCAGGGAAAAACTCTTGACCTTCCTCCTGCAATGCGCATCTCCAATGTTTTTCATCTCTCCCTCTTGAAACCATTGGTTTGTAATCGGTTTACCACTGTGTTGCCTCGTCCCCGTCCTATCTTTGTTGACAACCATGAAGAATATGAGGTCAGCAGCATTATTGACTCTCGTATGTCCAGGGGCCGTGTACAGTATTTGGCTCACTGGAGGGGTTACGGTCCATAGGAGCGTTCATGGGTTCCCTCCTCTAATGTTCATGCTCCCACCCTCCTCTGTGCCTTCAATGCCCATTTCCCCAATAAGTCTTTTGTCCTCCCGCGGGGAGGGGTAGTTGAGGGGATGGCACTGTCAGGGTTTTTCCCTGCTTTGTTTGCCATGTGCTGCTGGCAGCCATTTTAATCACCTTTCTTGTTGAATCTGGTTCAGAGTGTGTGATGCTGCTCATTTCCTGCACGCACTATTATGGCCAGACTGTTGTACATCATTCGTGTGAGACAGGTTGCAGTCTCAGAATTGTGATGTCATCACTTATTATTTAAAGGGCCTCTGTTCAGTATGCTTTGCCCTTGCATTGTTTCAGACCTGTTTGTGAGTTCCTGTGTTCCAGTTCCTGTGTATTACCTGGCTAGTCTGACGTCTCTTCTGGTTCCTGATCCCTGGCTTGTTTCTGACTTTGCTGTTCTCCTTGTTCCTGATTCCGGCTCGTTTGACTACTCGCTTTGGCTCCTGACTCAGCTCGTCTGACTACCAGCTCTGGTTTTGACTCCTGGCTTGTTATTTGACTTGTTGACTTTTTATTAGTTTTGTTATTAATAAAGGTGTGATTATTTTTACACTTCTTGTCTCAGTCTGATTCCTGGCACCTTGACACCGAGATCGCCACAACCTAAATAAAGTTATTAACCCCTATTCCGCCACTCCCCGACCCGCCGCAACCTAAATAAAGTTATTAACCCCTATCCCACTGCTCCGTGACTGTGATATACCTTTAAGGTATATCCCGCCTTTAACAGGTAACTCCCTATTTATAGCACCTTTGGGTCAGGCATTCCTTGTCTGGAAATTGCTGTTACTAGAGTGATTTTGTTTTCTCTAGTTAATATTGCTACTTGACTCTTTACTCTCATAATATATTCTCATTATTGGACTGTTACTTTCTCCTTGGTTTTCGTTATCACTTATCATTAGTTGTAACGAACTTTTCAGCTTTCATAACCTGTCTGTACTTTCGGACTTAACTTGCTTTTTTGGATCACGAAGCCGCCGGAACTACTTACCGCAATCCGGAAGCCGCACTCACACTGAAGACGCCGACCGGACCGGTCGTCAGGTACAAGTTCTCTCTGTTACAAAACGCTGCATATAACTTTATCCTGATTCTATGTTACTTACCTCAGGAACCAAAATAATCATCATCTCTACGTTTGCCTAAATACCTGACGAAAGGATATGTGAATGGACTTGTATATATTTTATGGTTGTATGTGTGAGTGCGTGAAGAGGATACATATTTAACAGAAGTTATATCTCGGCTGAAGTTAGTTCCTTAACCACCTGTGTGATCATATCTCATCTGATCTGTACTTTATAATAACTTGTCTTATTATTTATTGATGCACTTATATTATCTAATCTGGAAAGACAATTCAGATTAAGACTTTGCGCTTATATCTATAACAGTAACTCTCACTACTGACTAGTCAGGTTATCAAGACCATATTGCTTGACTATATTCAGGAAAAGAGATACAAACAATATTTTCACTGCAACAATATCTGCTACAGCAGATCATCACATAATTTCCAGACCACAGTGAATTAAGTTGTAATACTGTTATAGATTTTCATACAATGGATCCAACTGAAATAAAAAATCAGTTTACTAATATCCAACAAAAATTAGATTATCTTGCAAGAGGGTTAACTGAGGTTCAAACAGAAAATGCAGCACTAAAAACTATAGTCAAAGACTATGTAACTTCTAAACCTGACATACCAGAACCCCACATACAATATCCTCAAACTTTTACAGGCAAGAGACATGAATTCAGAGATTTTAAAAATGCTTGCCATCTTCTTTTCTCTTTAAGACCACGTACTTACCATACTGACCGCATCAAAGTTTGCACCACTATTTCTTTTCTACAAAGGGAACCTAGAACGTGGGCAAACAGATATTATGAGAACAATGATCCCATACTGGATTCATTACAAGAATTTTTCCAAGCCATGTCTAACTTATATGTAGACACTGACACACAGATAATAGCTGAATCCAAGTTACGCTCACTTAAACAAGGCAAGCGTACAGTAGAAGAATATACTACTGACTTCCAAATGTGGGCAGTAGATTCTCAATGGAACCAGGTTAGCCTTAAAAATCAGTATAGGCTGGGTCTATCTGAAACATTAAAAGATGAGCTTTCACGTCAGGAGTTGCCAGATACTTTACCCGCTCTAATAAAATTAAGTACATCTATTGATAGAAGGCTTAGAGAAAGGCGTGCAGAAAGGGTGTCATATGATTCATCAACAAGGCGAACCATCACTTATAATTCAACTTCAGAAAAACCACAACTATATTCTACACCTATGGAAATTGGAGCGATTAAAGGACCTCTCACTCATGAAGAAAAGATAAGGAGGAGGGTAGAAAAATTGTGTTTATACTGTGCAAACAAGGAGCACTCTGTGTCTGAGTGTCCAATACTTCAGAAACAAAAGAAGGGTAAGTATAAAAACCCAAATCACATTTGTCACATCTCAGATGATAAACAATTGACATTAACTCTCTCTTTACAGTGGGATCAGGAAAATATCCTAACCAGGGCGTTGATTGATTCCGGGGCATCAGGAAGCTATATTGATTCTGTGTTTGTTGAAAAAAATAAAATACCCTTAGTGTGCAAGCAAACACCTGTGTATGTTAAGTCTATAGATGGAACTTTGATAAAAAAGGTCCTATTACACATCATACTGTACCTTTATTAGTCAAATCCAATACAGGTCACACAGAATACATAAAATTTGATGTAATACCAATTGCATTACATAACTTAATCTTAGGGTATACATGGTTACAACTACATAATCCGGTAATAAACTGGAAACACTCAGAACTTACACTAACCTCTTCCTATTGCAATAAAACTTGTTACCCTCATACTGTTATAGCTTCACTTGAAGAAGGGATACCAGGTTTGTATCAGGATTTGGCAGAGGTTTTCAATCTAAAGGAAGCAGAAAATTTGCCCCCACATAGGAGTTTCGATTGTCCTATAGACCTTGTTCCAGGGTCGCAGATACCACATGGGAAAATGTATCCATTATCACAAGAAGAATTAAAATTCCTGAGGACATACTTGGATCAGAATTTAAGAAAGGGATTCATTTCTCATTCAACTTCCCCAGCAGCGGCAGGCATGTTTTTAGTTAAAAATAAAGATAAATCGTTAAGACCTATAATTGACTATAGGGCTCTTAATGCCATTACAATAAAAAACAGATATCCATTACCATTGATTCCAGAGCTCATAGAGCGATTGAAAGGAGCAAACATTTACACCAAGCTAGATCTGAAAGGTGCGTATAACCTTATTAGGATCAAAAAAGGGGATGAGTGGAAGACTGCATTTAGGACCAGATACGGTTTATATCAATACAATGTTATGCCATTTGGGTTAACCAACGCCCCAGCGACCTTTCAGCATTTCATTAATGAAATATTCTATGATTTACCGGATGTTTGTGTCATTGTATATCTAGATGATATACTTATTTACTCGAAGAATCCACAAGAACATGAAAAACATGTTCGATGGGTTTTAACAAGATTAAAAGAGCATAAACTATACGCAAAGCAAGAAAAATGTCTTTTTCATGTGAATAAGATAAAGTTCCTCGGTTATATCATAACACCCAACAGGATTCAAATGGATCCCGAAAAAGTATCTGCTATATTGCAATGGCCTATACCAAAATCGATACAAGCTCTGCAAAGATTTATCGGATTCGCGAATTACTATAGAAAATTTATTGATAATTTTTCTAACATCGTTAAACCTTTGACTGAACTAACCAGTAAGAAACAAAGGTATAAGTGGACAGAACAGGCACAGATAGCTTTTGATTTCTTAAAAGAAACATTTTTTAAAGCTCCACTGCTACACATACCAGATAACAATCTTCAATATGTACTTGAAGTAGATGCTTCCAGTTCTGGAATTGGAGCCATCCTTTCACAATACAATAAGGAACAGACAGAGATGAACCCAGTTGGTTACTACTCCAGAAGATTTTCTCCTGCTGAAATTAACTATAGCATAGGAGATAAGGAGTTATTAGCCATAAAAACTTCTCTTGAACAATGGAGGCACTTATTAGAAGGAACTGAGAAACCATTCAAAGTGTTCACAGATCACAAGAATTTAGAATACTTAAAGAAAAGCAAAACCTTGTCTGCTCGACAAGTAAGATGGTCCTTATTTTTGGACAGATTCAATTTTATAATTACATACAAACCCGGTCACTTGAACTTAAGGCAGACGCTCTATCGAGAACACAAGAAGAATCACATCATGATGCAATAGTTCCTATTATACCAGCTGAAAGATTCATTGGAGTACTAACTCCTCTGAAGAAGGAAATAATAAAGGTAATACAGAAAGAGGATGATTATCCTAAGAATTGTATTAAAAACCCAGAAACAGGTCTTTATTATCACAAAGACAAGTTATATGTTCAGGAAGTAATGAGAACCCATATATTAAAAAACACTCACGACGAACCCTTATCTGGACATACAGGTATACAAAAAACAATAGAAAAAACAAGAAGAAGTTTCTGGTGGCCACAAATGGATCAAGACATCCAACAATATGTTACCTCTTGCAATATTTGCGCTAGAAATAAAGTTGATCACAGGGGACCGATTGGATTGTTAAACCCACTGCCAGTTCCTGATAGGCCTTGGTCCACAATTTCAATGGATTTCATTGTAGACTTACCTCTGTCACACCGATATAATACAATATTAGTAGTAATAGATCACTTAACAAAGATGGGACATTTTATACCATTGAAAAGCTTACCTAACGCTTACATCACTGCCAATGTTTTTCTAAACCATATTGTAAAGTTACATGGACTTCCAACAACTATTATCACAGACAGGGGAACACAATTTACTTCAGCATTCTGGAGATCCTTATGTAAGTTGTTGAAAATAAACTCCAGGTATTCAACAGCATTTCATCCACAAACCAATGGAATGACAGAAAAATTAAACCAAACATTAGAACAATATCTAAGGTGTTACGTATCCCATCTTCCAGATGATTGGATTAATTATTTACCTATGGCCGAGTTTTCATATAACAACTCAATTTCAACATCAACAAAAATGACTCCTTTTTATGTAACTTATGGATATCATCCAACTAACATATTGATTACCAATACTGAGGTGAACTCAACAGTTGCTAAAGATTACTCAAGTAAGCTACAGGAACGTTTAGCGTTGGTTAAAACTCACCTCATGGAAGCTAAGAATTATCAGAAGCGGTATTATGACATGCATCATAGACCTAGTCCTTTATATAAAATTGGTGACAAAGTTTTATTATCGATTAAAAACCTAAAGGTGCATGTACCTTCAAAGAAATTAGCAAACCAGTTTATTGGCCCTTTTGAGATAGACAAAATTGTAATTTCTTCTACTGTCAGATTGGTATTACCACCTTCCTATAAGATACATCCCACATTTCATGTATCATTAATAAAACCATACAAAGCAACAAATAAGGATGAAAACCTTAAACCCCCTGCTATTCAAATAGATGATCAGGAGGAATATGAAATTGAGAGGATTTTGGATTCAAGAATTCGTGGTCGTCACCTGGAATACCTTCTGAAGTGGAGAGGTTTTGGACCTGAGGATAATTCATGGCAAAGACAATCTGAGATCCATGCACCGCGTTTGATACGGTGTTTTCACAAACGGTACCCATTAAAACCAACCATTGCTGATGTGGGGAGACCTTGAAGGGGGGAGTGTGTGATATACCTTTAAGGTATATCCCGCCTTTAACAGGTAACTCCCTATTTATAGCACCTTTGGGTCAGGCATTCCTTGTCTGGAAATTGCTGTTACTAGAGTGATTTTGTTTTCTCTAGTTAATATTGCTACTTGACTTTTTCTCTCGTAATATATTCTCATTATTGGACTGTTACTTTCCCCTTGGTTTTCGTTATCACTTATCATTAGTTGTAACGAACTTTTCAGCTTTCATAACCTGTCTGTACTTTCGGACTTAACTTGCTTTTTTGGATCACGAAGCCGCCGGAAATACTTACCGCAATCCGGAAGCCGCACTCACACTGAAGACGCCGACCGGACCGGTCGTCAGGTACAAGTTCTCTCTGTTACAAAACGCTGCATATAACTTTATCCTGATTCTATGTTACTTACCTCAGGAACCAAAATAATCATCATCTCTACGTTTGCCTAAATACCTGACGAAAGGATATGTGAATGGACTTGTATATATTTTATGGTTGTATGTGTGAGTGCGTGAAGAGGATACATATTTAACAGAAGTTATATCTCGGCTGAAGTTAGTTCCTTAACCACCTGTGTGATCATATCTCATCTGATCTGTACTTTATAATAACTTGTCTTATTATTTATTGATGCACTTATATTATCTAATCTGGAAAGACAATTCAGATTAAGACTTTGCGCTTATATCTATAACAGTAACTCTCACTACTGACTAGTCAGGTTATCAAGACCATATTGCTTGACTATATTCAGGAAAAGAGATACAAACAATATTTTCACTGCAACAATATCTGCTACAGCAGATCATCACATAATTTCCAGACCACAGTGAATTAAGTTGTAATACTGTTATAGATTTTCATACAATGGATCCAACTGAAATAAAAAATCAGTTTACTAATATCCAACAAAAATTAGATTATCTTGCAAGAGGGTTAACTGAGGTTCAAACAGAAAATGCAGCACTAAAAACTATAGTCAAAGACTATGTAACTTCTAAACCTGACATACCAGAACCCCACATACAATATCCTCAAACTTTTACAGGCAAGAGACATGAATTCAGAGATTTTAAAAATGCTTGCCATCTTCTTTTCTCTTTAAGACCACGTACTTACCATACTGACCGCATCAAAGTTTGCACCACTATTTCTTTTCTACAAAGGGAACCTAGAACGTGGGCAAACAGATATTATGAGAACAATGATCCCATACTGGATTCATTACAAGAATTTTTCCAAGCCATGTCTAACTTATATGTAGACACTGACACACAGATAATAGCTGAATCCAAGTTACGCTCACTTAAACAAGGGAAGCGTACAGTAGAAGAATATACTACTGACTTCCAAATGTGGGCAGTAGATTCTCAATGGAACCAGGTTAGCCTTAAAAATCAGTATAGGCTGGGTCTATCTGAAACATTAAAAGATGAGCTTTCACGTCAGGAGTTGCCAGATACTTTACCCGCTCTAATAAAATTAAGTACATCTATTGATAGAAGGCTTAGAGAAAGGCGTGCAGAAAGGGTGTCATATGATTCATCAACAAGGCGAACCATCACTTATAATTCAACTTCAGAAAAACCACAACTATATTCTACACCTATGGAAATTGGAGCGATTAAAGGACCTCTCACTCATGAAGAAAAGATAAGGAGGAGGGTAGAAAAATTGTGTTTATACTGTGCAAACAAGGAGCACTCTGTGTCTGAGTGTCCAATATTTCAGAAACAAAAGAAGGGTAAGTATAAAAACCCAAATCACATTTGTCACATCTCAGATGATAAACAATTGACATTAACTCTCTCTTTACAGTGGGATCAGGAAAATATCCTAACCAGGGCGTTGATTGATTCCGGGGCATCAGGAAGCTATATTGATTCTGTGTTTGTTGAAAAAAATAAAATACCCTTAGTGTGCAAGCAAACACCTGTGTATGTTAAGTCTATAGATGGAACTTTGATAAAAAAGGTCCTATTACACATCATACTGTACCTTTATTAGTCAAATCCAATACAGGTCACACAGAATACATAAAATTTGATGTAATACCAATTGCATTACATAACTTAATCTTAGGGTATACATGGTTACAACTACATAATCCGGTAATAAACTGGAAACACTCAGAACTTACACTAACCTCTTCCTATTGCAATAAAACTTGTTACCCTCATACTGTTATAGCTTCACTTGAAGAAGGGATACCAGGTTTGTATCAGGATTTGGCAGAGGTTTTCAATCTAAAGGAAGCAGAAAATTTGCCCCCACATAGGAGTTTCGATTGTCCTATAGACCTTGTTCCAGGGTCGCAGATACCACATGGGAAAATGTATCCATTATCACAAGAAGAATTAAAATTCCTGAGGACATACTTGGATCAGAATTTAAGAAAGGGATTCATTTCTCATTCAACTTCCCCAGCAGCGGCAGGCATGTTTTTAGTTAAAAATAAAGATAAATCGTTAAGACCTATAATTGACTATAGGGCTCTTAATGCCATTACAATAAAAAACAGATATCCATTACCATTGATTCCAGAGCTCATAGAGCGATTGAAAGGAGCAAACATTTACACCAAGCTAGATCTGAAAGGTGCGTATAACCTTATTAGGATCAAAAAAGGGGATGAGTGGAAGACTGCATTTAGGACCAGATACGGTTTATATCAATACAATGTTATGCCATTTGGGTTAACCAACGCCCCAGCGACCTTTCAGCATTTCATTAATGAAATATTCTATGATTTACCGGATGTTTGTGTCATTGTATATCTAGATGATATACTTATTTACTCGAAGAATCCACAAGAACATGAAAAACATGTTCGATGGGTTTTAACAAGATTAAAAGAGCATAAACTATACGCAAAGCAAGAAAAATGTCTTTTTCATGTGAATAAGATAAAGTTCCTCGGTTATATCATAACACCCAACAGGATTCAAATGGATCCCGAAAAAGTATCTGCTATATTGCAATGGCCTATACCAAAATCGATACAAGCTCTGCAAAGATTTATCGGATTCGCGAATTACTATAGAAAATTTATTGATAATTTTTCTAACATCGTTAAACCTTTGACTGAACTAACCAGTAAGAAACAAAGGTATAAGTGGACAGAACAGGCACAGATAGCTTTTGATTTCTTAAAAGAAACATTTTTTAAAGCTCCACTGCTACACATACCAGATAACAATCTTCAATATGTACTTGAAGTAGATGCTTCCAGTTCTGGAATTGGAGCCATCCTTTCACAATACAATAAGGAACAGACAGAGATGAACCCAGTTGGTTACTACTCCAGAAGATTTTCTCCTGCTGAAATTAACTATAGCATAGGAGATAAGGAGTTATTAGCCATAAAAACTTCTCTTGAACAATGGAGGCACTTATTAGAAGGAACTGAGAAACCATTCAAAGTGTTCACAGATCACAAGAATTTAGAATACTTAAAGAAAAGCAAAACCTTGTCTGCTCGACAAGTAAGATGGTCCTTATTTTTGGACAGATTCAATTTTATAATTACATACAAACCCGGTCACTTGAACTTAAGGCAGACGCTCTATCGAGAACACAAGAAGAATCACATCATGATGCAATAGTTCCTATTATACCAGCTGAAAGATTCATTGGAGTACTAACTCCTCTGGAGAAGGAAATAATAAAGGTAATACAGAAAGAGGATGATTATCCTAAGAATTGTATTAAAAACCCAGAAACAGGTCTTTATTATCACAAAGACAAGTTATATGTTCAGGAAGTAATGAGAACCCATATATTAAAAAACACTCACGACGAACCCTTATCTGGACATACAGGTATACAAAAAACAATAGAAAAAACAAGAAGTTTCTGGTGGCCACAAATGGATCAAGACATCCAACAATATGTTACCTCTTGCAATATTTGCGCTAGAAATAAAGTTGATCACAGGGGACCGATTGGATTGTTAAACCCACTGCCAGTTCCTGATAGGCCTTGGTCCACAATTTCAATGGATTTCATTGTAGACTTACCTCTGTCACACCGATATAATACAATATTAGTAGTAATAGATCACTTAACAAAGATGGGACATTTTATACCATTGAAAAGCTTACCTAACGCTTACATCACTGCCAATGTTTTTCTAAACCATATTGTAAAGTTACATGGACTTCCAACAACTATTATCACAGACAGGGGAACACAATTTACTTCAGCATTCTGGAGATCCTTATGTAAGTTGTTGAAAATAAACTCCAGGTATTCAACAGCATTTCATCCACAAACCAATGGAATGACAGAAAAATTAAACCAAACATTAGAACAATATCTAAGGTGTTACGTATCCCATCTTCCAGATGATTGGATTAATTATTTACCTATGGCCGAGTTTTCATATAACAACTCAATTTCAACATCAACAAAAATGACTCCTTTTTATGTAACTTATGGATATCATCCAACTAACATATTGATTACCAATACTGAGGTGAACTCAACAGTTGCTAAAGATTACTCAAGTAAGCTACAGGAACGTTTAGCGTTGGTTAAAACTCACCTCATGGAAGCTAAGAATTATCAGAAGCGGTATTATGACATGCATCATAGACCTAGTCCTTTATATAAAATTGGTGACAAAGTTTTATTATCGATTAAAAACCTAAAGGTGCATGTACCTTCAAAGAAATTAGCAAACCAGTTTATTGGCCCTTTTGAGATAGACAAAATTGTAATTTCTTCTACTGTCAGATTGGTATTACCACCTTCCTATAAGATACATCCCACATTTCATGTATCATTAATAAAACCATACAAAGCAACAAATAAGGATGAAAACCTTAAACCCCCTGCTATTCAAATAGATGATCAGGAGGAATATGAAATTGAGAGGATTTTGGATTCAAGAATTCGTGGTCGTCACCTGGAATACCTTCTGAAGTGGAGAGGTTTTGGACCTGAGGATAATTCATGGCAAAGACAATCTGAGATCCATGCACCGCGTTTGATACGGTGTTTTCACAAACGGTACCCATTAAAACCAACCATTGCTGATGTGGGGAGACCTTGAAGGGGGGAGTGTGTGATATACCTTTAAGGTATATCCCGCCTTTAACAGGTAACTCCCTATTTATAGCACCTTTGGGTCAGGCATTCCTTGTCTGGAAATTGCTGTTACTAGAGTGATTTTGTTTTCTCTAGTTAATATTGCTACTTGACTTTTTCTCTCGTAATATATTCTCATTATTGGACTGTTACTTTCCCCTTGGTTTTCGTTATCACTTATCATTAGTTGTAACGAACTTTTCAGCTTTCATAACCTGTCTGTACTTTCGGACTTAACTTGCTTTTTTGGATCACGAAGCCGCCGGAACTACTTACCGCAATCCGGAAGCCGCACTCACACTGAAGACGCCGACCGGACCGGTCGTCAGGTACAAGTTCTCTCTGTTACAAAACGCTGCATATAACTTTATCCTGATTCTATGTTACTTACCTCAGGAACCAAAATAATCATCATCTCTACGTTTGCCTAAATACCTGACGAAAGGATATGTGAATGGACTTGTATATATTTTATGGTTGTATGTGTGAGTGCATGAAGAGGATACATATTTAACAGAAGTTATATCTCGGCTGAAGTTAGTTCCTTAACCACCTGTGTGATCATATCTCATCTGATCTGTACTTTATAATAACTTGTCTTATTATTTATTGATGCACTTATATTATCTAATCTGGAAAGACAATTCAGATTAAGACTTTGCGCTTATATCTATAACAGTAACTCTCACTACTGACTAGTCAGGTTATCAAGACCATATTGCTTGACTATATTCAGGAAAAGAGATACAAACTTAATATTTTCACTGCAACAATATCTGCTACAGCAGATCATCACAGCGACAGTGCCGATACTAAATAATTGTATTAACCCCTAAACCTCTGACCTCCCACATCACTACCACTAACTAAACCTATTAACCTCTAAACCGTCAGTCCCCCACATCGCCAAAAACTAAATTAAGCTATTAACCCCTAAACTTAACAACCCCCTAACTTTAAATTCAAATTACAACATTCCTATATTAATATAAATTAAAACTTACCTGTAGAATTAAAATAAACTATTTTAAACTATTATCTAACACCTTTTTTACCTTGGTGTTTACATACACTATGTAGAGAAACACATTCGGCTAGATTACGAGTCTTGCGTTAGCCTTAAAAAGCAGCGTTGAGGGGTCCCAATGCTGCTTTTTAATGCCCGCTGGTATTACAAGTCTGGCAGGTACAGGTGTACCGCTCACTTTTTTCCGCGATTTTAGCATACCGCAAATCCCCTTACATCAATTGTGTATCACATCTTTTTAATGGGATTTTCCTAACGCCGGTATTACGATCGCCTGAAAAAGTGAGCGGTAGACCCTCTCCTGGCAAGACTCCTACCGCATTTAAAAGTCAGTAGTTAAGAGTTTTATGGGCTTATGCCGTAACATAAAGCTCTTAACTAAAGTGCTAAAAAGTACACTAACACCCATAAACTACCTATTATCACCTAAACCGAGCCTCCCCCCCCACATCGGTAACACTTAACTAAAATGTTTAACCCCTAATCTGCCGACCGGACATCGCCGCCACTTTAATACATTTATTAACCCCTAATCTGCCGTCCCTAACATCGCCAACACCTACCTACATTTATTAACCCCTAATTTGCCGCCCCCAATGTCGCCGCTACTATATTAAATTTATTAACCCCTAAACTTAAGTCTAACCCTAACACCCCCTAACTTAAATATAATTTTTTTTTTTTGTTAAAATATTTTTATTGAGATTCATTAAGGGTATACAAAACATGTATGTCAATATAAGTTATACAAGCAAGGATACAACGAGTAAAATGATTGTTATGAATCCAACTATCTCAGAACATGAACACAAGACAACTGCAAACTTAATACGCACAAATCATACCCACCAAACTATATGTCATCTGAAAATAAACCCTTTAAGGCCACTCTTGAACCTCATATTATCATAAAAGAAATTGTAACTGTATAGAAGGCAACTGTAATCAGAAAGAGACCACTTTTGGATCTCAGTTTATGAATCTGTGGTTTCTTGCTATATAGAGTAGTATTCTATGGAACTATTAACATCAACGCTATATCTAGATTACATAAGCATTTAAGCATATAGGATCGCTCTTGGGTCCTTAGGACTATAGTGATATATTATCCTAGTTGAGAAAGTCATACCTAAAACTTGCCAGATGATCTATAACATACCTAGGAACCTTACCTTTAGAAGAATCATGTGGGGATATTAGAGAATCAAAATTCTTAAAGTTAACCATGCAACTGTTATATATCATACATAATCAAAAACATTCTACAATGACCACATTCATCTAGACCGGTGTATATCTCCTCTTATGATATGTAACTGGGAGGAAGCAACTTTGTTATTAATTCAATTACTAGTGCAAAAGTTAGTCACCTAGCTTTTGTTTTATTTCATTGGTCTTAATGGCTTTGTAATACTTGTAGCTAGGTCTTAAACCCTTACTTCTAGGAACTATTTCAGAGATCTTAACCCCATAACCACTCAAGTAATTATTATATATGACTATTAGCATTATAATTATTTCTTTCATCTCAGTGGATCCTTTACTGCAAAATCTAAAGAAGGGGCTGAACCAAAAACAAAGTACCTTCTAATATAGGGCAAAAGCTGCTGTAGTGATGTTAAAGAAAAATTACTGTCCATAGCAACATATAGTGAGACCTAATCTCCCGGGCATGGGCCCTATACCCAGGGGACTGGTGAATTTATCATATTAATTGTTGGGGAACTGTAGGAAATTAATAATATTGTTTTAGCTTTAGATTATGCTCTATATTTATCAAGGTTAGCATTGACTTTCTGGTTGACCTAGATCCTATCGTTAAGCATAATGGAGCATCTATAGAATGTTAACATGAGAAGACACACTTCAGTATGAACAAGTATGCTAAAGGCTATCCGTCCCTGTCATGCTAAAGCTAAGTAGCTCTAACAATAAGGGTAAAAAAAATTGTGGGGCTACATTAAAAATAAGAGAGAAGAATGTATTAATTCCTAGCTGAGATTTAAGCTGAATTAAGTGTGGGTTAACAAAAACATCAAAGTTAACACAGTAGATAACATATAAATGGTTAATATCCACTAAAATAATTCTCCTGTAGTATCCAGCGGTTCAGTATTTCACTGTCAGAGAAGACACAAGCATACAGCAATGCTAATAAGGAACCCAGTAGCTCAAGACTAACTTGTCAGGAAAGGATAGAATGAAAACAAAACCAACAAAACAAATACTATTCAGTACAGGAGTCCATCTGATGAATAAAAGTACAGAAATAGAGTGTGCCTCATGCATCAATAGTGTAATTACCCGAAACCACACTATAGCGGGTCTAGAGCTGTGAGGGTCTATCCTATTCCAACGTTCAGAGGTATCCTCAGAATCAGACATTTAGCAATGTTACAGGTCGAAAATGCTTTTTTATCTTCCAGGATGTCATGAGTCGCGCGTTGTATTTCATACATACGGCATGCCGTAGAGTCTGTGTGCAAGGTACCTGATCTGAGCAGCAATTCCCCACAACAGTCTGTATCCAAGGCTTCTCTTTGTCTGTCGGTAATGGTAGTCGCTGCTGCATAGGGATCTACTGCCTCATCTGAGCCCCTATGTCCATAATCGGCTAGCGGCTGCAAGTCACGTGGACCTCGGGTCTCCTCTGCGGCAAGGCCTGTTTTCAATCCATCCTCCGCTAAGCTCACTGGTACATCCTGGGTCTCTGCAGCGCCATGACACCCTGTAGGACTCTGAGATTCATATGAGTGTCGGGCCAGCGGGACCAAGCCTATGTAGCGATCTAGTTTGCAGGGCAGTAGTCTCTGGAGGTCTTCCTCTACTTGACGTTGGAAATTGCTACAGCAGTCTCTGATTAGCTGTGAGGACTGACGCTCCCATGCATCAAGCATTTCTTCCATTTCCCAGGCATACAACAAGTTTAGGTTGGTTGCTGACATCCTTAATATCTATTAAGTAATATTGGGTGTATGACAAAAACAGACTCGGTACTATTCTTCCTCTTTTGTACAGTAAAAGTTGCAAGATTTATCACTCAAACTCTGGTTGCTTACCCCCAAGGGGGGGGGGGGTGTTGCATCTCGGTTAGACTGCCACCTAAGATCCAACGGCCCAGTGGAGACCATGAAAGTACACAAAAACAGCGTGTTTTGCTAGAAATAAAGCCATATTTTAGTTGTTCACCGTGTCCTGTCCTAGAATATGTCGTTGTAAAAAGCTAATTGTGGGATATTCTACTGATAATTGGCGGATTACCTTCAGGTATCTCAGAGCTTCTCTTTTTTCAGTCTTTCATGGCTGCTTCCCGGACACGCCCCCAACTTAAATATAATTTAAATAAAACAAAATAAATTTAATACTATTAAATAAATTAATCCTATTTAAAACTAAATACTTACCGATAAAATAAACCCTAAGCTAGCTTCAATATAACTAACAGTTACATTGTAGCTATCTTAGGATTTATTTTTATTTTAAAGGCAACTTTGTATTTATTTTAACTAGGTACAATAGTTATTAAATAGTTATTAACTATTTAATAACTTCCTAGTTAAAATAAGTACAAATTTACCTGTAAAATAAATCTTAACCTAAATTACAATTACACCTAACACTACAATATCATTAAATTAATTAAATAAATTACCTACAATTAACTACAATTAAATACAATTAAATTAAATAAATTAAAGTACAAAAAACAAACAAACACTAAATTACAGAAAATAAAAAAAGAATTACAATTTTTTTAAACTAATTACTCCTAATCTAATCCCCCTAATAAAATAAAAAAGCCCCCCAAAATAATAAAATTTCCTACCCTATACTAAATTACAAATAGCCCTTAAAAAGGGCCTTTTGCGGGGCATTGCCCCAAAGTAATGAGCTCTTTTACCTGTAAAAAAAAAAAATACAATACCCCCCAACATTAAAAACCACCACCCACTCACCCAACCCTACTGTAAAACGCACCCAATCCCCCCTTAAAAAAACCTAACACTACCCCCTTGAAGATCACCCTACCTTGAGCCGTCTTCACCCAGCCAGGCACAAGTGGACGTCCAGAGGGGCAGAAGTCTTCATCCGATCCAGCCAGAAGAGGACATCCAGACCGGCAGAAGGCTTCATCCAGGCGGCATCTTCTATCTTCTTCCATCCGGAGCGGAGCGGGTCCATCTTGAAGACATCCGACGTGGAGCATCCTCTTCCATCCGAGGGCGACTGAAGAATGAAGGTTCCTTTAAGTGACGTCATCCAAGATGGCGTCCCTTCAATTCCGATTGGCTGATAGAATCCTATCAGCCAATCGGAATTAAGGTAGGAAAAATCCTATTGGCTGATGCAATCAGCCAATAAGATTGAAGTTCAAATAGAATTGAGCTTGCATTATATTGGCTGATTGGAACAGCCAATAGAATGAGAGATCAATCCTATTGGCTGATTGCATCAGCCAATAGGATTTTAACTACCTTAATTCCGATTGGCTGATAGGATTCTATCAACCAATTGGAATTGAAGGGATGCCATCTTGGATGAAGTCACTTAAAGGAACCTTCATTCTTCAGTCGCCGTCGGATGGAAGAGGATGCTCCACGTTGGATGTCTTCAAGATGGACCCGCTCCGCTCGGGATGGAAGAAGATAGAAGATGCCGCCTGGATGAAGCCTTCTGTCCGTCTGGAGGTCCTCTTCTGGCCGGATCGGATGAAGACTTCTGCCCCTCTGGACGTTCACTTGTGCCCGGCTGGGTGAAGATGGCTCAAGGTAGGGTGATCTTCAAGGGGTAGTGTTAGGTTTTTTTAAGGGAGGATTGGGTGGGTTTTAGAGTAGGTTTGGATGTGTGGGTGGTGGGTTTTAATCTTGGGGTTACTTTGGGGCAATGCCCCGCAAAAGCCCCTTTTAAGGGCTATTTGTAATTTTGTATAGGGTAGGGAATTTTATTATTTTGGGGGGCTTTTTTATTTTATTAGGGGGATTAGATTAGGTGTAATTAGTTTAAAAAATTGTAATTCTTTTTTTATTTTCTGTAATTTAGTGTTTGTTTGTTTTTGTACTTTAGTTTATTTAATTTAATTGTAGTTAATTGTAGGTAGTGATGTCGCGAACATAAAATTTTGCGTTCGCGAACCGCAAACGCGAACTTCCGCAAAAGTTCACGAACGGGCGAAGCCGGGCGAACCGCCATAGACTTCAATAGGAAGGTGAATTTTAAAACCCACAGGGACTCTTTCTGGCCACAATAGTGATGGAAAAGTTGTTTCAAGGGGACTAAGACCTGGACTGTGGCATGCCGGAGGGGGATTCATGGCAAAACTCCCACGGAAAATTACATAGTTGATGCAGAGTCTGGTTTTAATCCATAAAGGGCATACATAACCTAACATTCCTAAAATGTTTAGAATAACGTACATTAAAACATCAGGTATGATGTTGTATCGATCAGGTAGTGTAAGGGTTACACCCGCTTCACAGTGACAGACCAAACTCCCAGTTTAACGCACCATAAACAACCGCAAACAGTCCATTTGCACAACCGCAAACTCCCCATTTGCACAAGGTTGGATACCAAGCTAGCCATGTCCCGTTCCTTGTCCTCACTGATGTCATTGAAGGTCTCTTCCTCCACCCAGCCACGTACAACACCAAGGGTCCCCGAAAGGTGACAACAAGCCCCCTGGGACACCTGCTGTGTTTGGTCTTCCACCTCCTCAAAGCCACCTTCCTCCTCTGACTCCTCTTCTTCAGACTCCTCTCTCTGCATTGCCTCTCTCTGCGTTATTATAAGGTGTGTTAAGTAGTACTATTCCTATCATTTTAATCCCTGTTACGTCCCCTATCAGGGGACGTGTATATGGCATGGATTTTAGGAACCGGGAGATGAAAAAAGATGCTTGGTCGGTCCTCCTACTTCAAATTTGGGGCACTGCGCCTGCAATCTACTGTGCCACCAGATATGAGTGGTGTGTTAAGTATTACTATTCTTATCAGTTTAATCCCTGTTACATCCCCTATCAGGGAACGTGTATATGGCATGGATTATAGGAACCGGGAGATGGAAAAAGATGCTTGATCAGTCCTCCTACTTCAAATTTGGAGCACTGCGAGTGCAATCTACTGTGCCACCAGATATGAGTGGTGTGTTAAGTAGTACTATTCTTATCAGTTTAATCCCTGGTACGTCCCCTATCAGGGGACGTGTATATGGCATGGATTTTAGGAACCGGGAGATGGAAAAAGATGCATGGTTGGTCCCCCTACTTCAAATTTGGGGCACTACGCGTGCAATCTAATGTGCCACCAGATAGGAGTGGTGTGTTAAGTAGTACTATTCTTATCAGTTTATTCCCTGTTATGTGCCTTTTTTATTGGTTTAGTTTTTGAAGCCACAGTGCTGCACCAGAGGCCAGAAAAATTAGGCATGTACACATGCCTGAAAAATTAGATATTGTTGCAGCCGCTGCTGTAGCAGCAGCCAGAAAAATTGATGTTTGTTTCCCAGGCAGAAAGTGCCCTAAAACATTGCGGCTTGAACCCTAGTTGGTGGTGGATAAGTCACGCAAATCATCCGGCATTCAGAGATAAAATACAGCAGCGTGTGGACCATTTTTACCCCAGGGCAGCTCATCTCATCAGGCCTTTTTTAGTCGAATGTATCGCCCAATGTCAGTCCCTTCGGGATCCATCCCTCATTCATCTTAATAAAGGTGAGGTAATCTAGACTTTTTTGACCTAGGCGACTTCTCTTCTCAGTGACAATACCTCCTGCTGCACTGAAGGTCCTTTCTGACAGGACACTTGAAGCGGAGCAGGCCAGAAGTTCTATCTCAAATTGAGATAGCTCAGGCCACAGGTCAAGGCTGCACACCCAGTAGTCAAGGGGTTCATCGCTCCTCAGAGTGTCGAGATCTGCAGTTAAGGCGAGGTAGTCTGCTACCTGTCAGTCGTGTCGTTCTCTGAAGGTGGACCCCGAAGGGCTGTGGCGATGCATAGGAGTTAAAAAGCTCTGCATGTCCTCCATCAACAACACATCTGTAAAGCGTCCTGTCCTTGCCGGCGTGGTCGTGTGAGGAGGAGGATTACTTTCACCTCTTCCCCTGTTAGATTCCCGTTGTGCTGTGACATCACCCTTATACGCTGTCTAAAGCATACTTTTTAATTTCTTTTGGAACTGCTGCATCCTTTCCGACTTGCGGTAATTCGGTAACATTTCAGGCACTTTATGCTTATACCGGGGGTCTAGTAGTGTGGACACCCAGTACAGGTCGTTCTCCTTCAGCTTTTTTATACGAGGGTCCCTCAACAGGCACGACAGCATGAAAGACCCCATTTGCACAAGGTTGGATGCCGAGCTACTCATGTCCCGTTCCTCATCCTCAGTGATCTCACTGAAGGTATCTTCTTCCCCACAGCCACGTACAACGCCACGGGTACCAGATTGGTGACAACGAGCACCCTGGGATGCCTGTTGTGGTTGGTCTTCCTCCTCCTCCTCAAAGCCACATTCCTCCTCTGACTCCTCTTCCTCACAAACCTCTTCCAGCATTGCTGCTGGTCCAGCAAGCGATGCTGATAATGCTGTTTCTGGTGGTGATAGTGACCAGAACTCTTCCTCTTCACGCTCATCTACGGCCTGATCCAGCACTCTTCGTAGGGCACGCTCCAGGAAGAAAACAAATGGTATGATGATGCTGATGGTGACTTCGGTGAGACTGACTAGGTTTGTCACCTCCTCAAAAGGACGCATGAGCCTACAGGCATTGCGCATGAGCGTCCAGTAACGTGGCAAAAAAATTCCCAGCTCCGCAGAGGCTGTCCTAGCACCCCGGTCATACAAATAGTCGTTAACAGCTTTTTCTTGTTGGATCAGGCGGTCGAACATTAGCAGTGTTGAATTCCAACGTGTCGGGCTGTCGCAAATCAAGCGCCTCACTGGCATGTTGTTTCGCCTCTGGATATCGGAAAAGTGCACCATGGCCATGTAGGAATGCCTGAAATGGCCACACACCTTCCTGGCCTGCTTCAGGATGTCCTGTAAGCCTGGATACTTATGCACAAAGCGTTGTACCATCAGATTACACACATTTGCCATGCATGGCACATGTGTCAACTTGCCCAAATTCAATGCCACCACCAAATTTTTTCCGTTGTCAGAAACCACTTTGCCGATCTCCAGTTGGTGCGGAGTCAGCCACTGATCCACCTGTGCGTTCAGGGCGGACAGGAGTGCTGGTCCGGTGTGACTCTATGCTTTCAGGCAAGTCAACCCCAAGACGGCGTGACACTGCCGTATCCGGTATGTGGAATAGTACCTGGGGAGCTGGGGGGCTGCTATTGATGTGGAGCAAGACGCAGCAGCAGAAGAGGACTCAGCCGAGGAGTTTATGGAAGAGGATGGAGTAGGAGGAGTAGAGGAGGTGGCAGCAGGCCTGCCTGCAAGTCGTGGTGGTGTCACCAACTCCTCTGCAGAGCAACGCATTCCATGCTTGGCAGCCGTCAGCAGGTTTACCCAATGCGCAGTGTAGGTAATATACCTGCCCTGACCATGCTTTGCAGACCAGGTATCAGTGGTCAGATGGACCCTTGCCCCAACACTGTGTGCCAGACATGCCATTACTTCCTTTTGCACAATCGAGTACAGGTTGGGGATTGCCTTTTGTGCAAAGAAATTTCGTCCGGGTACCTTCCACTGCGGTGTCTCAATAGCTACAAATTTTTTGAACGCCTCAGACTCCACCAGCTTGTATGGTAAAAGCTGGCGGGCTAAGAGTTCAGACAAGCCAGCTGTCAGAGGCCGGGCAAGGTGATCTTGTGACATTGGCTTCTTACGCTCAAACATGTCCTTGACAGACACCTGACTGTGGGCTGATGAGCAGGAGTGGCGGATGGTTGAGAGGGGGCAAGGAGGACAGCAGTGGTTGACGTGGCTGAAGATGCTGGACCAGGAGGAGGATGGCGGCTTTGAGTTTGTGTGCTGCTTGTACTCATGTGTTGATCCCATAGGCGTTTGTGATGTGCGATCATGTGCCTTCGCAAAGCAGTTGTACCTAGGGGGGTGTTGGACTTCCCACGACTCAGTTTCTTTTGGCACAGGTTGCAAATGGCATCGCTGTTGTCAGAGGCAGACACACAAAAAAAATGCCACACTGCTGAGCTCTGCGATGACGGCATTCTGGTGGTGGCAACAGCATGCGTTGATTGGCGTGCTGTCTGGCTGACCCCGGGTGCCGATGCATGCTGTCTGACTGTGCCACTAGCTCCTTGCGACGACCTCCCCCTGCTTCCAACTAGTCTCCTCCTCTCTGTCTCCCCATCTGAACTTTCCCCCTGTTCTTCTTCTCTTCTAGCGGGCACCCACGTGACATTCACGGACGCATCGTCATCATCAACAGCTTCACTTGTATCTGACAACTCAACAAATGAAGCAGCAGCGGGTACAACATCATCATCATCACACCGTACGTCCATGTCTGTAATGCTGCCTGACTGAGACATATCACATTTATCTACATCCTCTGTCAATAATGGTTGCGCATTACTCATTTCTTCAAACTGATGTGTAAATAACTCCTCTGACAGATCAAGTGAAGCGGCTGTGGTGCTATTGTTGGTGGTGGCGGCAGGTGGGCAAGTGGTAACTTGAGAGGTGCCCGAAGCTAAGCTGGAGGAGGATGGTGCGTCAAAGTTCCGAGCGGAAGCTGTAGAAGATTGGGTGTCTTGTGTTAGCCTGTCAACTGTGTCCTCAGAACTTTTTGAGCTCATGGTACGTGGCCTCTGAACACTGGGCATTATTCTAGGGCCAAAGGGAATCACAGTACCACAACCACGACGGCACCTGCAGGGTGGCCTGCCTCTGCCTGTCATTTTTTTTAAATGTACACTTACACTACTATTAAACAAGATATGAGTGGTGGCACTGGGAAAGTTGGCACAGTATACGCTGTGAGCCTGAGACAAAAAAGCAGACTGATGTTTCACAGTCCAAAAAGTTTTTTGTTTTTAAATGTACACTTACACTACTATTAAACAAGATATGAGTGGTGCCACTGGGCAAGTGGGCACAGTATACGCTGTGAGCCTGACACAAAAAAGCAGACTGATGTTTCACAGTCCAAAAGGTTTTTTTTTTTTAAATGTACACTTACACTACTATTAAACAAGATATGAATGGTGCCACTGGGCAAGTGGGCACAGTATACGCTGTGAGCCTGACACAAAAAAGCAGACTGATGTTTCACAGTCAAAAAAGTTTTTTTTTTTAAAATGTACACTTACACTACTATTAAACAAGATATGAGTGGTGGCACTAGGCAAGTGGGCACAGTATACGCTGTGAGGCTGACACAAAAATGCAGACTGATGTTTCACAGTCCAAAAAGTATTTTTTGTTTTTAAATGTACACTAACACTACTATTAAACAAGATATGAGTGGTGCCACTGGGCAAGTGGGCACAGTATACGCTGTGAGCCTGACACAAAAAAGCAGACTGATGTTTCACAGTCAAAAAAGTTTTTTTTTTTTTTAAATGTTCACTTACACTACTATTAAACAAGATATGAGTGGTGGCACTGGGCAAGTGGGCACAGTATACGCTGTGAGCCTGACACAAAAAAGCAGACTGATGTTTCACAGTCAAAAAAGTTTTTTTTTTTTTAAATGTACACTTACACTACTATTAAACAAGATATGAGTGGTGGCACTGGGCAAGTGGGCACAGTATACGCTGTGAGCCTGACACAAAATAGCAGACTGATGTTTCATAGTCCAAAAAGTTTTTTGTTTTTAAATGTACACTTACACTACTATTAAACAAGATATGAGTGGTGCCACTGGGCAAGTGGGCACAGTATACGCTGTGAGCCTGACACAAAAAAACAGACTGATGTTTAACAGTCCAAAAAGTTTTTTGTTTTTTTTAAATGTACACTTACACTACTATTAAACAAGATATGAGTGGTGGCACTGGGCAAGTGGGCACAGTATACGCTGTGAGCCTGACACAAAAAAGCAGACTGATGTTTCACAGTCCAAAAGGTTTTTTTTTTTTTAAATGTACACTTACACTACTATTAAACAAGATATGAGTGGTGCCACTGGGCAAGTGGGCACAGTATACGCTGTGAGCCTGACACAAAAAAGCAGACTGATGTTTCACAGTCAAAAAAGTTTTTTTTTTTTAAATGTACACTTACACTACTATTAAACAAGATATGAGTGGTGGCACTGGGCAAGTGGGCACAGTATACGCTGTGAGGCTGACACAAAAAAGCAGACTGATGTTTCACAGTCCAAAAAGTTTTTTTTGTTTTTAAATGTACACTAACACTACTATTAAACAAGATATGAGTGGTGCCACTGGGCAAGTGGGCACAGTATACGCTGTGAGCCTGACACAAAAAAGCAGACTGATGTTTCACAGTCAAAAAAGTTTTTTTTTTTTTTAAATGTTCACTTACACTATACTATTAAACAAGATATGAGTGGTGGCACTGGGCAAGTGGGCACAGTATACGCTGTGAGCCTGACACAAAAAAACAGACTGATGTTTCACAGTCAAAAAAGTTTTTTGTTTTTAAATGTACACTTACACTACTATTAAACAAGATATGAGTGGTGGCACTGGGCAAGTGGGCACAGTATACGCTGTGAGCCTGACACAAAAAAGCAGACTGATGTTTCACAGTCAAAAAAGTTTTATTTTTTTAAATGTATACTTACACTACTATTAAACAAGATATGAGTGGTGGCACTGGGAAAGTGGGCACAGTATACGCTGTGAGCCTGACACAAAAAAGCAGACTGATTTTTCACAGTCCAAAAAGTTTTTTTTCTAAATGTACACTTACACTACTATTAAACAAGATATGAGTGGTGCCACTGGGCAAGTGGGCACAGTATACGCTGTGAGCCTGACACAAAAAAGCAGACTGATGTTTCACAGTCCAAAAAGTTTTTTTTTTTTTTAAATGTACACTTACACTATTTTTAAACAAGATATGAGTGGTGCCACTGGGCAAGTGGGCACAGTATACGATGTGAGCCTGACACAAAAAAGCAGACTGATGTTTCACAGTCAAAAAAGTTTTTTTTTTTAAATTTACACTACTATTAAACAAGATATGAGTGGTGGCACTGGGCAAGTGGGCACAGTATACGCTGTGAGCCTGACAAACACTGGCAGGCAACTGCAATTAGATTACACAAGCAGACTGATGTTTCACAGTCAAAAAAGTTTTGTTTTTTTAAATTTACACTACTGTTACACCAGATATGAGTGGTGGCACTGGGCAAGTGGGCACAGTATACGCTGTGAGCCTGATACACATGCTGGCAGGCAGGCAACTGCAATTAGATTACACAAGCAGACTGATGTTTCACAGTCAAAAAAGTTTTTTTTTTTAAAATTTACACTACTGTTACACCAGATATGAGTTGTGGCACTGGGCAAATGGGCACAGTATACGCTGTGAGCCTGGCACACATGCTGGCAGGCAGGCAGGCAACTGCAATTAGATTACACAAGCAGACTGATGTTTCACAGTCAAAAAAGTTTTTTTTTTAAATTTACACTACTGTTACACCAGATATGAGTGGTGGCACTGGGCAAGTGGGCACAGTATATGCTGTGAGCCTGACACACACGCTGGCAGGCAGGCAACTGCAATTAGATTAAACAGGAAAAAAAGCAGCCCTAAAAAGGGCTTTTTGCGGTGCTGTCCTTACAGCAGAGATCCGATGAGTCCTTCAGGACTGTAGTGGACACTGAATACACTAGCCTAGCTATAGATTTCCCTACTAAATCAACAGCAGCTACACTGTCCCTCCTCTCACTAACAATGCAGCTTCCGAATGAATCTAAAATGGATGCTGTCCAGGAGGTAGGAGGGTCTGGGAGGGAGGGTCTGCTTCTGATTGGCTAGAATGTGCCTGCTGACTATGAGGTACAGGGTCAAAGTATTACTCAATGATGATGAATAGGGGGCGGATCGAACATCGCATATGTTCGCCCGCCACGGCGAACATGCTATGTTTGCCAGGAACTATTCGCCGGCGAACAATTTGCTACATCACTAATTGTAGGTAATTTATGTAATTAATTTAATGATAGTGTAGTGTTAGGTGTAATTGTAATTTAGGTTAGGATTTATTTTACAGGAAAATTTGTATTTATTTTTAACTAGGAAGTTATTAAATAGTTAATAACTATTTAATAACTATTCTACCTAGTTAAAATAAATGCAAAGTTGCCTGTAAAATAAATATAAATCCTAAGATAGCTACAATGCAACTATTAGTTATATTGTAGCTATCTTAGGGTTTATTTTATCGGTAAGTATTTAGTTTTAAATAGGAATAATTTATTTAATTGTAGTAAATTTATTTAGATGTATTTAAATTATATTTAAGTTAGCGAGGTGTTAGGGTTAGGTTTAGACTTAGGTATAGGGGTTAATAAATTTATTATAGTGGCGGCAACGTTGGCGGCGGCAGATTAGGGGTTAATAAATTTAATATAGTTGCGGCAATGTTGGGGGGGCAGATTAGGGGTTAATAAATATAATGTAGGGTTTGTCGATGTTGGGGGCAGTAGATTAGGGGTTCATAAGTATAATTTATGTGGCGTGGTGTCCAGAGCGGCAGATTAGGGGTTAATAATATTATGTAGGTGGCGACGATGTTGGGGGCAGCAGATTAGGGGTTAATAAGTGTAAGATTAGGGGTGTTTAGACTCGGGGTTCATGTTAGGGTGTTAGGTGCAGACATAAAATTAATTTCCACATAGGAAACAATGGGGCTGCGTTAGGAGCTGAACGCTGCTTTTTTGCAGGTGTTATTTTTTTTAAGCCAGCTCAGCCCCATTGTTTCCTATGGGGAAATCATGCACAAGCACGTTTTGGCAGCTTACCGCTACTGTAAGCAGCACTGGTATTACAGTGAGATGTGGAGCTAAATTTTGCTCAACGCTCACTTTTCTGAGGCTAACGCCGTCTTGAAGAAAACCTGTAATACCAGAGTTGGCTTAAGTGAGCGGTAAGAAAAAAAGGCTCGTTAGCACTGCACAGCCTTACCGACAAAAACTCGAAATCTAGCCGTATGTTTGAGAAATTTAATTTTAATATTTCTCAAATGTTCACCCCAACGGGTTCTAATAGATCTACTTGTTCGGCCACAATACTGCATATGCAATCAACAAAATATACTACATAGCAACTATCACAACTTAACCTAGGTTTTATAGGAAATATTTAATTGGTTACATAGGATTTAAATTCAGTACATTTATTATCTAAAAATATGCAGGTTCCACACCTATATTTCCCACATTTAAAAACCCCCTTGGTCGTCCCTGGGAATAAGATAGAATTATTTCACCTGCTTAAAGGGACAGTCAACACTAACATTTTTGTTGTTTAAAAGATCGATAATCCCTTAATTACCCATTCCCCAGTTTTGCATAACCAACACAGTTATAATAATACACATTTTACCTCTGTAATTACCTTGTATCTAAGCGTCCGCAGACTGCCCCCTTATTTCAGTTCTTTTGACAGACTTGAATTTTAGCCAATCAGTGCTCACTCCAAGGTATATTCACGTGCATGAGCTCAATGTTATCTATATGAAACACATGAACTAACTGTCAAAATGCATTTAGATTAGAGGCGGCCTTCAAGGTCTAAGAAATAAGCATATGAACCTCATAGGTTTATCTTTCAACTAAGACTTCTAATAATACCAAGAGAACAAGGCAAAATTGGTGGTAAAAGAAATTTGGAAAGTTGTTTAAAATTACATGCCCTATTTGAATCATGAAAGTTTCTTTTGGACTTGACTGTTCCCTTAAAATAACTAGTGGACATTTATTTACCATCATTACCCCCATTTTAATGTTACATCTAGAAAATTGATAATCTCCTTTTCAATCAAATGAGAGACATACCCCACACATTAGAATTGATGTGTGTAACAAAATCCCACACCTCCTCCTTAGGACCCTCCCAAATAAACAAAAAATCATCTATGAAATGGCCATAGAAAACAACCCTTGCCTAAAACTTAGAAGTATACAAAAAGCTCTGTTCAAAATACCCCATGAAGAGGTTAGCAAAGCTAGGGGCAAATCATGTTCCCATGGCCGTTCCACAGATCTGAAGATAAAATGTATCTAAATAAAGAAAATAATTATGGGTTAAGATAAAACTCTCCACTATGTTGGTTCCTGTGTGTTGTCCTTCTGTACACCTGGGCCCATCGACATCTAGATAACTGCTTTCCCCTGAGTGAATACCGTAGTGGTGGCTGGTGCTCCTGTTCACGTGACCTGACGCTGGTGCCTGGGCGGCCTGCCCTGAGTTTTTCGGGCAACTCTATTAGTCCCATACAGCTTAGTCAGGCACTCTGGTTGTGCCACCTTGTATGTGAGTATCCATCTACAAGGGGCTATCTGCTTTTGGTTGCAGTCTCCAAACGCTATTACCCTATGTGGCGCTTCTTTTCTTTCCTGCTTTTAAGCCCAAAACTTAGAAGTATACAGAAAGCTCTGTTTAAAATACCCCATGAAGAGGTTAGCAAAGCTTTGGGCAAAGCATGTTCCCATGGCCGTTCCACAGATCTGAAGATAAAATTTATCTAAATAAAGAAAATAATTATGGGTTAAAATAAACTTGATAGAGTCCAGTAGAAAATCATGTTGGATTTTAGGGAGAAAACAATCCAAATCAAGAAAATATTTAACTGCCATTAATCCAAAAACATACTGTATATTGGAGAAAAGTACAGTAACATCACAGCTAATCCACCACCTTTCTTTATTGGCACTTTACTCAATTAATCCAAGAGGTCTGTAGTATCTCTTATATAGGAATCAAAGTTGATCACATACCTTTTTAGGAACCAGTCAATATACCTGGAACGATTACTAGTGAGGCAGTCCACACCAGAGATGATGGGTCTACCCGGAGGTTTCACCAAACTCTTATGAAGCTTTGGTAAATGGTAGTAGTAGGCTACCCTAGGTTCATCTGGAAGGAGAAAATTCCTTTCTTTTTTAGTAAGGATTCCCTGGAGTAGCCCACCATCAACCAATTTTATCATTTCTTTGGTATATTGCAAGGTTGGATTAGTCTATAAAACTCTATAATATGATTGATCCTCAAGTATGCGATTAGCCTCCTCAATGTAATCCATTTTATTTTGGATAACCACTCCCCCTCCCTTATCGGCCTGTCTAATTATTATATTGGTATCCATCATTAATTTAGAAAGGGCCCTCTGTTCATAAATGTTTAGGTTATCCTTTTCCAATTTAAAAGGGTAAATTTTTTCTAGATCGTTAAGAACTAGTTTTCTAAAAATATCCAGATGACATTAGTCTGAACCTGTGGGGTAAAGTTGGAAATAGGCTGGACATCATAATGTATTACTCCTTCATATAATGATTCAATCAAATGGTATGGGTCAAAACAAATATTGACTGATTCACCCCTCTCCGGCATTGTATCAGTGAGAATAGGTTCAGAATTGGACCCTTTTAATTTTTAGCAGCAAAATATCTCTGCATAGAAAATTTTGTTACAAATTTGTTGGTGTCCACAAACAAATCAAAGATACTATGGCCTAGATTTAGAGTTTGGCGTTAGCCATGAAAACCAGCGTTAGAGGCTCCTAACGCTGGTTTTAGGCTACCGCCGGTATTTGGAGTCACTCAAAATAGGGTCTAACGCTCACTTTTCAGCCGCGACTTTTCCATACCGCAGATCCCCTTACGTCAATTGCGTATCCTATCTTTTCAATGGGATCTTTCTAACTCCGGTATTTAGAGTCGTGTCTGAAGTGAGCGTTAGACATCTAACGACAAAACTCCAGCCGCAGGAAAAAAGTCAGTAGTTAAGAGCTTTCTGGGCTAACGCCGGTTTATAAAGCTGTTAACTACTGTACTCTAAAGTACACTAACACCCATAAACTACCTATGTACCCCTAAACCGAGGTCCCCCCACATCGCCGACACTCGAATAATTTTTTTTAACCCCTAATCTGCCGACCGCCACCTACGTTATCCTTATGTACCCCTAACCTGCTGCCCCTAACACCGCCGACCCCTATATTATATTTATTAACCCCTAATCTGCCCCCCACAACGTCGCCTCCACCTGCCTACACTTATTAACCCCTAATCTGCCGACCGCAAAGCGCTGCCACCTACGTTATCCTTATGTACCCCTAATCTGCTGCCCCTAACACCGCCGACCCCTATATTATATTTATTAACCCCTAATCTGCCCCCCACAACGTCGCCTCCACCTGCCTACACTTATTAACCCCTAATCTGCCGAGCGGACCTGAGCGCTACTATAATAAAGTTATTAACCCCTAATCCGCCTCACTAACCCTATAATAAATAGTATTAACCCCTAATCTGCCCTCCCTAACATCGCCGACACCTAACTTCAATTATTAACCCCTAATCTGCCGACCGGAGCTCACCGCTATTCTAATAAATGGATTAACCACTAAAGCTAAGTCTAACCCTAACACTAGCACCCCCCTAAGTTAAATATAATTTAAATCTAACGAAATTAATTAACTCTTATCAAATAAATTATTCCTATTTAAAGCTAAATACTTACCTGTAAAATAAATCCTAATATAGCTACAATATAAATTATAATTATATTGTAGCTATTTTAGGATTAATATTTATTTTACAGGTAACTTTGTATTTATTTTAACCAGGTACAATAGCTATTAAATAGTTAAGAACTATTTAATAGCTAAAATAGTTAAAATAATTACAAATTTACCTGTAAAAGAAATCCTAACCTAAGTTACAATTAAAACTAACACTATACTATCAATAAATTAATTAAATAAAATACCTACAATTACCTACAATTAACCTAACACTACACTATCATTAAATTAATTAAATAAACTACCTACAATTAACCTAACACTACACTATCAATAAATTAATTAAATACAATTCCTACCAATAAATACAAATAAATAAACTTGCTAAAGTACAAAAAATAAAAAAGAACTAAGTTACAAAAAATAAAAAAATATCTACAAACATAAGAAAAATATTACAACAATTTTAAACTAATTACACCTACTCTAAGCCCCCTAATAAAACAACAAAGCCCCCCAAAATAAAAAATGCCCTACCCTATTCTAAATTACTAAAGTTAAAAGCTCTTTTACCTTACCAGCCCTGAACAGGGCCCTTTGCGGGGCATGCCCCAAGAAGTTCAGCTCTTTTGCCTGTAAAAAAAAAACATACAATACCCCCCCCCAACATTACAACCCACCACCCACATACCCCTAATCTAACCCAAACCCCCCTTAAATAAACCTAACACTAAGCCCCTGAAGATCATCCTACCTTGTCTTCACCTCACCAGGTATCACCGATCCGTCCTGGCTCCAAAATCTTCATCCAACCCAAGCGGGGGTTGGCGATCCATCATCCGGTGCCTGAAGAGGTCCAGAAGAGTCTTCATCCTATCCGGGAAGAAAAGCCGATCCGGACCGGCAACCATCTTGATCCAAGCGGCATCTTCTATCTTCATCCGATGACGACCGGCTCCATCCTGAAGACCTCCACCGCGGACCCATCTTCTTCCGGCGGCGTCCAACTGAAGAATGACGGTTCCTTTAAGGGACGTCATCCAAGATGGCGTCCCTTGAATTCCGATTGGCTGATAGGATTCTATCAGCCAATCGGAATTAAGGTAGGAATATTCTGATTGGCTGATGGAATCAGCCAATCAGAATCAAGTTCAATCCGATTGGCTGATCCAATCAGCCAATCAGATTGAGCTCGCATTCTATTGGCTGATCGGAACAGCCGATAGAATGCGAGCTCAATCTGATTGGCTGATTGGATGTTTTTTTTTTACAGGCAAAAGAGCTGAACTTCTTGGGGCATGCCCCGCAAAGGGCCCTGTTCAGGGCTGGTAAGGTAAAAGAGCTTTTAACTTTAATAATTTAGAATAGGGTAGGGCATTTTTTATTTTGGGGGGCTTTGTGGTTTTATTAGGGGGCTTAGAGTAGGTGTAATTAGTTTAAAATTGTTGTAATATTTTTCTTATGTTTGTAGATATTTTTTTGTTTTTTGTAACTTAGTTCTTTTTTATTTTTTGTACTTTAGCAAGTTTATTTATTTGTATTTATTTGTAGGAATTTTATTTAATTAATTTATTGATAGTGTAGTGTTAGGTTAATTGTAGGTAATTGTAGGTATTTTATTTAATTAATTTATTGATAGTATAGTGTTAGTTTTAATTGTAACTTAGGTTATTATTTCTTTTACAGGTAAATTTGTAATTATTTTAACTATTTTAGCTATTAAATAGTTCTTAACTATTTAATAGCTATTGTACCTGGTTAAAATAAATACAAAGTTACCTGTAAAATAAATATTAATCCTAAAATAGCTACAATATAATTATAATTTATATTGTAGCTATATTAGGATTTATATTACAGGTAAGTATTTAGCTTTAAATAGGAATAATTTATTTAATAAGAGTTAATTTATTTCGTTAGATTTAAATTATATTTAAGTTAGGGGGGTGTTAGTGTTAGGGTTAGATTTAGCTTTAGGGGTTAATCCATTTATTAGAATAGCGGTGAGCTCCGGTCGGCAGATTAGGGGTTAATAATTGAAGTTAGGTGTCAGCGATGTTAGGGAGGGCAGATTAGGGGTTAATACTATTTAATATAGGGTTAGTGAGGCGGATTAGGGGTTAATAACTTTATTATAGTAGCGCTCAGGTCCGCTCGGCAGATTAGGGGTTAATAAGTGTAGGCAGGTGGAGGCGACGTTGTGGGGGGCAGATTAGGGGTTAATAAATATAATATAGGGGTCGGCGATGTTAGGGAACCAGATTAGGGGTACATAGGGATAATGTAAGTAGCGGCCGTTTACGGAGCGGCAGATTAGGGGTTAAAAATAATATGCAGGGGTCAGCGATAGCGGGGGCGGCAGATTAGTGGTTAATAAGTGTAAGGTTAGGGGTGTTTAGACTCGGGGTACATGTTAGAGTGTTAAGTGCAGACGTAGGAAGGGTTACCGCATAGCAAACAATGGGGCTGCGTTAGGAGCTGAACGCGGCTTTTTTGCAGGTGTTAGGTTTTTTTTCAGCTCAAACAGCCCCATTGTTTCCTATGGGAGAATCGTGCACGAGCACGTTTTTGAGGCTGGCCGCGTCCGTAAGCAACTCTGGTATCGAGAGTTGAAGCTGCGTTAAAAATGCTCTACGCTCCTTTTTTGGAGCCTAACGCAGCCTTTATGTGGACTCTCGATACCAGAGTTATTTTTATGGTGCGGCCAGAAAAAAGCCGGCGTTAGTTTTTCGGGTCGTTACCGACAAAACTCCAAATCTAGGCCTATGTGCGTTAGAGGGTGAAAAATTCAAACCTCTATTCATCACCCTTATTTCAGTGACAGATGTTTCACGATTAGATAAATTAAAAAAAAAAACTCTTTTAATTGTTCCAGTTGGTCCTTCTTGCTGGTCCTGGCCCTTCCCCTGCATCCATGTCTGCGTAAGACCTTTTTATAGGGGTCCCTTGATGGCCTCTTTGTCATCAGGAACATCTCTACCTGTGGTGTGTTCTGTCTTTAATCTTCCCGCCATTGGGGGGATTGGTTGATGTTTCCCAAATTTTTTACCTTTTCCTGATCTAAAAAAGTTTTTTTAGTGTAATTGGATTGATATGAGCTAGACTCTATAGGGGGCCCAAAATACTTATCATGCGCAACCTGATCATAATTAACACCCCTATTGGAATTAAAAGTACTCCCTTTTCTAGGAGGATAATGTCTAGGAGTATTAGTTCTATGAACCAATTTCCAATCTTCCTCTTTTGCCATAATTACCCTTGAATAAGCTTGGTCAGAAGAATTTTTATCCCAAGTCATAGTTTTAGATGTATAACCATCATCTCCTTGTCTAGTCAAGAAATTAACCTCAGGCCCTTTAGGGGGTATATTTTGATATCCATTCTGATGAGCATACTTTCCTATTTCTCTCTTATATTTCTCTTATAATTAATTTTTCTATTAAAAGTGAAAATGTTACCCGTATTAAAATCATTCTCATCTCTGGCTAATTTGTTAGTTTTGACTTGAATAATTTCATTTTGATACGTCCCGTTTTTTTCTAACACATCTTCATTTAATTTTTTGAAATCAGGATGTTCATGAAATCTATTAATTTCTTTCTGAATTACACCAATTTCAGCCCCTATATCAGTATCAAGTTGGGGATCTTACTCCGGAGATAATACACCATTTGAGCGCCTTCTATGTTTTTATCTATGTAAATATAATTTTTTAAACAAAGTGTTAATTACCAAAAATCACAAATATAAATATATGCTTATATCTATGAATATATCTATATTTTTATTTGTTAATGTTTGACATTTAACATTGCAAATCGTTAATAAATATCAAGTTACCTGAGGAATCTGTTATCTGTATAGTGAAATCAATCTGGCATTTTTAACACAAATGAGACATGATATTACCATAATCCAGAGTGTCTGAAATACAAATTAAACATTATTTGAAGCCAAATGATTTGTACATAATTTGACAATGGGCATTTTTAAAAAACGGTTCTTACCTGCTGAACACTCAACTTCGCTGTGTACATTTGTTTCCAATATTTGGGGGGTGGGGGGGCACAGATCCCTCATGAAAGGGATGTGATGGGTCCTCAGAACAAATATTAATCTTTTGCAAAATGTTGGAAACTGGATTCCAACCTCAAAAGGATCAGGAAATCTTTTTCAACAAATTTTTCTAATTATGTTCTTAGCTTTAAGGTTTTTAAATTTGTCTAATTGTTTTTTCGTCCTTAAAACCTTTATTTTGATGTTGTAAATTCTTTTCCGACATTCCACAGTCAAAATCTGCGATATCACTCTAAATTACATCCCTTTCATGTGTTTTTTTCTCCCTCCTCCGCGATCCTAATAGGTAGACATATTGTGACTCTAAGCCACAAGCACTTCATTTTCTCTGAGGAAGTGATCCAATTTATATATATTTTTGTCGTGCAATTAGGAAAATGTTTTATAAATTCTCATTGGCTGTTAATACGGATGATAATTGTATTTGTGTTGAAATAAACTTTGCACTGAATTATGGCTGACATGTTTTGTTAACAAAATCTGTGATTGGTTGAAAAGTGTGGCGCAGTTAGAATAGCAGATTAATTGTATTACATTATGCATATGGCATATACCTATAGACTAACCATATACTCTATAACTGAAGACAACAAAAGACTCCATACAAATGTTACTTACAGATTATCAAACCACAAATAAGAACTACAGACGATTACCAAGCACATCATAAATCAGGTGAAAAAATATGCTTAATGAAATCATGATCTCTAGCATCTTGAGATATCCTTATATCCAATGATTCTAGCAGAGG
Organism: Bombina bombina; assembly: GCF_027579735.1. NCBI lineage: Eukaryota > Metazoa > Chordata > Amphibia > Anura > Bombinatoridae > Bombina > Bombina bombina. The sequence goes on along the minus strand of NC_069501.1, from coordinate 556,596,879 downwards.
CCTAGTTGATGTTAAGGCCTAAGAGAGGATGTATAGTACATTGCAGAACTGAATAAACACATCATTTTTGCCTTGGTTTTGGCTGTGATGGAACTCTCAACACTCCCTTTGGATTCCTAAGTGAAAACTGTTGTGTAACTTTATTTCTGGAGTATTAATTAAAATAAATATTGCAAATGATAATATATCTGTGTCTTTATTTGTTTTTAAATAATGGGGCATTTTTAATGGCAACAACTTAATGTACAGAGTAATTTACATCCTTTATATGTTTGCAGTTTGTTTTTTAGCAGCTGCAGTGTATATCGATTTCTTAATAAAAGAAAAAAATGTTGGCTTTATCTTGCAATTTGAATAAAATGTTTTTATTAATTCATAACACTGATAATGTTTAAATAATTAAAATAATCCAATTCAATGTAATATAACAAAACGAACATTTATAGTATGATGTGTGCAATTATTTTAGTACACTATCCCTTTAAACACATCTGTTACAAGTAGTGGCCTATGTATTTACATAGAGGTGACTTCTTTGTGCTATATAGCAAATGTAAGATTAAAAACTCTGTCATGAGATGCAGGACATATGCAGGACATAGCAAAGATGGTACAACTCTATTTTATTGTAGAGCATGGAAATATACATCTGGTAGCATTGATCTCACTAACTAACTACGACACAGACAAACGGACCTAAGCCCCACCCCCAATCTGGTGACATCACTTCCCACTCTCATAACATCTTCCCCCTTTTCAAAGGACAAAGCATACAATTTTTTTCATTTGAATATAACAAATAACAAGGTATACAACAACAGTTTTGTATAGTATATCACAAATAACAAGTTACAGAAAATATAAACAACATGAATTACATCCTAACTTGAACAACAGGGTAGACTACCCTAGTCCACAGTGACCATGGGATTATTCTGCCCATACTTCGGGTCACTGTTCTAACTAAAGTTAATCCCAATGTCGGGCCGGAAGTTTCACCACTCTTCCGCTTGATGTAACTCTACATGAACTGTCCTCTGATACAGAAGAAGGTGATTGAGAGTCCGCTGGAGGCAAAGACATATCCGCGCTGTGATCTTGCTGAGGGGAAGGCACCCCTCTTAAAACAGGGGATCCCACAGGCAGTGGTACTGATGCATCCAGTTCCAAAAGCTCAGGTACAGGCTGAAGATGTTTTCTATTTCAACGTGTGACTGTCCCTCCATCAGTAAGGACTACATAAGACCTTGGTTCTGGAGAGCGTCCAATTACAGTAGCAGGCGTCTTCCATTTCTTCTCATCATCCAGTTTAATTCTGACACTTTGCCCTGCATTCAGCTCCTGCAAGGGCCTCACAGAGGCCTAGATTTAGAGTTTGGCGGTAGCCGTGAAAACCAGCGTTAGAGGCTCCTAACGCTGGTTTTAGGCTACCGCCGGTATTTGGAGTCACTCAAAATAGGGTCTAACGCTCACTTTCCAGCCGCGACTTTTCCATACCGCAGATCCCCTTACGTAAATTGCGTATCCTATCTTTTCAATGGGATTTTTATAACTCCGGTATTTAGAGTCGTGTCTGAAGTGAGCGTTAGACATCTAACGACAAAACTCCTGCCGCAGGAAAAAAGTCAGTAGTTAAGAGCTTTCTGGGCTAACGCCGGTTTATAAAGCTCTTAACTACTGTACTCTAAAGTACACTAACACCCATAAACTACCTATGTACCCCTAAACCGAGGTCCCCCCACATCGCCGACACTCGAAAAAATTTTTTTAACCCCTAATCTGCCGACCGCCACCTACGTTATCCTTATGTACCCCTAATCTGCTGCCCCTAACACCGCCGACCCCTGTATTATATTTATTAACCCCTAATCTGCCCCCCTCAACGTCGCCTCCACCTGCCTACACTTATTAACCCCTAATCTGCCGACCGCAAAGCGCCGCCACCTACGTTATCCTTATGTACCCCTAATCTGCTGCCCCTAACACCGCCGACCCCTATATTATATTTATTAACCCCTAATCTGCCCCCCACAACGTCGCCTCCACCTGCCTACACTTATTAACCCCTAATCTGCCGACCGGACCTGAGCGCTACTATAATAAAGTTATTAACCCCTAATCCGCCTCACTAACCCTATCATAAATAGTATTAACCCCTAATCTGCCCTCCCTAGCATCGCCGACACCTAACTTCAATTATTAACCCCTAATCTGCTGACCGAATCTCGCCGCTATTCTAATAAATGTATTAACCCCTAAAGCTAAGTCTAACCCTAATACTAACACCCCCCTAAATTAAATATAATTTAAATCTAACTAAATTAATTAACTCTTATTAAATAAATTATTCCTATTTAAAGCTAAATACTGAAGAGGTCCATGATCCGGCTGAAGTCTTCATCCAAGCGGGCCAGAAGAGGTCTTCCATCCGATTGAAGTCTTCATCCAAGCGGCATCCATCCGGAGCGAAGCGGCAGCATCCTGAAGACCTCCACCGCGGAACATCCATCCTGGCCGACGACTGAACGACGAATGACGGTTCCTTTAAATGACGTCATCCAAGATGGCGTCCCTCGAATTCCGATTGGCTGATAGGATTCTATCAGCCAATCGGAATTAAGGTAGGAATATTCTGATTGGCTGATGGAATCAGACAATCAGAATCAAGTTCAATCCGATTGGCTGATCCGATCAACCAATCAGATTGAGCTCGCATTCTATTGGCTGTTCCGATCAGCTAATAGAATGCAAGCTCAATCTGATTGGCTGATTGGATCAGCCAATCGGATTGAACTTGATTCTGATTGGCTGATTCCATCAGCCAATCAGAATATTCCTACCTTAATTCCGATTGGCTGATAGAATCCTATCAGCCAATCGGAATTCGAGGGACGCCATCTTGGATGACGTCATTTAAAGGAACCGTCATTCGTCGTTCAGTCGTCGGCCAGGATGGATGTTCCGCGGTGGAGGTCTTCAGGATGCTGCCGCTTCGCTCCGGATGGATGCCGCTTGGATGAAGACTTCAATCGGATGGAAGACCTCTTCTGGCCCGCTTGGATGAAGACTTCAGCCGGATCATGGACCTCTTCAGCCCCCCGCTTGGGCTTGGATCAGGACATCGGAGGAGCTCTTCTGGACCAATCGGTGACCCTGGTATGGTGAAGACAAGGTAGGATGATCTTCAGGGGCTTAGTGTTAGGTTTATTTAAGGGGGGTTTTGGGTTAGATTAGGGGTATGTGGGTGGTGGGTTGTAATATTGGGGGGCTTGGATATTGTATGTTTTTTTTTACAGGCAAAAGAGCTGTATTTCTTGGGGCATGCCCCGCAAAGGGCCCTGTTCAGGGCTGGTAAGGTAAAAGAGCTTTGAACTTTAGTAATTTAGAATAGGGTAGGGCATTTTTTTATTTTGGGGGGCTTTGTTATTTTATTAGGGGGCTTAGAGTAGGTGTAATTAGTTTAAAATTGTTGTAATATTTTTCTTATGTTTGTAAATATTTTTTTATTTTTTGTAACTTAGTTCTTTTTTATTTTTTATACTTTAGCTAGTTTATTTAATTGTATTTATTTGTAGCAATTGTATTTAATTAATTTATTGATAGTCTAGTGTTAGGTTAATTGTAGGTAATTGTAGGTAGTTTATTTAATTAATTTATTGATAGTCTAGTGTTAGGTTTATTTGTAACTTAGGTTAGGATTTCTTTTACAGGTAAATTTGTAATTATTTTAACTATTTTAGCTATTAAATAGTTCTTAACTATTTAATAGCTATTGTACCTGGTTAAAATAAATACAAAGTTACCTGTAAAATAAATATAAATCCTAAAATAGCTATAATATAATTATAATTTATATTGTAGCTATATTAGGATTTATTTTACAGGTAAGTATTTAGCTTTAAATTGGAATAATTTATTTAATAAGAGTTAATTAATTTCGTTAGATTTAAATTATATTTAACTTAGGGGGGTGTTAGTATTAGGGTTAGACTTAGCTTTAGGGGTTAATACATTTATTAGAATAGCGGCGAGATTCGGTCGGCAGATTAGGGGTTAATAATTGAAGTTAGGTGTCGGCGATGTTAGGGAGGGCAGATTAGGGGTTAATACTATTTATGATAGGGTTAGTGAGGCGGATTAGGGGTTAATAACTTTATTATAGTAGCGCTCAGGTCCGGTCGGCAGATTAGGGGTTAATAAGTGTAGGCAGGTGGAGGCGACGTTGTGGGGGGCAGATTAGGGGTTAATAAATATAATATAGGGGTCGGCAATGTTAGGGCAGCAGATTAGGGGTACATAGGGATAATGTAAGTAGCGGCGGTTTACGGAGCGGAAGATTAGGGGTTAATAATAATATGCAGGGGTCAGCGATAGCGGAGACGGCAGATTAGGGGTTAATAAGTGTAAGGTTAGGGGTGTTTAGACTCGGGGTACATGTTAGAGTGTTAAGTGCAGACGTAGGAAGGGTTACCGCATAACAAACAATGGGGCTGCGTTAGGAGCTGAACGCGGCTTTTTTGCAGGTGTTAGGTTTTTTTTCAGCTCAAACAGCCCCATTGTTTCCTATGGGGGAATCGTGCACGAGCACGTTTTTGAGGCTGGCCGCGTCCGTAAGCAACTCTGGTATCGAGAGTTGAAGCTGCGTTAAAAATGCTCTACGCTCCTTTTTTGGAGCCTAACGCAGCCTTTATGTGGACTCTCGATACCAGAGTTATTTTTATGGTGCGGCCAGAAAAAAGCTGGCGTTAGTTTTTCGGGTCATTACCGACAAAACTCCAAATCTAGGCCAGAATGTCTCCTGTCGTAGAAGAATCGATAGCCCCTTTTTGCCTCTTCATCCCTCCTAAGGACTTCGTCCCGAGGAATAGAGCTAGTTGGCTGAAAAACACCCACAGAGGGTAAGGTGGTGCGAATCTGGCATCCTAGCATCAGCTGTGCCGGGCTAAACCCCGTGGCTTGAATGGGAGTCGCCCTATAGGACAAGAGGGCCAGGTACGGCTCAGATTGCTTCAAAATGAATTTTGTTGTTTTTTAACATCTCCTGCCGCATGCTTACAGGAATAACAATGCGGTCCTGGAACAGCACCAACCCATCCAGCTCTGTGAGCTGCGACCTTTCTGACTGGTAAGAACTTAAAGACATCCAGGCTGCCCGACTCTCGGGCCAACCTTCTTTTATGTGCTTTATAACTTCTTGAAGGTCTGTATGTAAATATGTCTCTTTCTTTATTTGTTCTAGCTTCCCTGAAGAAATGGATTTGGAGGCCTGAACTGAATCTACATACACTTTCACATCTGATTCCGTTGAAGACTCTTCAGCAGCAGCCAGAGGGAGCCTGGATAGTGTATCTGCCACAACCAGTTGTTTCCCTGGCACATGCACTGCCTGAACGTTGAATCTGAGCAGCCTCATTAGACGTCTCTGGCATCTTAGGGGTGTTTTGTCAATATCATAGGAGTGGATTAGAGGAACTAGCGGTTTATGATCAGTCTCCAGACTAAATTTCTCTAAACCCACTAGGTAACGCTGAAAGCGCTCAAAGGCCCAAACTGCAGCGAGGCACTCTTTCTCAATTTGGGCGTATTTTGACTCAGCAGCCGTCAGTGTACGGGAACATTAGGAAATGGGCTGTAGTTTGTTTTCATTCAGCTGCAGGATGGTGGCCCCTAACCCATAACTGCTTGCATCAGCACTAACCACAGTCTTTTTGGAAGGGTCGTAGAACCCCAACACTGGGGCAGACCCCAGCAGGGACTTGACCTGCATAAAAGATTATTCCTGTGAAGGTCCCCAGACCCAGGCAACATCTTTCTTTAGCAACTCTGTGATAGGGTGTAGTATTGTAGATAAATCTGGAAGGAACATGCCCACATAATTTACAAGGCCCAATATTTGTCTCAGCTCATGTACATCAGAAGAATTTTTCATCTGTTCAATAGCACAAATTTTCTTGGGGTCTGGCTTGATGCCATCCCCATTGATGATATGCCCAAAGTAACATAACTCAGCTTTCCCAAAATGGCATTTCTCTTTGTTTAGCTTCAGCCCAGACTCTCTGATAGTCTGCAGCAAACAGCTCAATCGCTGATCATGTTCCTCCAATGTAGACCCATACACTAAGATGTCGTCCATGATGACTGCCGTGCCCATGTGGTCTCTTAGGAGAGAACTCATTTCTCTTTGGAAGATTTCAGGAGCAGAGGATATCCCGAAGGGGAGTCTGCAAAAACAAAACCGACCTACTGGTGTAATGAAGGTAGTCAGTTTGCGGCACTTTGGATCTATAAGTATCTGCCAGAATCCACTAGAAGCATCCAATGTGGAGAAGAACTTCACCCCCGCCAATTTCAGAGCTATGTCTTCAAGTGTCGGCAGCACATATCTCTCTCTCTTCACCGCCTCATTCAGCCTTTTCAAGTCTACGCAGATGCGTACCTTTCCATTTTTCTTCGCAACAGGCACAATGGGGGCACACCAGTCAGTTGCTTTAACCACCTCTTCAATAACCCCCATATTCTTCATACACAGAAGCTCCTTCTCCACTTGAGGCATGAGCGGGAACGGAATTATACGGGGAGTGGTAATGCTGTATGGGACTGCGTCACCTTTAAGTGATATACGGACTGTGTTGCAATTCAGTAGGCCCAATTCACCAAACATATCTTCTGAGATCTCATTCACTCTGGCTACTAGTCCCAAACCACAGGCTGCTTTTCTGCTCAATAAGTTGTTAACACACTGACCTCTAATCACATGCACCCACATGGTGAATTTCCTTTGCTTGTACTCGCAGCTGGCAAGAAATTTCCCCGCACAATCAATGCGGCCAACAGGACTATGGACTTTTGTTATAACTTTCGCCAGCTGGGGCTGTCAAGGCAGTTTTATGAACGCTGCAAGCGACATTACAGTGATGTCTGCTCCTGGGTCAATCTTAAAGGCAACTTTGACTCCCATTACAATAAGAGTAACCCTCCAATCATCTTCTGAACCCGACCGTTCAACAACAAACCCCACAAAGGACACTTCTTGACCCTCCTGGTCACTATCCACCTGCATCTCCTTAATATATTCAGTCTCACACACCACTTCAAAATGGCCCATCCTGTTACATTTTCTACATCTTTTGTCTTTAGCAGGACATCTGACACTCTGATCATGGGCACGGTTGCACCGTGTGCATCGGGCATGCTGCACCCATCCACTTCTAGGCCTATCTGTTATCTTCGGTCTAACGCTCACACTGTGCCTTTCACTTGAAGTTCTCCTGAACTGCTGCCCTTCATCCACAATACTCTCAGACCTTAGATCAGCACTTTGCTTTTTCACCAGTTCACTCTGGCAGGCCATCCTAATAGCCCCATCTAATGTTAAATCAGACTCTAACTGCAGTTTCAGTGAGACTTCAGCATCTGCAATCCCAATAACTATTCTGTCTCTGATTTGCTCTTCTTTAGCAACACCAAACTCACAGAATTCAGCTAATTCATACAGGCTGCGCACAAATGACTCTGGCTCTCTCTCATGAATCACATTTCTTTTGGGCACAAAGTGGGCACTGAGTTTATTCATAACTATTTCAAAGTTAACTTCTTCCCCTTCTTGGAAAGTAAAAGCATTGAACACTGGCTCCACATCTTTCCCCATAGAGTATAAAAGAGAATTGACTTGTTCTTCACCACTCTCCTTGTTCAGTTTGGAAGCAATCCTGAAGCGCTGAAACCGCTGACGCCATGTGGGCCAAGCTGCAGGCTGAGAGAAATCAAAAGGCTCAGGTGGGGTAAACTTTGACATCGTCATCGATCAGGAAACAGAAGCGCAGGCAAGAACTTCTGACACCATGTCATGAGATGCAGGACACATGCAGGACACAGCAAAGATGGTACAACTCTATTTTATTGTAGAGCATGGAAATATACATCTGGTAGCATTGATCTCACTAACTGCGTCACAGACAAATGGACCTAAGCCCCGCCCCCAATCTGGTGACGTCACTTCCCACTCTCATCACAAACTCCATTTCGAGATTACATAAACGTATTTGTTTGCGCGCAATGTGAATATGTTTAGAATATTGTTCAAGCACTCAATAGAAATCTCTATAAATGTGTTGTATTTTTTTTTCATGTGTGCATGGTGCTATTTCTGCATTTTATTGATGTTAATTTAGTAATATTAGCATCTGCAATGTAATCAAATTATTCCAAAGTATTGCACATGTAATCGCAGTCTAAACAGTTGTTTGTTTGCCAACAACATAATGCTTCTGCAAAGACGTAATCATAATGCGCGTACACATTTATGTAGTAGTCTCCAACATGACATTTGCTTAGTGTACTAGATTCAGTAGCAGTGTTCTGAGTTACACATGTTTCAGGGTGTGCATATGGTAACATGCATTGCGGCCCAGGACAGCACCCGTATATTGAGGCTGGACATATCTATTCCTGTTCCCTCATACCCTGCAGTATGTGTAAGTCATAAGTGTCCATAAAAACAAGGCCGAAGTGTTAACCCAAGACTCACTCCAGCAATCATAGTAAACTGTGCTAAAGATGTAAATCCAATTAAGTGACCATTGTTCTTTCTTGCTTTGACCCTATAATTACATTTTGTATATACATATGCACATGGTAGATATGTTAATGTGCAGTTGTTATAGGTATTTTTCCAACACATTAATTATTGTGACCATTTGAATTAATTAGTCTGTTATAATTGAAAAAAAGTGTGCTCTTATCCCCTCAATTAATGTTGTCCCAGCCCAAGAAGGCCTTTAAGTGCATAAGTAGTGTAGCGTGAACATAGTACTGTAGAAAATCCCCTCACGATAATATATGCAAACCCATAAATGGCGCTAGCAAGGGATGTTTCTACTTTAAACGTGTAATCCCACAACAAAACACCATGCACAAGGTTCGCAGTAGCAAAAGCTCGCCAGCACAATTTATGGTTTTGAGTAAACACTATTTTACAGTCCAACTGTAATTCTAGCCCTTAATGTGAATGAGATAGGGAGAAAATGGAGCTTCAACAAGGGACGTAGGAGCTACATAAACTTTAATAGCTCAAAGTCTGGGTTCTTGGTTGTTAAACATCAGTCAGCTAGGAAAGGAAGCAACTGACTGAGGTCCTTGTAGATGCTATAGACAGTTAAAAGAAGCAAGACACATATGGTAATATATGGAGCCCTTTGCACCTCCCAGCACCCGCACAGCATTGCCACTGGCTTAGAGCATAGCTGTTTAGCTGTTTGTCCAGCAGGTTTTCTGGAGGACATCAGGGAACCCTACTATACAGCAATGCTATTTTTAGACCCTGCCCTTCTTGTCCTTACAATATAAACTTATCAGTAATTTTAAACAACTATACTGCACAGCTTCATTCCTGGACCACACACAGAGGAGGACAGGAAGAGGTGGGTGCAGCAGGTAAGTCTTAGGGGTCGATTTATGAAGCAGCGGATGCTGCTTCCGACCCACTCCGCTTCAGTTCTGCCTGAAACGGAAATTAAGAAGCAGCGGTCCTAAGACCGCTGCTCCTTAACTCGTCCGCCACCTCTGATCGGGTTGATTGACACCCCCTGCTAGCGGGCCGATTGGCCGCAAATCTGCAGCGGGCGGTATTGCACCAGCAGTTCACCAGAACTGCTGGTGCAATGATAAATGCTGATAGCGTATGCTGTCGGTATTTATCGATGTGTGGCGGACATGATACGCTACATCGTATCATGTCCGTCCCCACAATAGTAAATTGACCCATTACAGTGCACTTGCTGCAAAGTGTGCTAACTAGAAAATAACAAATGTTGTATGAAACTGATATTTAGCTCTAGTAAAAGTATATATTACTAAATGCCTTAATTAAGGTCTGTTTCTGCATTAAAGGCATAAGAAACGTAAAATTAAACTTGCATTGATTCAGATAGAGCATGTACTCCCTATTACCAAATTTACTTTGTTCTCTTGGTATCTTATAATAAAAGGAATATATACATATCCTCAGCAGCATATCCTCAGCAGCAGCAAGACATGTTTAGCTAACTCCCAGTAAGTGCATTGCTACTCTGAAGCTGACTTTAACAATATGTTTGATACCTTTGACTTGGGTTAAACACACAGTCCTTGATTCCAGTCTATTGGCCGATTTTTTTTCTCAGGGAGTTTCCAGCCAATAATAGGCACTTTTCATTTCAAGGTGAACACAATCTCTGGTTCAGTGTTCCTCAGACCTGAGATCTACTCAACATTAAAATACCTTTATAATGATAATTAGTTGGTCATTTAAAACATATTTTTATTTCATATTTATTTAAAACATAATATGCATATTTACTAAGAGATAAGTATTGTTTGGCATACGTTTAAAGTGAATAAAACTTGCATTTTTATTGAGAACAATATTGCATAGTCATTTTTATCTTCCCTATGAGAAATACTGAGAATGTCCCTATGTGAAAGACAAAGCTTTCAGTTTCAGTTATTCATCTTACAATTGCAGTTCACAATCCCAGGGATTTCTACTAAATCTAGGTTGTCGTCTCTATGAAATAAAGTACAAACACCCACTTCAAATATAATTCCATTGAAAAAAGTTCAAAGAGATTCTACTCTTCTGCTTGTGTGATGTGACGGAATGTGTATGTGTGTATCAGTCTGCTATATGTGTAACCATATGTGCCCCTCCAAAGTCAGTCATTTATATAAGCCACAAAAGTGACTTATGAGACCTGCAGAGTTGAATAACATGATTTAGAAAGGTCTGCCTTGAATTATTGTTGAATCTAGATAATTGATCTGCATTATATTACCATTTATGCTTCAATCCTTACTGCGATCTCAGAGCTGTGGTTAACTGTTTTCCAAAACTAAAATGTTGCACAAAACACTTCGGAAATGCACAACAAACTACACTATGGAGGATATCTATCAAGCTGTCAACTATGTTGCATTCACCAGCATCAATACGCTCGCCTATCATTGTCTAACATCGCGGCCGCAGATCTCAAAACGCTCTCCTTATTTATGAAAAAAGCTGGCAAAAAGACGTGCACCAAGTACGGGGCGATGAGCATCAGACTTTTGTTAACTAGCAGTCATCAATCTCGCGTCTTTTCAACTTTTTCCCAACTTTATTCATACCCTGTCACTAAAAGCTGCCACTATACTAAAATGTTTAACCCCTATCCCACTGCTCCCCAACCCCGCCGCAACCTAAATAAAGTTATTAACCCCTATCCTGCCGCTCCCCGACCCCGCCTCAACCTAAATAAAGTTATTAATCCCTTTCCCGCCTCTCCCTGACAACGCCACCACTAAATAAATGTATTTAACCCCTAAACCTCTGGCCTCCCTCATCACTACCACTAACTAAACCTATTAACTCCTAAACCATCAGCCCCCACATAGCCAAAAACTAAATGAAGCTATTAACCCCTAAACCTAACAACCCCCTAACTTTAAATTAAAATTACAACATCCCTATCTTAATATAAATTAAAACTTACCTGTAGAATTAAATTAAACTATTTTAAACTATTAATTAACCTACCCTAACTATTATACTACAATTAAATTAAAATACCAATTAAACAAACTAAATTACATATTAAAAAACCTAACTCTACTCAAATTATTTAAATATACTTTTAAACATTATTAAAAGTACTAAATTACAGAAAAAAACAAACACTAAGTTACAAAAACAAACAAACACTAAATTACGAAAAATAAAAAAACAAATTATCAAAAATAAAAAAGAATTACACCTAATCTAATAGCCCTATCAAAATAAAAAGCCCCCACAAAATAAAAAAACCCTAGCCTACAATAAACTACCAATGGACCTTAAAAGGCCCGAAGTCTTCATCCGGTCCTCCTCTTCCATCTTCATCCAGCCGGAGAAGCCCTCATTCAGGCGGCAAGAAGTCTTCATCCAGACGACATCTTCTATCTTCATCCATCCGACGCGGAGCGGGTCCATCCTGAAGACATCCGGTGCGGAGGATCCTCTTCATACGGTCGCCGCTGTAAACTGGAACTTCAATGCAAGTGACGCCATACAAGATGGCGTCCCTTGCATTCCGATTGGCTAAAAGATTTCAATCAGCCAATAGGATTTGAGCAGCTCTCATTCTATTGGCTGTTCCAATCAGCAAATAGGATTTGAGCTCTCATTCTATTGGCTGATTGGAACAGCCAATAGGATTTTAGCAGCTCTAATCCTATTGGTTGATTGAAATCTTTCAGCCAATCGGAATTTTGTATGGCGTCACTTGCATTGAAATTCCAGTTTACGGTGGTGACAGTATGAAGAGGATGCTCCACACCAGATTTCTTCAGGATGGACCCTCTCCATGTCGGATGGATGAAGATGGAAGGTGCAGTCTGGATGAAGACTTCTTGCCGCCTGGATAAAGACTTCTCCGGCTGGATGAAGATGGAAGAGGCCGCCTGGATGAAGACTTCTTGCCGCCTGGATGAGGACTTCTCCGGCTGGATGGATCCTTCAAGCGGGACTTCAGTGGATCATCGGGGGTTAGTGTTAGGTTTTTTTAAGGTTTTTTTGGGTGGGTTTAATTTTTAGATTAGGGTCTGGGCATGTAAAAGAGCTAAATGCCCTTTTAATGGCAATGCCCATACAAATGCCCTTTTCAGGGCAATGGGGAGCTTAGGTTGTTTTAGATAGTTTTTTTATTTGGATGGTTGGGTGGTGGGTTTTACTGTTGGGGGTGTTTGTATTTTTTTTTACAGGTAAAAGAGCTGATATCTTTGGGGCAATGCCCCACAAAAGGCCCTTTTAAGGGCCATTGGTAGTTTATTGTAGGCTAGGGTTTTTTTATTGTTGGGTTTATTTTGATATGGCTATTAGATTAGGTGTAATTTTATTTTTGATAATTAGTTTTTTTTATTTTTCGTAATTTAGTTTTTGTTTGTTCTTGTAACTTAGTGTTTGTTTTTTTCTGTAATTTAGTACTTTTAATAATGTTTAATAGTATATTTAAATAATTTGAGTAGGGTTAGGTTTTTTTAATATGTAATCTAGTTTATTTAATTGGTTTTTAATTTAATTGTAGTATAATAGTTAGGGTAGGTTAATTAATAGTTTAAAATCGTTTATTTTAATTCTACAGGTAAGTTTTAATTTATATTAAGATAGGGATGTTGTAATTTTAATTTAAATTTAGGAGGTTCTTAGGTTTAGGGGTTAATAGCTTAATTTTGTTTTTGGCTATGTGGGGGGCTGACGGTTTAGGGGTTAATAGGTTTAGTTAGTGGTAGTGATGTGGGAGGCCAGAGTTTTAGGGGTAAATACGTTTATTTAGTGGCGGTGGTGTTGGGGAGCAGCAGGATAGGGGTTATTAACTTTATTTAGGTTGCGCCGATGTTGGGGAGCAGCGGGATAGGGGTTAATACATTTTATTTAGGTTGCGGCGATGTCGGGTCGGCAGATTGTAGGTGTTTAGACTCGGGTTTGTGTTAGGTGTAAACGTTACTTGTTTTCTACCATAGAAATCAATGGGTTATATTTATTTGTCTTGCAGCATCGAACATAAGCTTTTGCTGCTTTCAGACTCCCATTGATTTCTATGGCATCCGCGGCCTCCAGGGTGGTGGATTGAAAACCAGGTATGCTGAGTCGGAATAGCCGCGAGCGTACCTGGTAAAAGTTTGATAACTGGGTAAAAGTCTAGATAGAGATAGAAAGATAGAGCTGAATGTGTATTCGGAACATCTGTAATGACGTAAGCATCGATCTGTGTTGGATTGGGACCGGCGGATCGTATGTAGGCTTTGATAACTAGGTCGGATCAATCTCGCAACAATTACGATGCAGAATTCCTGCGTATTTGTGGTTGACATGTTGATAGATAGGACTCTATGGGGTTGATATAAGAAAGTCCGAGCGGACATGATACAATGTAGTGTATCATGTCCGCCGCACATCGATAAATGGCGACAGCATACATACTGTCGGCATTTATCATTGCACAAGCAGTTCTTGTGAACTGCTTGTGCAATGCCGCCCCCTGCAGATTCATGGCAGGGGGTGTCAATCAGCTCAATCGTATAGGATCAGGCGGATTGATATCCGCAGCCTCAGAGCAGGCGGACCAGTTATGGAGCATAACTGCTGTTTCCGGCGAGCCATTCGGAGCTTGATAATTCGGCCCCTTACACTCATATTAACACTGTCTAATAAAAAAATATTGCACCAAAAAGTTATAAGGGCTCAAAGATATGCGATCGGGTGTTAAAAAAAAAAGGCAGGCAAATGGCTTTAACGTTGAGACACATACATATACATTGCTAAAGATGTATTTGTATGTATATGGATATGTTTATATATTTGTACATATATATTATTGTATTTATATGTGTATATATATATATATAGTTACAGTCATATATATACATACAAAAACAGTATTATATATGCACCACATATAGACAAATATATAAGTACATTAGAGCCCGTTGCCATTAAGTAGATGAAAACATGATAAAACATATTTATGCAATATTCCTCTTTAATAAAGATTTTAATTATGTATTTACTGTAAATATTTTAAATTTGCTAATGTTGTTTGCATTATGGGTGTTAGTTTTTTTCCAACTATTTATTTTTCTCCATTGACTTTGATGGGGAAGTCAAATCTCAGGTGTTAGGTTTATTTTCCCCTTTCTTTCTCCATTAATTTCATGTCATGTTAACACATAAGCAAAATTGAATAAAATTATCATAGATAACCCTTGTTATACACTTTAATTGACACATTGAGGCCGATTTATGAAAGGTCTTGCGGACCTGATCCGACAGTGCGGATCAGGTCCGCAAGACCTCGCTGAATGCAGAGAGCAATACGCTCTCCGTATTCAGCATTGCATCAGCAGCTCACAAGAACTGCTGGTGCAACGCCCCCCCCCCCCGCTGAATCGTGGCCAATCAGTCGCCAGCAGGGAGGTGTCAATGCACCCGATGCGATCGGGTTGAATTGCGGTGATTCCTGTCCGCCTCATCAGAGCAGGCGGAC
The DNA here is from genome assembly GCF_027579735.1 of Bombina bombina. Lineage (NCBI taxonomy): Eukaryota > Metazoa > Chordata > Amphibia > Anura > Bombinatoridae > Bombina > Bombina bombina. Next base: position 556,581,844 of record NC_069501.1, on the reverse strand, counting down.
AGGGTTATGGAGCAGCGGTCTTTAGACCGCTGCTTCATAACTGCTGTTTCATGTGAGTCTGAAGACTCGCCAGAAACACGGCCCTTCAAGCTCCATACGGAGCTTGATAAATGGGCCTCTAAGTGGTGTGATTAGCACCCTAAGATCACACTTACGTAAAAAAATGCGGTGCTGCTAAAAAGAATATTTTAAAATGCATAATATTGTTTTAGTTTTGTGTTACATAATAATTTTGAATGTTTCAAGGTGATTTATAACTCACACAAATGCAAAGATAATTTTTGTATATACAGTATAAGGTAGTTTACAAGGCCATTGCTTTGTAGCCAATTTGTTAAAGGTAGGCAAATAAGAATCTGCTACTGTCCTTTAAAAATGCATAATTTAGGCCGGATTGAAGTAGAGGGTGAAAATGCAAGTTTTATGGAGCATTAACATCGACAGAGCGCAATCCATAACTCTTGCATTTTTCTGCTTGTATAAAGGATACATCTTTATATATTTTCCCCCAAAACACAAAGAACTTGATCAAGAGCAACTGATAATGCTTACCTGTAAAATGCTCACTACAATATTGTTGGATATTTCAGGTCCATTCTCTGCCTCAATTAATAGATTTCTATGAGGGTCAATACTAATATTCATTACGGATAATGCTAAAATGCTAAGTAGATGGAATACTTAAAATTCTGCTCAAGTAATGAAGTGTTGGATAACTTCTCAGTTTTAACCTTCCATGTTTTTGAATGTACAATACCAAGAAAAAACAGCTAATACCTGGTTTCTAAAGATCAAATGTCAAAGTTGTGTGTCAGATTGTAACTGAGTAAAACTTTTAACCAACAACTTGTAATATGAGCCTAATGAGTGTGCTACTACAGCTTCATCCTGAAAGTATAGGGAGCACTATTTATGTATTAGTCGTATTACAAATGCTTTGGTTAAGCATTTCTCTTTGGATACAAGGCATTTCAGCAAACACATTTTGCTATATGATTGTGCTTTACTGTTTATGCCTGGCTGAGCTCAAAATAACAAGGTAAGTTTTATTAGTTGCTCTTGACCACGTTCTTTGTGTTTGTGGGGAAAATGTATAAAGAAGTATCATCTATATTGTCTCCTGTTCTAAAAGTGGCAAATTGGAGGCACATTTGATATTAAAGTGATGGTAAAGTTTCCATTTTGTATAATCAGATCTAGAATGAAAACAAAATTTCTTTCCAATGGCATGGAGAGTCCACAAATCCATTCTAATTACTAGGGGAAATTCAACTCCTGGCCACCAGGAGGAGGCAACGAACACCCCAGCAAAGCTTTAAGTATCCTCCCACTTCCCACAATCCCCCAATCATTCTTTGCCTTGTACATTAGGAGGATATGCAAAGATGGTGTCTGAAGATATTTAATCCTTTAATGGGTATTTTCCCTGCAAACAAGGATTGGGGCAATGCTGTGTCCACGTAATCCTCTTTAGTAAGAGTTGTGGTGGCTTTTAGCTGTTGAAAGTCAGTGAGGTGGTCCTTGCTTCTCTTCCAACATTTATGCTAATGCCTATATAGAAAGTCAGAGTTGGTTACTCTGCATTTCTTTTTCTTCAGGTCCCTGTCAGAGGTCGGCTGAGTCTGTCATACCTGAGAAGCTGTTCCTGACCTGCAGCTGGATCCACAAGTAAGTGCTTTTGCCTTCTAGGTTAGAAGGATTCAGCACTTTTGAGGGTTAATTCCCTCAGTGGATATAATGGGGACTTAATATCTCTTTATATTGGGGATATACAAAGTTGGGCAGCACTGATAAGGCACTATACCACATTTGAGGTGATAAAGGGGTTAAAATTCTCCTTTTAATTTTGTGAGGCTGGCTTATGAGAGGAGTGAATGTCACTACTTGGACTGATGGAGACATTTATTATGCCCTTATATGTAGTACTTATTTGGGCTAGAAGCCCTATGGCAATCATTTTTAACTGTAGGTGGTATAAATACACTTTCTATCTGCTTTCTATCTGTGTCACATCAATAATTTGTTTTTTGCAATCACATGATCGCTCTCCACTCTTCTGCTGAGCGACTTTTACTTTCTCAGTCGGCTTGGAGAGAGGAGTGCCTAAGAAGCATGTTTCGATCATAAAAGGAAGACGAGTGATTGGGACTTTCTTCTCAGCAGATCCGTGGGATTTTCAGATCATTTAGAGAGCTGTTGCTACAAATAGCTCTTTATTAAGCGCTGGTCCTTTTTCTGTGTCACTGGAGGGGTGAGTCTCCCCAGCAAGGCTGGGGCTACAGTGGTGCCTGCTATTTAAACCCCCAATTTTCTATTCCTCCCATTTTTGTTTTTAAAGAAGAATAAGAGTGTTTTAAAGGGTCTTTTTATAGGATCATTGATCTTATAAATGTATTGCTCCTGGGAACCAATACTTAAGCATTATGGATGCTGATAAAAAAAAGTATCTATGTCTTTTGACAAATGTTTGTATTGTTTGGAGGCTCAGATTATTCCTCCTGTGCAGTTTTGTTCCACATGTGTGAATAAGATGTTACTCTCTAAAAATAACATAACATGCCTCAACTTTCTCCTCAGACGTCCCTGTCTTTGGCAGTTTCTCACAAGCAGTGCCCTGAGGTTCCTCTCAATCAGTTACTGGGGGTGTATATTTACCAGGCGATTTTGCTGCACAATTGCGTTCTGCAGTGTCTGCAGCCTTGAGTGCCATACCTATTTCAGGTAAAAGGAAGAGGACATTTAAGAACATTTCTTCTAAGTCAGGTATTTCTGACTCCACCAAGACTGTTTTCGCCAGTTTATCTCAGTTATCTGAGCAGGATCACTCCTTGGTTGCTTCTGAGGGCAGGTAGTGAGTACAGCAGATTCAGAGGAGGTTAATTTTAGATGTAAGCACCTCTGTTTGCTTTTAAAAGAGGTTCTAGCTACTTTGGAGGATTCTGAAGATACAGTTGCAGAAACTTCTAAAAGGGCTAATAAACTCAATAGAGTCTTTGATGTCAAACCCAAATCTGTGGAAGTATTTCCTGTTCCAGATCGTATGTCTGACATTATATCTCAGGAATGGGAGAAGTCGGGGGTCCCTTTTTCCCCATCTCCTGTTTTGTGTGCTGACTCTGTGCGAGACCTTTGGTGCACTGTTCCTAAAGTGGAGGGTGGTATATCCACATTAGCCAAGAGAAGCACTATTCCTCTAGAGGATAGTACCTCCTTTAAAGATCCAATGGATAGGAAGATGGAAGGTTAATTAAGAAAGATGTTTCTTCATCAAGGTCTACAATGGCAACCAATTGCTAGTATTGTTACGGTTACTGGTGTGGCCTCCTACTGATGTGAGTCCTTATCGGATCTGATTTCAGAGAAAACTACATTAGAGGAGATCCAGGATCAAGGCTTTAAAGCTGGCTAATACCTTTATATGTGATGCCAGCATACAAGTAGTCCTTTGGGTGCTAAGATTTCAAGTTTTGCTGTTTTATCTCGCAGAGCTCTATGGCTAAAGTCTTGGTCTGCGGATATGGTGTCCAAGTCAAAACTTCTGTCTCTTCCCTTTAAGGGTAAGACTTTGTTTGGTCCCAGTCTGGCTGAAATCCTTTCCATGGTCACAGGTGGAAAGGGATCTTTTCTGCCATAGGATAAGAAGGGTAGACCTAAGGGTCACCATACTTCTAATTTTCATTCCTTTTGCAATTTCAAGGGACAGAAATCTTCCTCTTCTTCCAAACCTGAACAAGCCAAAACCCCATGGAGGTCTAACCAGACTTTGAATAAGGGAAAGCAATCTGAGAACAAATCAGCATGAAGGGTCCGCCCCTGATCCAATCTTAAGTAGGGGGCAGGCTTTCCATCTTTCAGCAATCTTGGATTCACAATGTCCCCGATCCTTGGGCAGTGGATGTAGACTCCCAGGGATACAGGATAGAATTCAAATCTTGCCCCCGCCAGAGGCAGATTTCTCCTGTCAAGATTATCTGCAGATCAGATAAAAAGAGAGACTTTCTTGTGTTTCAAGTATCTCGCTTCTCTAGGAGGGATTGACCCAGTTCCTCTGGCGGTACAGGGTAAGGGATCCTATTCCAACCTATTCATGGTTCCCAAGAAAGAGGGAATTTTTTTACCCATTTTAGACCTCAAGTGTCTCAGGGTTCTGTACTTCAAAATGGAGACTATCCTGTCTATTCTCCCTTTAGTTCAGGAGGGTCAGTTCATGACTACCATCGACCTGAAGGACGCGTATCTTCATGTTCCTATTCACAAGAAACATTTCCAGTTCCTGCGGTTTGCCTTTTTGGACAAAAACTTCCAATTTGTAGCCCTACCTTTTGGTCTAGCCACGGCCCCTCAAATGTTAATGAAGGTTCTAGGGGCTCTTCTGGCTGTGGCTAGATCTCAAGGACTTGTGGTAGCATCTTACCTGGGCGATATCTTGGTTCGGGCGCCATCTTTTCATTTACCAAGATTTCATACGGATTCTCTGTTGTTGATTCTTCACTCTCACGGGTGAAAGGTGAATCTGGAAAAGAGTTCCTTGGTACCAGATATCAGGGTATGTTTTTTGGGGATGATCATAGATTCGATCTCCATGAAGATTTTCTTAACGGAGGCCAGAAAATCCAAACTTCTTGCTAACCTGCCTTTCTCTTCAGTCATATGTACATCCCTAAGTGGCACTGTCTATGGAAGTCATTGGTCTAGTGGTGACTTCCATGGACATTATTGATTTTGCTCATTTACATCTGAGACCTCTACAGTTATGCATGCTCAGACAATGGAATGGAGACCACTCAGACCTCTCTCAGAGGATAGCCTTAGACATCCGGACAAGAGATTCCCTGTCCTGGTGGCTCTCTTAGGAACATCTGTCCCAGCGCACATGCTTCCTGAGATAATCTTGGGAGATTGTGACTAAGGACGCCAGCCTTTTGAGTTGGGGAGCAGTTTGGGGTTCCTTAAGAGCTCATAGGATTTGGACTCAGGGAGTTTGCCCTCCCAATAATTATCCTACAGCTGAGAGCAATCTTCAATGCTCTGATAGCCTGGCCTCAACTAAGTTTGGTCCAATTGATCAGATTTCAATCAGACGACATTACTTCGGTGACGTATATCAACCACCAGAGGGGAACATGGAGTTCTTTAGCTATGAGGGAGGTGATTTGCATTCTTCAGTGGGCGGAGTCTCACAATTGTCACATTTCTGCCATCCACATCCCAGGGGTGGACAACTGAGAAGCGGATTATCTGTGCAGGCAGACTTTTCATCCAGGGGAGTGGGCCCTCCATCCGGAAGTATTCTCAATGATAACTCTCAAGTGGGGAGTTCCGGAGCTGGATCTGATATTTCATGCCACCATTTCACCGCCAAATGCGATCAAATTAAAAAAAACTTTAAATTTTTCACAATTTTAGGTTTCTCACTGAAATTATTTACAAACAGCTTGTGCAATTATGGCACAAATGGTTGTAAATGCTTCTCTGGGATCCCCTTTGTTCAGAAATAGCAGACATATATGGCTTTGGCGTTGCTTTTTCGTAATTAGAAGGCCACTAAATGCCGCTGCGCATCACAAGTGTATTATGGCTAGCAGTGAATGGGTTAATTAGGTAGCTTGTAGGGAGCTTGCAGGGTTAGTTTTAGCTTTAGTGTAGAGATCAGCCTCCCACCTGACACATCACACCAAACAGCTCTCTAGCCCTCCTCCTCTAACTTATTGGGAGCCACTTTGGGTACTGGCAGCACCCAGTTTACAATAAAAAAAAATTATTTTATTTTTCTGTAGTGTAGCTTCTCCCCCCCAAAGACCAACCCCCTCCCAGATCCCTTAGATCATTTTTATTTTAAATGTCCACCCCCTCTCTCCCACTTTTCTTTCAATATTTTTCTGCAGTGTAGCGGTTCCCACCCGCTCCCGCCCCGTGCACGCGCCTGCCCCCAACCCCCCATGCACGCCGTGCTCTCCCCCGGCTACCTCGCCCACAATCCTGCCCCCTCTGCATCCAAGAAGGCATCGATGGCCGCTTACCCGCCTTCCATGTCGGCTCCCACCCACCAACGATTTCGGCCATCAATGTCCGATGTAGAGAGGGCCACAGAGTGGCTCTCTCTGCATTGGACTGCTAAAAAAGGTTATTTCAGGATGCCTCAATATCGAGGCATCACTGCAATTACCGGAAAGTAGACATGTGCGATACGGTTCGGTTCGATTCGGAAATTCGGAAAATTTGTCAAATTCGGAGATTCGGATTGAACCGAATCTCCGAATTAAAATAGTGCCGAATCTACCGAATAAATCTGAATAACTTCGGATTTATTAGGAATTTTTCGGTAGATTCGGATGGTCATGGATTACACTAGTATTGTACAGTATATTAGGTTATATAACTCTGCTATGGGTTACACCTAATGTACAGTACATAATACTAATCTAATCCCACCTAACACTTACCGAAATGCCGAATTTCCGAACCGAATCCAGACGAATTTATTTGAATCCGAATGAATCCGAAACAAATCCGAAACGAATTTATTCGAATCCGAATGAATCCGAAACAAATCCGAACCGAATTGATTCAAATTTTTCCGAATTTGAATCGCTCCGAACCGAAATTAAAAAAAATCAGAATCGAACCGAACCAAATTTTTTCGCCATGCACATGTCTACCGGAAAGCGGTTGGAAGCAATCAGGATCGCTTTCACCGCTTTTAGAGACTGACGACGTGCAGGGTACGTCCTCGGTCGTTAAGTGTATTTTTTTGGAGGAGGTACCCTGCACGTTATTGGTCATTAAGTGGTTAAAACTGTTGCTCCTCCTTGGAGCCTTAATCTTGTTCTTAGGGTTCTGCAGCAGGCCCCGTTTGAGCCTATGCACTCTGTTGATATTAAGTTATTGTCTTGTAAGATTTTGTTTCTTCTCGCTATTTCTTCTGCTCTTGGATGACTTTATAACACTTTGTATCAGTCTGGACTCTCGCTTCCAGGAAAGACAAGCTGAGAGAGACAGAACTCGAAGGGTCCTTCCCTCCCATCTTTCTATTCGTCCGGTTTCTGCAGTGTTCTCTATCCCTTCAACTTCTCCAGCCATTCCTGTAGAGGAACCCATGGATCCTTCCTCCTTCAAACCCTCAGAGTCTGAAATACAGAGAAGAAGGAGATTGAGACTATGCTTTTATTGTGGTTCTAACCCCCACCAACTAAAGAACTGTGACATTCAGCCAGGAAAAGCCAATGCTTATGGAATAACACTGGGGTACCTCTAAGCATGATCTCTACTAAATTCCCTCACTCCTCTCGGATTCTGGTACCTGTTACCCTTACCTTCCTTCAGAATACTGTCCACACTCAAGCCTTCATTGATTCAGGGGCAGCTGGAAATTTTCTGGATCACTGTTTTATGATTCAAGCTGGCTTGCCTCTTCTGCAGAAAATACATTGCCTCAAAATAACTACTCTGGATGGCACCCCCCTTGGTTCAGGGTTGATCCATTTTAAGTCAGCACCCCTGACCCTGACTGTGAGAATCCTTCATACCGAAAAGCTGCAGTTTGAGGTCATTCAATCCTCAGCACAGCCTGTCATCCTTGGTCTGACTTGGCTTTGGATACACAATCCACATTTCGACTGGGCGGAAGGACAACTGGCCTCCTGGGGTACCTCCTGTTTCCACTCCTGCCTTGCTAAAGTCACTCCTCTGCTCTGCATTCCCATAGCCAGTATATAGACTCCTCCAAAATTTCCCTTAGTATATGCAGACTTCACAGATGTATTTGAGAAAAAAGCAGCCGACGCGCAGCCACCCCACCGTCCTTATGACTGCAAGATTGACCTATTTCCCAGATCCTCACTTCCTAAAGGGAGGTCTTATCCACTCTCCAAAGCTGAAACAAAATCTATGGAGGAGTACATCTAAGAGAACCTAGCTAAAGGTTTAATTCGCCCTTCCTCCTCTCCTGCTGGGGCAGGCTTCTTTTTCGTCAGTAAGAAGGATGGTGGACTCAGACCCTGCATCGACTACAGGGCCTTGAACAACATAACTATTAAGAATCGCTATCCCATTCCTTTTGATCACCGAACTGTATGACTCACTCCAGGATGCTCGCTTCTTCACCAAGCTAGACTTACGTAGGGCATACAACCTGATTCGTATCTTCCCAGACCACGAACAGAAGACCGCCTTCAACACAAGATCAGGGCATTACGAATACCTTGTAATGCCCTTTGGGCTGTGTAACGCCCCTGCAGTCTTGCAGGCATTTGTCAACTATGTCTTCCATGACCTCCTCAACCGCACTGTTATCGTCTATCTGGATGACATCTATGTTTTCTCTTCGACTCTGGAGAAGCATCATAAGCACATGAGACAGGTACTTCAACATCTCAGAGACAATACGCTGGTAGCCAAGCTAGAAAAATGTGAGTTTGACCAAGTCCAGATCCAGTTCCTAGGTTATGTCATCTCGAAGGAGGGTTTTGCCATGGATCCTGCTAAACTCACCACAGTTCTAGAATGGCCTCAACCTACTTGATTAAAGGAACTACAGAGATTGGGGTTCTTCAATTATTACCGCAAGTTTATAAAGAACTTTTATCAAACAGTCGCTCCACTTAGTGAATTGACAAAACGGAACAAAGACTGTAAACATTGGCCTCCTGAAGCCATTAATGCCTTCTCTCGTCTGAAGAAGGCTTTCTGATTTGCTCCTGTGCTCCGCCATCCTGATCCTGACCTACAGTTCACCTTAGAGGTTGATGCCTCCGAGATAGGGGCTGGAGCAGTTCTAAGCCAAAGGGATCGATTAACTTCCAAGTCACACCCTGCAGCCTTTTTCTCTAAATGCTTTACTCCAGCAGAGAGGAATTATGATGTGGGTAATCGTGAACGCTTAGCCATTAAGATGGCCTAAACTGAATGGCGTCATTGGTTAGACGGCACCGCCAATCCCATTCAGATTCTCACTGACCACAAGAATCTGACTGCTCATGGACTCAATCCTCGACAGGCCAGGTGGGCCTTGTTCTTTTCCTGTTTTAACTTTGTGGTCTCTTATCTTCCTGGGACCAAGAACAAGAAGGTGAAAGCCTTTTCCCATCAGTTCCCTCACTCAAGTGATTCCTCTGAAGCTCCTATTGAACACATCATACCTCCCTCCTGTGTGGTTGCTCAACTAAATACCACCCTTCTGCAAAGACTGCAATGTGCCCAGTCCAGTAAACCTCCTGGAGCCCCCATGGCCTCCGATATCCTCTTTGTGCCTCTGAACCTACACACCCCTGTGCTATACTGGGCTCATGATAGTAAACTCTCAGGACATCCTGGTTTGACTAGGACCTTTAGCATCTTTACCAACATGTATGGTGGCCTACTATGAAGTCTGACGCTCAGGATTATGTGAAAGCCTGCACAACTTGCACAACTTGTGCTGCCAACAAAACTCCCCGATCCTTGCCTCCTGGCTTGCTCCAACCATTGTCCATTCCCAAACAACCATGGACACACATAACTATGGACTTCATTGTGGACTTCATTGTGGACCTCCCACATTCTGACCACCATACAGTTATCTGGGTTGTGGTTAATCGGTTCTCCAGACTAGCTCATTTTGTACCCTTAACAAAACTGCCATTGGCCCAGGAATTATCGTCTCTTTTTCTCTTGCATGTGGTACAACTTCATGGCATTCCTGTGAATATTGTTTCTGACAGAGGTCCACAATTCATCTCGACTTTTTGGAGAGCCTTTTGCAAGTTGATTGGAACCACTGTATCCTTGTCTTCTGGCTACCATCCTCAAACAAATGGACTAACTGAGGGGGTAAAACAGGGTCTAGAGGCCTACCTTAGAGCCTTTGTCAATTCTCTCCATACCAATTGGTCTGACTTGCTGCCCTTAGCCGAAACACTCATTGGCACTCTTTCCTACGATGTTCTCCATTTCAAGCCACAGCAGGGTATCAACCTCATGTCTTCCCTCTTTCTGTTCAGTCTACTGGGGTTCCTGCTACAGACCGTCATATTACTGAACTCACCACTCATTGGCAAAGTATTCGCTCTCAGCTACAATCAGCTGTCTCTAGATATAAAACGTTTGCTGATCGTCATAGAGCTTCTGTACATGCCATCTCAGTAGGTGAACGTGTTTGGGTCTCTACTCGACATAATCGTCTATGTCAACCCTGTCACAAATTGGGGTCTAGGTTTATTGGTCCTTACAAAGTCCTGAAAAGACTGTCTCCTGTTGTCTACAAAGTGGCCTTGCCCAAAACCTTGCGCATACACCCAGTCTTCCACATCTCACTACTCAAGCCTTATATCAGGAATAGATATACCCGGCTCCAAGCTCCTCCACTCCTGGTCCGTGGTGACCCTGAACATGAGGTAGCTGAGATCCTGAACTCCAGATGCAGGCACAGACAACTGCAGTATTTGATAAATTGGAAGGGTTATTCTGTGACAGTTCGCTCCTGGGATCCTGCCCGTGATGTGCATGCTCCATCTTTGGTCTCCAGATTCCATGCTGCTCATCCTTTGAGGCCGACTCTGGTTCCCGGAGAGAACACTTGAGAGGGGGGCTATGTCACGCCGCACCGCTCTAGCCATTGCTAGTGGTGCGGCGTCTCCTTTCCTGCTCGTTCTCAGGGGCTGTGTCGGGTCCGGATGCATGCGGCGCTGACGTCATTGCTGCATGCTCCTCTCTCTCTAATTCTCTGATGCCAGTACTGACGCCTCTGGCGTGAATCCTGAGCCTATGTAAGTTTTTTTCAAATTGATCTATCACTGCCCAAGTATAGGTGTTACTTTGTGTGCTCCTGGGTGTGATAGATTGTTTCTGTTATTTGCCTTATTGTTGATGAACCCTGCCTGTCTAAATACTCTGCCTGATTAACCCCTAAATTGATGGATTGATGTACTGCTACTGAACTCTGCTTGTCTGACTACTCTGCCTGATTAACCCCTAAATTGCTATATTGATGTACTGCTACTGAACTCTGCTTGTTTGACTACTCTATCAGGTAAGCATAAATTTTGTTTTTAGATGGGCTTTAATTCATCCATTCTAATTAATATATGCTATAGCTTACTTTTTTAATATATCAATAAAATTCTAATATCCAGCTTTGGCCACCCACTTTAAAAGTCTTTTTTGTGAGTAGTTTGAATTGTTCTCCAATCAGTGCTCTAGCTACAAAAAAAATAGTATGAGTGCCGTAAGGCAACAGCACTGGTTGGAAAACAGTTCAAACCTCTAGCTCCCATAAAAAATTACTTTTGAAGTGGGCGGCCGGAGCACGGGGTATTTGAATTTTATCACTATTTTAACAAGTAATTTGACGTGCATCTTCATTAAAATGGATGAATAAAAGTCCATCTAAAATATTGTTTCCATTCCGCATCTGATTATAGGTATTGGAAACTTTACCATCACTTTAATTTTGTTTAACAAGACTAATATAATATCTGCAATATCTGTCTTTTATGCCTTTACAGCTACTCTATATTAAGAATAATATAATGATGTCTGCATTTCCTGGAGAAATCCTGAAGTTAACTGGAGTGTCATAGACTTCCGAGCCAATTTGGTTTGTATTATAAATATTGCCTTTTACCAAATAGGAGGCACCAAAAAGCACCAATTGTTATGTGTTTTTAGAGGATTTTGTCTTAAAGATATGTTGTAAATGTCCATGTAAGTATTACATTGTGTCTTGTAGCAAGATGAAGACCAAACACTGCCCTAAATGCTAAAGTAACATTATAAGCAAGACCAGCATTGAGCAAGATCTTATAACTGAACATTGCAGTAAATATTTTCCTATTAAAAACATAGGTGCACAAATTTAATTTAATCATTAGTATATACATCTCATGATTTACATGTATTGATATAGGTAATGCATTCATCACTTCTCTGGTAGGAATGTCTAATTTCACTTTAATTCAGGGAGTGACAGAAATATCATTTAATATTAAAGTGATGGTAAATCCTAGCATTTTTTAAACACTAGGATTTACCAGTGCTACAAAATAAAGGGGACTTTCAATCATGAAGTATAAAATATTACATGCTGACAGTTCCTTTATTTATTTGCAGAGTATGCTGCCATGGCAGACCGTTTTTTTGTTTCCAATGAGGTGACGTTTCCTCCTCTTAGCCAATAGCTGTGCTGGCCAGTTGGTATTATGCTGTATGGCTAGCATGCTATTGGCTAAGATCACCTCATTGATATAGTGTTCTGCCATTGGCGGCCTGAGGTGCTCAGCGTGGCATATGCTGTAGGCTATTAAAGGAACTTTCAGCATGAAGTATTTTATACTTTATGACTGAAAGTCCCTTTTATTTGTAGCACTGGTAAATCCTGGCATTTCAAAAACGCTAGGATTTACCATCATTTTAACTCCCTACTCTGTATATTACACCACTTATTATTATAGTAAATGACACATGGTTTTCCCACCCACTTATCTTCATGCACATAATGCCACATAATGAATTGTATTCCAATCCTTGCAATTTCGTTTTTCTGTCTCTCTGCAGATTGCTGACGTCTAGTGCATCTCTGGGTCAGACCTTGCAACCTCCCACCTCTTTATGAGCGTAACTGATCCTTTTTTCATTCTTCTAATCTTCTCAGACAATAACTCAACTATTACTTTAGAATGGCAGATATTTTGCATTGGGCTTATCTCACATTTATTCACTTGCCAAACCTTCCAACCCATACTTGTGAAACATCTCCAGAGTTTATTTATTTCTCACTCAATACACGACAAAAAACACACTCTTTTCATTTCCTGTCTTGATTACTTTAGCAACCAGGACTATCTCCAGTGCAGAATAATAAGAATTTAATAAAGTTGAAGAGTAAAGAATTCACAGAGAATAAGCAATATCAAATAGAAAAAAGATCATGAACAGAAGCTGTTTAAATGTAATCTGAGAATTTATTATTTTACAAAAATTACAACAGATATGGTAGAATGATAGGCAGGGGCACAATTAAAGGAGAATGTATGTGGGATATACATATGACATTTCTGTAGATTAAATCTTACACTTCAAAAAGGGACATTGAAGTCAAATTAAGCTTTCATGAGTCAGATAGAGTGGATGATTTAAAAAAAAAAAATCAGATACTTATATTGTCAGATTCTGCTTTTTCTTCCAGTCGCCTTCGTTGAAACTTTCAAAAAGAGGCTAAGGAGCGTGCATGTGCCTTGTGCACTATATAGAAGCTGTGCAGCAATGTTTGTAACAATACTCAAGACACCTACCTCAGTATACTTTCATAAAGAGGAGCTAAGCGTAAACAAAGCATACCAGGAGGAAGTGGTAAATCCAATGATATAACAATGGTAAATTAGTTTTTGTTTCTTCGTATTTTATGCTCTATCTGAATCATTAAATGTTAAGTTTGAAATCTATGTTCATTTAAATAGGAATATGGCAGTATAGACGGGCTAATAAAATCTACATCTTTATCAGTCTATTCAGTATACACACAAAAAACAACACGCATATATCTTCAACCGTACAAGTCCTGATATCCTCACATACATTTACTTATCTCCTGTGTTGCACATATCTCTATTCTTTCCTGTTTTCATAGACTTACTCAATCATTGAAAACTTAATTACGTACAGAAGCCTAACATTTAACTGAGTAATGAAACCTTCTCTTCTGTCTTTTTCATACCTTTCTAGTGCAACAATCTCACACTTAATATGAGTGTGTTAGTCATTCGCCAATTAATCTTATTAGCTTTTGTCTCCCACCATAATTATCATTGATATAGTACATTTCCATTGTAATAGGGATCTCAAGTTTTTCTGTTTTTGCCCACATCTATCTATCTATCTATCTATCTATCTATCTATCTATCTATCTATCTATCTATTTATCCATCTATCTATCATATATATATAAAATTAAATGTTTATTCAATATACAATTGACTAAATAGCAAGTGGAGCACAAAAATGTTAGCACTATGGTACACAAACATTGGTAGAGCGCAATCATAGGGCTTCCATTTTATTCTCATATTACATGTTGAGAGTAAAATATTAGTGGTCGAGCCTTAACCCTAAGGAGATCTTTACATACACACACACACATTTTTATATATATATATATATATATATATATATTTATAAACAGTGATGTAAATATGAAAAGGTGTTGGACTGGGAATGGCTTAAAAGTGTATATGTATGTTTTTTGGTGTATCTACAGTATATATGTGTATGTGTGTGCCCATATACACATACATAAGTAAACACATATACATACACACATATGAAATCCACAAATCCCAGTCCAACACTGGGATTTTTACATACACACACGCACACACATACATACATATACTGTATATATATATATATATATATATATATATATATATATATACTGCACAATAGACAGTGGACCTCAGGGTTTTTTCAATGGAATAACAAATTTATTTTAACGCTTCGGGGACATTCATCCCCTTCTTCAGAACACAGAAATGATGCACAGCATCAACTTAAATAAGAAGGAAAAGCAATCAAATAATTACCTCCCCCTGTGTAAAAGCGCCAAGCAGTGTGTGAAAATCGCCAAACCGGAAATGCCTTAGCCACACACTTCCGGTCTGGTGTGGAACAAATATACAGAATATCACAAATATCAGAAACATATGTGAACATTGGCTTAAATCTAAATTGTGCACACTAGATCAAAACACATTAGATTGTTAAAACTCTCCTTGAACAAAATGTGGATATCGTACATCCGGAAGTGACCTCATAGTGTTACCCGGAAGGGGGGTACAATCCTGTAATACTGGATGTGTGAACTATTATTATCGAAAAACTGGAAGTGGGGCACGTGAACGAAATTTGAGTTAACTCAAACTATAGTGCAATGAGCATACCAATCCGGCTATAGAGCAAAGTCTGCTAAGTGAATACCACTCTTGTAGAGAACTAATGTGCAAATCTAAACAACATCTAAACCATGTAATAAAATATACATACTGGCTATGGAGAAAACAAATTCCCCAAGTGTTATAAGGAGAATACTATCAATAAGGCAAATACAGAAAAACTATTATATATACATATGGGTTCATATTCTTGAGCCTATAAAAGAGATACACAATTGGTCTGGGTTTATGTATAAAGTTGTCCAGACCACTCCGTATTAGATGAACAAGCAGAGACCTATGGGTGTCACAAATATTCACTAAATCTGAAAAGTGATGATTCATGTGTGTCTACCAAGGGTACTCCAAGGGGTTGCCATTACCGTATCTCAGGGGGTCCATCCAGGGTCAATAAAACTCTAGGATGGATCCACTAATTGATGTATTGATGCACATACCCGGTGTCACAAAGGCATCAAGGTACCTGCACCACATCCAATACCGGCAAAGGCTAGTAATCCCGACCCATGACACTCATCACTCAGATCATATGAGACTTCCCAGGTCTGGCATGGAGTTAAGTCCCTTTGGAGCTACAGTGTCCAATCTCAGGATCCACTCTGCTTCTCTTCTAATAAGCATCTTGTTTCTGTTTCCGCCTCTCACAGGTTACGGCACATGATCAATAAGGATCACTCACACAGATGCTACAAGATGTTTAGCCTCCATCCAATGGCATGCCACGGGTTGGTCTGAATGTCCCTTCTAAATAGCTTGCCTCATGGCCATCCTGTGGTTTGCCATGCACTCTCGTAAGGTCCCTTGGGTTTTTCCAACGTAATGTTTTCCACAAGGACAAAACAACATGTATACTATGTATTCAGTGGTACACGTGATATAAAATAGAATAGTATACTTTTTGTTGTTATGTGGATGGTTAAATCTCTTTGTGGCAATTAAGCCATTGCAAGTAGTGCAATTCAGACAACGGTAACAGCCTTTGATGTTAGTTGTGGTGCCTTCTCATATGACTTAATTGGATCAGTACAGATCACAAGGTCCCGGATATTGGCATTACGTTTGTTACCCACCATAGGTGAAGTGGTCTTTGCAAATGTCAGTTTAGGGTCTGGGTAGAGAATGTTCCAATGTTTTTTCACTATTTGGCCCAACTGTGCTGTATTTGGAGCAAATGTAGTCATCATGATTACTTTCTGTGTGTCATCCTTCATAGGGTTCTGTTTCTTAAGGACATCCTCTTGAGTGAGTCCCTTAGTATATTCAAAAAAAGGGTCTACTGTCCTGGGTTTATATGCCCTAGTCAGGAATTTTTGTCTCATATCTGTTAACTGTGAGACCCCAACAGTTGAATTTGAATTATTCCTAATTGTTCTAATCATTTGTGACTTAACTATCCCTTTTGTGAGTGATGGGGGGGTGGCAACTCTCAGCCCTAAGGATAGAATTATGATCTGTAGGTTTTGTGTATAATGTGGTTTCTAATCTGTCATGGTGTTTAGTAATAAGGAGGTCTAGAAATTGAATAGAACTCACACTGTAGTTCATCTTAAACCTAACCGTCGTGGGTGTTAAATTGTGCATACCACTCGCATAAACTATCCTCACTGCCCCTCCATACTAGCAGAATATCATCTCATATCATCATCATAAAAAAATTACAAGAGATATATTTTTGGACCATAGATATTCTCTCTCAAAGTTAGCTATAAACATGTTGGCATAGGCTGGGGCCACATTTGTTTATATAACAGGTTTTCTGTATTTGCCTTATTGATAGTATTCTCCTTATAACACTTGGGGAATTTGTTTTCTCCATAGCCAGTATGTATATTTTATGTATATTTTATTACATGGTTTAGATGTTGTTTAGATTTGCACATTAGTTCTCTACAAGAGTGGTATTCACTTAGCAAACTTTTCTCTATAGCCTGATTGGTATGCTGTGTATTTACTCATTGCACTATAGTTTGTGTTAACTATAGTTTCGTTCACGTGTCCCACTTCCGGTTTTTGGATAATAATAGTTCACACATTCAGTATTACAGGATTGTACCCCACTTCCGGGTAACACTATGAGGTCACTTCCGGATGTACGATATCCACATTATGTTCAAGGAGGGTTTTAACAATCTAATGTCTAAGATTATGTGTTTTGATCTAGTGTGCACAATTTAGATTTAAGCCAATGTTCACATATGTTTCTGATATTTGTGATATTCTGTATATTTGTTCCACGCCGGACCGGAAGTGTGTGGTTAAGGCACTTCCGGTTTGGCGATTTTTTTTCACACACTGCTTGGCGCTTTTACACAGGGGGAGGTAATTATTTGATTGCTTTTCTGTCTTATTTAAGTTGATGCTGTGCATCATTTCTGTGTTCTGAAGAAGGGGAGGAATGTCCCCGAAACATTAAAATAAATTTGTTATTCCTTTGAAAAAACCCTGAGGTTCACTGTTTATTGTGCAGTATCTATATTTGTAACAGTAACCCAGGTTGGTGTCCCTGAAGGGCGGATTCTCATATGGTGGATTATATATATATATATATATCTATATATATATATATATATATATATATATATATATATATATATATATATATATATATATATATATAATATTGTAGAAAGCGCCCTCCCACTCGCTATAAAGACAGATACCAGGGTGCAAAATAACGAAGTATAAAAGATCCAATGATTGCACTCTCTGGATTTAAACCACAGCAACTTTAAAGTGTGACATTTCGGGGCATCTGATGAAGGGGTGAATGCCCCGAAACGTCATGTCACACATTAAAGTTGCTGTGGTTTAAATCCAGAGAGTGCAATCATTGGATTTTTTTATATATATATATATATATATATATATATATATATATATATATACAGTGATTTAAATTTGAAAAGGTGTTGGGCTGAGAATGGTTTAAAAGTGTATATGTATGTGGATTTTTTTGGGTGTATGCATGTATGTGTATATGTGTACACACATATACAACACCTTGTCATAAAACACTTTGCTTCAGGTCTCAAGTTGCTCTAACTTTTTATATGTGTGAAATACTTTATTTTAATATATTACACAGTTGTTTATTTATGCTTTTATTGTAGCCCTAACACTTTATTTCAGGTCTCCAGTCACACAACACGTAACTTACCACTTGTAATATGAACTATGTTAGCGTGTTTGTGCTATCAATTGAAAGTATAGTGAGTGTTAGAAAAAAATAATAGCCGAGCTAACATTATCTGGTAAATCTCTTTACCATTGACTTATAACAACAGATTGTGAGCTATTCTTAGTGCAGGGTCACAATATAGATAGCACACCCTGCACTGTCAATAGCGCTCCACTTGTAATATAATGTAATATTGTACTGAAGAATATTCCATAAAGATGACTCCATGAATTGTTCTGCTGTTATAAGGATCATCTCCAGAATTAATTTTATTACTTGTTTCTGTTATTGCACATTGATGTGAAATGCACAATTGGAGTAAAATATGCTGACAAAATGTTAGCGCAAATGCAACAACAATCACTAATGCCATGTTTGCAACATTTTTCTAAATTCAATAAAAAAACAACTGATCTGTAGGACAAATCCCTCTGTTAGCCTAGGGAGCTGATTTGTGCTTTAAATGGACATTAAATAAAGACACTGGTGCAAAAGTCAATAAAATAACAGACAAGTGGGAAAAATATATCTCATACCCTATGGAGCTGAATAGTGTTTTAAATGGACATGTTTAGCTTTTGCCCCAGAGAGTCTGCCATATATAAGAATGATGGTTCTCTCTGACCTGGCTACTTGCCACATAGTGATTTTTGGGATTAGTGGAGGAGCTCATTTAATAATCCTTAGCCAAACCTCAAGAAGCAAAGCTAAATATATTCATGAAGCTTTTCAAAGGGAGTCTCACTGAGTTATTAAAAAGTAAAATAAATGCTACCAAAAAAAAGGGTAAAATGTTTATAAAATATTTATTTGGGACACAGATTTTTTTGTAATGCAGTGCTTACTTGTTGGTATATCTTGTAAAGTAGTCCAACGAGAAAATTCTTTAGTACAGCGTATGCTACCAGGACAAACAAGGTAACAGAGTCGAAAAAAGATGTCTATCTCAGTAAGCACTTCTCCTTATGCAGGATTCTTAAGGGTCGCTTTTGAAACTACTGTATAATGGAAAAAATAATAGATGTAAGGTTTAAAAAGATATCAGAAGAAAAGAAGAAGACACATGTGCGTAATTAATAAAAGAATAAAAGAAGAGGCATGTGATGTTTGGAAAGCCTTGTACAACCAAAGAAGACGCGTGTTATGGGGAAATATTCTGCAAGTTGATAAAGGCCGTACACAAAAAGAATATATATGTAATAGGCTAAGGAAACTATGAAAAAAGGGACTTGTGAGCATTCTTAATTTTTTTTTTTTATAAATAAATAAATTACAGTTTGTTGATGTCTGGAAAACTTTATAGATAAGAAGAGAACATAAGTTCTTGACTAATAAAGGATTTGTGTCAGACACTTATTTGATGATTTTGCTAATGCCAGTAGTGGGAGAAGGAATTACTTAACCCCTGAAGTATGCTTTAAAAGAAGCTGTCTGTCACATTTAGATGTGATGTCTTGTAATTTGCAGTGTGGATCGAAGGCTAACGGAGCACACAAGAAATCTTGCTACACAATAACGGAGAGGGCCTCTGCTTTACTGACAGGTTTAAATAGAATGGACAGAGCACAGCTCCAGTCGGTCAAAGGGATTATTCTCAGTCATGCAAGTGATAATTGCCATTATGAGAATTTTATAATTGTGTTCTCCGAGAGCACAGAAATGTCCCTCTTGTACCAAATGACACATTTCTTTAATTATCTGAAGTGGATAAGAATAGTTTTTAAATGTGACCTAGATTTTCTTAGAATGCAGCCATCTTCAATGAGAAAAACATTTTATTTTATTCTTTTTTTTTATTTTCTATTTTATGTTGTTCACTGACAAAAGCAGGAGGATTCTCTTTTTATATTTTAGTGAATACGCTACAGTTACATAAATAAACTAAAAATTGGTGGCACATTTCAAAGTAGAGGATCATAAGAGCACGTCGAACACGAAAGAGTAAAATTATTATTTTAAACCTAGCTCTCATTCAAATTGTCATTATTATATAAGCAATCTGAATTTTTTATTTAAGCAACACAAAGTGCTCCATTTTGGATAGAAGAAACATAATGGGTGTTTTGCAAAACTTAATAATCTTAATGAAATGTCATAACCAGCTTTAAAATTAAAAGGTAACAGATGACATTTAAATGTTTCTGCATATAAAGGAGAGAATGGGGCCCATTTATCAAGCTCCGCAGGGAGCTTGTGGGCCCGTGTTTCTGGCGAGTCTGAAGACTCGCCAGAAACAGCAGTTATGAAGTAGCGGTCTAAAGACCGCTGCTTCATAACCCTGTCCGCCTGCTCTGAGCAGGCGGACAGGAATCACCAGAAATCAACCCGATTGAGTACGATCGGGTTGATTGACACCCCCCTGCTGGCGGCCAATTGGCCGCGAGTCTGCAGGGGGCGGTGTTGCACCAGCAGTTCTTGTGAGCTGCTGGTGCAATGCTGAATACGGAGAGCGTATTGCTCTCCGTATTCAGCGAGGTCTTGTGGACCTGATCCGCACTGTCGGATCAGGTCTGCAAGACCTTTAATAAATAGGGGCCTTTGTCTACATATAGAATATAGAAGCATTATTTAGTCTTCTATGTATTAGCTAACTTAGGTGAGATTACAAATGGAGCTCTAAATATCACTTTCAAGAAAGCAATATTTGTGCTTCATTGTGTAATACCAGCGCACGCTAATATGCTTTGGTATAACAAGTTAACAGCAATACGAACGCTAGCCTTTCCATTTCTGTGAAGCATTGTGCTTCCATAGGCTCCAAAGGTAGCCTCGTTCTGATTCTGTCAGACACGGCGTCAGAACCTAAGAAGAGTGAAAGGGCTAAGCAGCGCAGCGAGTGCAGCATTTGTAAATATATATGCTGATGTACAAATATGTTTATGTGTTAATATGTGTATATACGCATATTAACACATATATATATGTATATATCTGCATATACATATATATTTATAAATTCTACAAAACATACAGCTAGATTACAAATTTTGCGCTATAGAGGGTGCGAAATGAACGCAACAAAAGTTGCGTTATTTAACCCCCCATAGCGCTGCCATTACAAGTTTCTAAAAAGCCGCCTTGTGCATGCGATATGGTGGCGATGAGCTCCATACTGCACAAAATCCAAGGGCTGAGAATACGTGCTCCTGCACGCATTCCCCATAGACATCAATGGGGAGAGAGTGTTAGAAAAAACGTAAAACCTGAAGCGCTGAATGGCGATCGCCATAACGCAACCCCATTGATGTCTATGGGGAAAAAAGTTACATTTAAACCTAACACCCTGACATAAACCCCAAGTCTAAACACCCCTAATCTGCCGCTTCCGACATTGCTGACACCGAAATACAGTTATTAACCCTTAATCTGCCGCTTCTGACATCGTCACCACTAATAAAAGTTATTAACCCCTATTCCGCCGCTCTCTGACATCGCCGCCACTATAATAAAGTTATTAACCCCTATTCCACTGCACCCCAACATCGCTGACACTTTACTAAAGCTATTAACCCCTATTCTGCCGCTCCCTGACATTGCCAATACTAAATAAAGTTATTAACCCCTAAACCTCTGGACTTCCACATCACTGCCACTAATTAAACCTATTAACCCCTGAACCACCAACCCCCACATCGCAAAAAACTAAATTAAACTATTAACCCCTAAACCTAACAACCCCCTAACTTTAAATTAAAATTACAATATCCCTATTTTAAAATAAATAAAAACTTACCTGTGAAATTAAAAAAACCTAAGTTTAAACTAACAACCTAACATAACTATTATACTAAAATTAAAATAACTATCAATTAAATAAAATAAATTACATATTGAAAAAAAAAACTAACACTACTAAAAAAAAATAATTCTAAAATTAAAAAAAAAAATTAAATTACTAAAAAAAACAACAAAACTAAATTACAAAAAATAACCACTAAATTGCGAAAAATAACAAACGAAATTATCCAAAATAAAAACAAAATGAAAACCATCTGAGCTGGCTGATTTAAATAGCCAATAGAATTTCAGTAACTCTCATCCTATTGACTGATTTCAAAAATCAAATCAGCCGACAGGAATGCAAGGGACGCCATTTTGAAAAGGCTCCCTTGCATTGAAGATTCAGTGTACGGCGGTGACCGTATGAAGAGGACGCTCCGTGCCGGATGTCTTCAAGGAAGGACCCACTCCGTGTCGCTGGGATGATGATAAAAGACGCCGTCTGGATGAAGATAGATGATGCTGCTTAGATGGATGAAGACCGCGCCGCCAGGATGTCTGGACTTTAGAAACTGTAAGTGGATCGTCGGGGGTTAGTGTTAGGGTTTTTTTTTAAACTTTTTTGGGGTGGGGTTTGTGGGCTTTTTTAAAAGAGCTAAACGCCCTTTTAAGTTCAATGCAAAAGAGCTAAATGCCCCTTTAAGGGCAATGTCCATACAAATGCCATTTTCAGGGCAATGGGTAGCTTAGGTTTTTGTTAGAGTTAGGTTTTTTATTTTGAGAGTTGATTGGGTGGTGGGTTTTACTGTTGGGGGGTCTTTGTAATTTTTTACAGGTAAAAGAGCTGATTTCTTTAGGGCAATGCCCTACAAAAGGCCCTTTTAAGGGCTATTGGTAGTTTATTGTAGGCTAGGGTTTTTTTATTTGGGGGGGGGTATTTTTATAGGGCTATTAGATTAGGTGTAATTGTTTTTATTTTGGATAATTTTGTTTGTTATTTTTCATAATTTAGTGTTTGTTATTTTTTGTAATTTAGTGTTTGTTATTTTTTGTAATTTAATATTTTTTTGTTATTTTAGAATTCATATTTTTTAGTAGTGTTAGTTTTTTTTTTAATTTAGTTTATTTAATTGATAGTTATTTTAATTTTAGTATAATAGTTATGTTAAGTTAATTGTTAGTATAAACTTTTTTTAATTTCACAGGTAAGTTTTTATTTATTTTAAGATAGGGATATTATAATTTTAATTTAAAGTTAGGGGGTTGTTAGGTTTAGGGGTTAATAGTTTTAGTTTTTTGCGATGTGAGGGGTTGGCGGCTTAGGGGTTAATAGGTTTATTTAGTGGTGGTGATGTGGGAGGCCAGAGATTTATGGGTTAATAGTTTAATTTATTTTTTTTGCAATGTGGGGGGGCTGGCGGTTTAGGGGTTAATAGGATTATTTAGTGGCGGTGATATGGGAGTCCAGAGGTTTCGGGGTTAATAACTTTATTTAGTGGCGGCGATGTTGAGGAGCATCGGAATAGGGGTTAATATCTTTATTATAGTGTCAGCAATGTTGGGGTGCAGGGAAATAGGGGTTAATAACTTTATTATAGTGGTGGCGATGTCAGGTAGCAGCGGAATAGGGGTTAATAACTTTTATTAGTGGCTGCGATGTCGGGAGCGGCAGATTAGGGGTTAATAAGTTTAAATAGCGTTTGTGATGCGGGAGGGCGGCGGAATAGGGGTTAATAGGTAGTTTATGGGTGGTAGTGTACTTTGTAACATTTTAGTTATGAGTTTTGTGTAACAGTTTTCTTGCACAAAACTCATAACTACTGGTTTCAGATGGCGGAACGGATTGTGTCGGTATAGGCTGGAAAGCAAGCATTTTAGCTTCACCACACAACTTGTAATACCGGCGCTATAGAAATCCCATGCTTAAATGTAATTTTTTTAGTGCGGGATTGACGTTGCGTTACAGGCTAAAATGCTTGTGGTATAGCTTTTCCTGACAAGACTCGTAATGGCTGCGTTACACAGTTCCCATAGACGGCAATGTAAATGCACTTTTCAGTGCCGTTTTTTTTCTAACACCCCACTCCCACAAACTTTAGACCCCAAAAACTGCCTAATGCAGTTTTGTTTTTTTATTTAAAAAATGCTAATTTTTTTTAAATAAAAAACTATAATACCCACTATTCTCTGGTTAATTTTCTGAGTGCTAATTGCTACCACGAGATCATGGTTGCAATAACCTGCCACTTGTAATGGCTGGTTAATTATCGTGCGCCCGCAAATGGGCAAATTTGCTTGTTTGCGTGTGCGCCATAATTTAGTGTGCCACTTGTAATCTAGTCCTTAACATTTTGTATTCAGGCTACTTTTTTACATATATAAACTTTCATTTACTTTTGCTTATCTCTGCTTCCTATAGCCTTTTATAAATTTCATATAACATCTCCCTATGATCCTTCTGCTTCACCACATAGGGTCCCATTTATAAAGCTGTGAAGGCAGCTTAGGGGCTCTTTTATCATCTGCAACCGAAATTTAAGAAGCACCTGTTGTACAACCGTTGCTTCTTAACATGTGACCTCAGAGGTTGCGGATATCAGCCAATTAGGATTTGTTAATCTGGAATGAGTGAGACCAGGGGGCGGGGTTTCATGAGCAATACATTAAATTCCAGCAGACGATGCTATGAGAATCTCTATTAGAACCTTGTCTGCATGCAGTATTCCAAATCTTGTCCACAATATTTCCCCATAAATGTAGCTTTTACACATAATATTTCATTATAACTCATAATCCCATGTAGTTTCTCCTATCTATTCAATTATCCTCTCCCTGTGACAAGAAACATTTACTTACCATTCTCTGTAATTGATCCTATCTGTACACAGTAAGTTATACTAATCAATATAATTTCTCTATATAATTTAAAGGGATAAAAAAGTCAAACTTAAACTTGTTTTATTTAGATAGAGCATGTCAATTTAGGCTCTTTTTAAATTCACTTCTATTGACAAATTTACTTTGCTCTCTTGGTATCATTTATTGAAATGCATGTGTTCATATCCTCAGCAGCAGCAATGCATTACTGGGAGCTAGATGGGGATTGGTGACTACACACATATATCTCTTGTCATTGGATCACCAAATATGCTATACCAGTAGTGCATTGCCGCTCTAGAGCTGATTTAACTGCAGGGATTAAACAAACAGTTATATACATGCAATAGTGCAATAATAAAATGCTTTATCACATTAGAGTATTATCTTTCTGCACTTTTATATCCCCTTAACCCCTTGATTCATGCTAACCCTCTATATAACCACTTTCTTTAATTCTTACTATATTTACACAGTGGGGCATATTTATCAAGCTCCGAATGGAGCTTGATGCCCCGTGTTTCTGGCGAGCCTGCAGGCTCACCAGAAACAGCAGTTATGAAGCAGCGGTCACAAAGACTGCTGCTCCATAACCTGTCCGCCTGCTCTGAGCAGGCGGACAGACATTGCCAGAAATCAACCCGGTCGAGTACGATCGGGTTGATTGACACCCCCCTGCTGGCGGCCCATTGGCCGCGAGTCTGCAGGGGGCGGCGTTGCACCAGCAGCTCTTGTGAGCTGCTGGTGCAATGCTGAATACGCTCGCCGTATTCAGCGAGGTCTGTCGGACCTGATCCGCACTGTCAGATCAGGTCCGACAGACCTTAATAACTAGAGGCCAGTATCTCTTTATAGCTCTACATACTTCAGAACAAATTAGCTCTTTATATAAACTCCCTAAATCAAGTTTACTTTCAATAATTACAAACACTTTTCTTAAAAGGACATTAAACTGTTGGGTAGAACTACAGTAGCATAGTTACTGTTCACCATGCTGATATTTTTCCTTCAGTACCCACAGCTCTCTTTAAAGCCTTTCTCTTATTTTAACCCATTAAAGAAGCCAGTTGGTAAAGCTTTGAATCTGTACACTGGGTGCCGCCATCTTGTAGCGTGTGTATTGTTGCATCCTGGGACAGAAGCAGTGCACTTTCACAGATCAGTGTTGTTACTGACTTTTTGACAACTGTACCTTGGATTATCTCACACAATAGAAAGCAGAAGCGTTACTATTTCCATTTTTAAAACACAGTGTATTAGTTTTTTAACAAATATAAAAAAAAACGGGAATAATATAGAGCAATGCAGCCACTACAACAATGTACAGCTCCCGCTCTGTATTGTGCACTCTTAACTGAAGTGTACTGTAATGCTTGTCAGCAAGACAACAATATCACAGATCTGTGAGTGCACACTGCCTCTGTCACACTATGCATGAATACTTAAACTCCAAAATGGCGGCACCCATTGTGAAGATGCAGAGTTTCACTAACCAGCACTTGTAAGGGTTAAAATAACGTCTTTGAAGAGAGCTGCAGGAACAAAAGGAAAAACAATAGAATTGTCAGTAGTAACCAAAGTAAAGTAGTTGTGTCCATCAGTTTAATGTCCCTTTAAGGTAAATTACTCACAAATCTTACTTATCTCTGAATTGAAACTTTCCACTTGTTCCTCTTTGGGGTTAAATCTTCATTTTAGTGATATTCTCTGAAAGAATTTACAGCTCTGTTATGGATGTGATGGTGTCCCTGACTGATCTGTTGTGCACGTCGCTGACATCTGTCAGGCAACCAGTACTCTGGATACAACAGGGCAGGAGCAAGTGAAGTTGAGAATGATGTGGATGTCCGAGCGTTTCCTATCAATCAGTATGCGCTGGGAAGATCTTCTGAGCTGATTGCTCTGTGATGAGAATTGTAATACTCTGTACTGAATAGTAATCGTTCTATAAGAGAACACAAGGCCGTATTAGGCCCCATTAACCTTACAGTTCCATTAACCTCCAGCGCCAGAGTAACTTCAGCTGATAAATACATGAGTTTGAGATTCTAGCTTCATAAATCAAGTGTAAGGATGAGAGGAGCTGTATTAACTCACCAGTCTTTTGGGAACTCTGAAACATAAGTAAAATTCAAATAAAAGAGCATGAAGCGACTGCAGGAATGATTAGTAAAGGTGGGGGCTTATAGGGAATAAAGACACATTTTATACCCTGCAGAAATATTCAGAGATCTGTAACAAACTTGTGTATCTACTTTACAAAATCAACCAAGATGATATTCTGAACATTTTTTTATTATTATTATTATTATTATTATTATTATTAAAAATATTTTTATTATTATTACTATCATTATTATGTGACCAGTCCAGGACAGGTGAAATCCATACACAGTATGTTTTTTCCCCTTTTCTCTTATGAGACTGTCCCCTTTTAAAGAGACATAAAATTCCTTGTAATTACTTTTGTGCAATAAATGAACATACAAGCCATATATAACATTTAAAAAAATAAATGAACATATTTGCCTTATCCAAAATAGAGTAGTTGAGGCTATCCAGTGTAATTTATTTGTATTTATATTGTTTTGCAGAGTCTTATTGTATTACCTCTATCAAGAGCAATTGGGGACATACATGTGTCGGGGTTAGGAGTGTGAAGTCTGCATTGTGCAACTCACAAACAATTACAGGAAAATGGGGAAAATAAATAATGAACTTATATTGTAAAGATTTGTTTACCACAATTAATTAAACCATTTATATTAAAATCTCAAAGCATTTCCTACCCACTTAGGGCTAGATTACAAGTGGAGCTGTAATTACCACTCCCGCTCAATCGTTAACATCGCTACAAGTTAACTTTTTGTGTTTGAAAGTTGAAAGTTAAATTTTTGCATTGACACAAAACCTGATGTGCACAAAAAGTTAACCAGAGGATATTGCATTTGCGATATCATAGTAACCCTATTAAATTCAATTGAGCAGCATTGTTCAAAAAAAATACCAACACCTACACTCGCGTGTTAACATACATCATAATAAGCCCCCTACTCTAATGACCATGAAACCGCCACACCCGAATCACAAACTACACTATTAACCCCTAAACTGCTACTCCCCCTACTGCAATAAACTCCAGACACTATTAACACCTAAACCGCCTCACACCCCACCACTATAAACTCCATACACTATGAACCCCAAAACTGCCATTACCCCCATTGCTACTACCCCTAATCTATAAATGCCCTAATCGCCACAACCCCATCACAAACTACTCCCTAACCTATTAATTCCCTAACCGCCACAATCCCCATAACAAACTACCCCATAACAAACTACCCCCTAACCTATTAACCCCCTAACTGCCACAACCCCCATTGCAAACTTCCCCCTAACCACCAAAACCCCCAACACAAAATACCCCGAACCTCCTAAAAGCTAACCTAAGACCCCCTAAGTTACAAAAATTAAAAAACACTAGCATTACCACAAAAAATTAATACAAAAAAATAATACAATTTAACCATTAAAAGCCATATCCATAAGTTCCCTTAAGTCCCTCCGCCTCCGCAGGGATGAAGAAGATGCCGGTCCCGCGATGAATGAAGATGGAGCCGTCTGGATGAATATGCTTCGCCACTGGGATGAAGATCTATCGCCGGAGTTCAGAAAGTGTGAGTACCGATTTTGGGGTTAGTGTTAGTTTTTTTTTTAGGTTTTTTTGGGGTGGTGTTTTTTGTAGGGTAGGGCTGTGCAGAAAAAGAGCTGAATGCCCTTTTAAGGGCAGTAAAAGAGATGAATGCCCTTTTAAGAGAAATGTCAATACAAATGCCCTTTTCAGGGCAATGGGTAGATTAGTTTTTTTTTAGTTAGTTTTTTTTTTTATTTTGTGGGTTGAGGGGGTGGGGGTTTGTAATGTTAGGGGGTGTTTGTTGTAATGTTTTAGAAAAAGAGCTGTTTAACTTTAGGCCAATGCCCTACAAAAGGGCCTTTTAAGGGCTATTGGTAGTTTATTATAGATTAGTTTTTTTTATTTTGGGGTGTTTGTTTGTTTTTTTTTAAATGGGGTATTAGAATAGGAATAATTTTTATTATTTTGGATAATTTCGTTTGTTGTTTTTTGTAATGGGATTTTTTTTATTTTTGGGGTGTTTTTTTTTTTTAGATTAGGCATTTTTATTTTTAATGGGCCGAAAAAGAGCTGAATGCCCTTTTAAGGGCAATGCCCATACAAATGCACTTTTCGGGCAAAGGCTAGATTAGGTTTATTTTTACTTTGTGGGTTTGGGGGGTGGGGATATGTAATGTTAGTGGGTGTTTGTTTTAATTTTTTGCAAAATAGCTGTTAACTTTAGAGCAATGCCCTACAAAAGACCCTTTTAAGGGCCCTTGGTAGTTTATTATAGATTTGTTTTTTTTAATTTTGGGGTGTTTTTTTTTCTTTAAAAACGGGGTATTAGAATAGGAATAATTTTTATTGTTTTGGATAATTTCGTTTCTAATTTTTTGTAATGGTAGTTTTTTTATTTTTTGTAATTTTAGTGTTTATTATTTTTTGTAATTGTAGTTATAATTTTTTAGTAATCTTAGGTTTTTTTTATTTTTAGTGGTTAGGTTTTTTAGTAATGTTAGGTTTTATTAGTGTAAGCTTAGGTTTTATTTTTATTTCACAGGTAAGTTTGTATTTATTTTTAAATAGGTAGTTAGTTAATAATTGTAACTTTAATTTAGGTCTATTTTAATTATGTTAAAGTTAGGGGGTGTTAGGCTTAGGGCTTAATATAGTTTAATTTAGGTTGTTGCCATGTGGGGGCGGCGGTTTAGGGGTTAATAGGTTTAGTTAGTGTTGGTGATGTTTGGGAACTGTGGTTTAGGGATTAATAGGTTTAGTTAGTGTTGGCGTTGTTTGGGAATGGCGGTTTAGAGGTTAATAGGTTTATTTAGTTTTGGCAATGTCGGGAACAGCAGTTTAGGGGTTAATAGCTGTATTTAGTGATTTAGTTAGTGTCGGCATTGTGGGGGGTGCAGTTTAGGGGTTAATAGGTTTTGGTAGTGTTGGCAATGTGGGGGGATGGTGGTTTAGGGGTTAATAGGTTTAGTTAATGTCGGCAATGTCGGGGAATGGCGGTTTAGGGGTTAATAGCTTTATTTAGTGATTTAGTTATTGTTGGCAATGAGGGGGGTGCGGTTTAGGGGTTAATAGGTTTAGGTAGTGTTGGCGATGTGGGGGGATGGTGGGTTAGGAGTTAATAGGTTTAGTTAGGGCTGGCGATGTCGGGGAACAGAGGTTTAGGGGTTAATAGCTTTATTTAGTGATTTAGTTAGTGTCTGCGATGTGGGGGGTGCGGTTTAAGGGTTAATAGGTTTAGGTAGTGTTGGTGATGACGGGGGATGGTGGTTTAGGGGTTAATAGCTTTATTTAGTGTTGGTGATGTGGGTTGTGGCGGCGGTTTTAGTTAATTATGTTTTGGCAATTGCTGGCAAACTAGTTATGTTAAGTTCAATCATTTTTTCTGATCCTTTTATTTTTTTTGATCCATACTTTATCCATATGCATTATTCTATTCTAAACTTCAGAATAGAATAATGCATATGAATAAAGAACGTATCCAAAAAAAACGATTAACTTAACTTAACTAATTTGCTGAAACAATTTTTTTTAAAACTTAACTAAACTAATTTGCCGAAACTAAATTATTTATTTAACTAATCAAAACAAAACAAAACAAATTTTTTAGCGGCACATATGTTTTTGAATGTAATCTTTACTTTATTATTTGTCTAACCCTTGCAAAGGGATACATAGATTACATAATTATTAAAGGGGCAATAAATTGCTGGGTACAAATACAGTAACAGAGGTACTACACATTGTGAAATTCTTTTTTTCTACCATGGCAGCAGCTCTCTTCATAGCTGTTCTGTTAAATTTGACTCATTACAGGTGCTTGTTGGGAAAGTTCTGATTTGCCAACCCTCTCTTATTTACAGGGATTTCCCTTATTTGCCCAAATTTTTCACAACATGTAAAACCTTCATTTCAAACATTTAGGGCTAGATTAGAAGTAGAGTGCTAATTTATTGCACGCCCGCAAATGGGTAAATTTGACAGTTTGCGGGCACGCAATAAATAACCAGCTATTACAAGTCACTGGTTATTGCTACTGTGAGCTAGTGGTAGCAATTCACGCTCAAAAAATTAACCAGAGTTCAGACCTCTGGTTAATTTTTTTAAATGTCCACCAGTTGCCCCACAAAAAACATAATTTATGTAAGAACTGATAAATTAATTTCTTTCATATTGGCAAGAGTCCATGAGCTAGTGACGTATGGGATATACAATCCTACCAGGAGGGGCAACGTTTCCCAAACCTCAAAATGCCTATAAATACATCCCTCGCCACACCCACAATTCAGTTTAATGAATAGCCAAGTAGTGGGGTGATAATGAAAGGAGTAAAAAGCATCAACAAAGGAATTTGGAAATAATAGTGCTTTATACAAAAAAATCATAACCACCATAAAAAGGGTGGGCCTCATGGACCTTACATAAATTATGTTATCTTTCATATAATTGGCAAGAGTCCATGAGCTAGTGACGTATGGGATAGCAATACCGAAGAAGTGGAACTCCACGCAAGAGTCACTAGAGAGGGAGGGACAAAATAAAAAACAGCCATTTCACTGAAAATAATTAATCCACAACCCAAATATAAGTTTATTCTCATAAATAAAAGGAAAAACCTAAATCATAAGCAGAAGAATCAAACTGAAACAGCTGCCTGAAGAACTTTTCTGCCAAAAACTGCTTCAGAAGAAGCAAATACATCAAAATGGTAGAATTTAGTAAATGTATGCAAAGAAAACCAAGTTGCTACTTTGCAAATCTGATCGACTGAAGCTTCATTCTTAAAAGCCCAAGAAGTGGAAACTGATCTAGAAGAATGAGCTGTAATTTACCCGACTCCAAATAAGCTTGATAAATCAAAAGCTTTAACCATGATGCCAAAGAAGGAGATTCACAAGAGAGAGCAGATAATTCAGAAACTCTTCTAGCAGAAGAGATGGCCAAAAGGAACAACAATTTCCAAGAAAATAGTTTAATGTCCAAAGAATGCATTGGCTCAAATGGAGGAGCCTGTAAAGCCTTCAAAACCAAATTAAGACTCCAAGAAGGAGAGATTGATTTAATGACAGGCTTGATACGAACCAAAGCCTGTACAAAACAGTGAATATCAGGAAGTTTAGCAATTTTTCTGTGGAATAAAACAGAAAGAGCAGAGATTTATCCTTTCAAGGAACTTGCAGACAAACCTTTATCCAAACCATCCTGAAGAAACTGTAAAATTCTAGGAATTCTAAAAGAATGCCAAGAGAATTTATGAGAGGAACATCATGAAATGTAAGTCTACCAAACTCGATAATAAATCTTTCTAGAATCAGATTTACGAGCCTGTAACATAGTATTAATCACTGAATCAGAGAAACCTCTATGACTAAGCACTAGGCGTTCAATTTCCATACCTTCAAATTTAATGATTTGAGATCCTGATGGAAAAATGGACCTTGATACAAAAGGTCCGGTCTTAATGGAAGTGGCCAAGGTTGGCAACTGGACATCTAAACAAGATCCGCATACCAAAACCTGTGAGAACATGCTGGAGCCACCAACAACACAAACGATTGTTCTATGATGATTTCGGAGATCACTCTTGGAAGAAGAACTAGAGGCGGGAAAATATAAGCAGATTGATAACACCAAGGAAGTGTCAACGCATCCACTGCTTCCGCCTGAGGATCCCTGGACCTAGACAGGTACCTGGGAAGTTTCTTGTTTAGATGAGATGCCATCATATCTATTTCTGGAAGACCCCACATCTGAACAATTTGAGAAAAAACATCTGGGTGGAGAGACCACTCTCCCGGATGTAAAGTCTGACGACTGAGATAATCCGCTTCCCAATTGTCTATACCTGGGATATGAATAGGGATGGGCGAATGTGTAAATTTTCTAATTTCGAATGTAGAACGAATGTTATTACCGAAATTCGAATTCTAAATCCGAATGTCGTTAAGAACGAATATTCTTAAAAATTCGAAAATCGAATGTTATTTATAGTTTTCAAATGTCACTTTTGAATTTGAATGTTTATAATTATATCGAATGTCCACATTCGAAATTTCGAATTTAACATTCTATTTAACAAATACTATTCAGAAGTTCAATAGTTCATGTGGTAGGGCGGGAATCTAGTAAATTGATACATAAATAGATACAAATATATCATTTTGAATGTTTCCATATAGAATATTGCATAATTTGAATATTACATTTAAAGAAAGCATTAGAAATACTATTACAAACATATAAATTCGAATTTTTCGAATTCGAATATAAATTCGAATTTTTCGAATTCGAATATTGCATAATTCGAATATTACATTTAAAGAAAAAGCATTAGAAATACTATTACAATCTAAATTCGAATTTTTTGAATTTGAATACTCGTATTGCATAATTCGAATATTACATTTAAAGAAAAAGCATTAGAAATACTATTACAATCTAAATTCGAATTTTTCGAATTCGAATATTGCATAATTAGAATATTACATTTAAAGAAAAAGCATTAGAAATACTATTACAATCTAAATTCAAATTTTTCGAATTTGAATACACGTATTGCATAATTCGAATATTACATTTAAAGAAAAAGCATTAGAAATACTATTACAATCTAAATTCGAATTTTTCGAATTCGAATATTGCATAATTCGAATATTACATTTGAAGAAAAAGCATTAGAAATACTATTACAATCTAAATTTGAATTTTTCGAAAAGAATATTTTCGAATGTAATCGTAAAATTCGAAACCGAACATTCGAAAATCGAATGTTAGAATGTTATGTAAACATTCTAAATTTGATTAGAATGAACGATTGTGTTAAAATTTGTGCCGTTTTTCGAATGTTACGAAACATTCGCCCCTCCCTAGATATGAACCGCAGAAATTAGACAGGAGCTGCATTCTGCCCAAACAAGTATCCAAGATACTTCTTTCATAGCTTGAGGACTGTGAGTCCCACACTGATGATTGACATATGCCACAGTTGTGATATTGTCTGTCTGAAAACAAATGAATGGTTCTCTCTTCAATAGAAGCAAAAACTGAAGAGCCCTGAGAATCGCACGGAGTTCCAAAATATTTATTGATATTCTCACCTCTTGAGATTTCCAAACCCCTTGTGCTGTCAGAGATCCCCAAACAGCTCCCCAACCTAAAAGACTCGCATCTGTTGTGATCACAGTCTAGGTTGGATGAACGAAAGAGGCCCCTAGAATAATACGATGGTGATCTAACCACCAAGTCAGAGATAGTCGAACATTGAGATTTAAGAATATTAATTGTGATATCCTTGTATAATCCCTGTACCATTGGTTCAGCATACAAAGCTGGAGAGGTCTCATATGAAACAGAAAAATATTTTTTGGTGCCAAAAACATCTGGAAATGACACACTCTCGTCACAGATGACACAAGCTTGTGAAGGACTCTGCGTCGACTAAGACGCCGGAAATTTTGAATTTGCGTCAATGAACGTAACTCCATGCCAAAAAAATCTCACGCCAAGAATGACGCAATAAACGTTGGCATTTTGCACCCTTGCGAGTCGAATTCTGCCCGCAAATTTAAAAGACAGTCAATTTGAAAAAGAGACTATACCCCAGGTAAGAAATACATTTTTCCTAAAAAAAGCATTTCCCAGATATGAAACTGACAGTCTACAAAAGGAAATATACTGAAAACCTGAATCATGGCAAATATAAGTACAAAACATATATTTAGAACTTTATATAAATACATAAAGTGCCAAACCATATCTGAGAGTGTCTTAAGTAATGAAAACATACTTACCAAAAGACACCCATCCACATATAGCAGATAGCCAAACCAGTACTGAAACGGTTATCAGTAGAGGTAATGGGATATGAGAGTATATCGTCGATCTGAAAAGGGAGGTAGGTAGGTGTATTTATAGGCATTTTGAGGTTTGGGAAACTTTGCCCCTCCTGGTAGGATTGTAAATCGCATACGTCACTAGCTCATGAACTCTTGCCAATTACATGAAAGAAAAGTATGTGTAGGGACCTTAATAAAATAAAAAATAGTAGCATTTTAAAAAATTGTGTTTTTTTTTAAAAAACTGCACTAAGCATTTTGTTGGGGGGGCGGGGCTTAAGTTGGCACATGTGGGGTGTTAGAAAAAAAATGGCACTGAAAAGTGCCTTTACATTGCAGTCTATGGGAACTGTGTGTTCCCTGTAAATATATATGTATATGCTTATATTTATATATATTTATGTGTTCATATGTGTATATACATATGTATATTCATATACATATATATTTATATTTGCTGCCCATCGCTGCGCTACTTACCCCCTTTGCTGTGCTAGATTCTCTGCCGTGTCTCATCGCATGAGAATGAGGCACCCATTTGAGCCTATGGAAGCACGCACTCATGAGCGCAATGCTTCCATGCAATGCGAATGCGAGGTTGCGTTAGCATTGCACCTCAATTGTAATACCAGTACACATTTGCATGCACTGGTAATACTAAGTTAAGCACAAACATCACTTTCGTGGAAGCAATATTTTGTGATCATTTTGTAATCTGGCCCTTAATATTGTGCTCTTGTACTCTTATTTAGTTAATAATTGTGGTGTTGTATCTGAAAGTTTAATATCTTTACTCCCACCATGCCTTAAATGAGAAATAGAATTCCCAGATTAGAATTTGAAGATGATTTGTATGAAGAATGTTGTTGTACCAAACTGTACCCAATTGTCAGAGTATCTTTTCAGTAACTACTGTGTAATTGATGTCCTACATGAAATTTGTTGATTCCTTAGTCTCTGTTATCTTCTTCAAAAAATGCTGGCAACCCTAAGCTCCACCTATTCATACTGACCAACAATTTCTTTGAACACAGGCATTCTTGCACCCTTGCAAAAGCAGAAGACATGTCCCTTTAAATCCAAGTAATGCACAATAGCCACCCGCTACGCTCTCTTGCTTTTCTACGGTTCATCAAAGGAAACTTTTAAACTGATGAAAATAAAGAATATTTACTTTTGCAAGCATTTCTGCTCTTTTTCTTTTGTTCCTGTTACAACCAGAAGGGTTGCTTGTTACGCGAACTTCCATTATAGAGCCTGTACCTGCTCCACTCCTCCATTGTCTCCACTAATGTGACGTCAGGGATGACGGGACTATTCCTTGCCAGCTGATGGAACCGCGTGCCGTGAGGGTGAGAGACGCCGATATTATCGGCTCTGTAGCTCTTGTTTGTGTATTGATCTCTGCACCCTGACTAAACAGGACCTGATATAATGTATGTACAGCAGGTTGTATACCCATTACAGTGGCCGTGTACTAGGAGGAGACTTCTCAAGGCATTGTTTTTTACTTGGAGCTGATATAGTATCAATAAAGTGTAAATAAGGTTTAAGTGGCTCAATATACAGTGGATTATTTAGTCACAGAAGTGGACTGTCTCAAATTAATTGACACACGTCTTTCCACAAACCGTTCCTTTGTAGCAAGGAATGCACATGACATACTCTTGCTCTACTCCAGATATGCATATGACTGGTGAACAAATCAGGAGGAGGCATACATACATATGCTCCAATCACTAGCAGCATCCTTATCTGGAGCGGCAAAGTAGTGTTCTATATTTTGATTGCAGTTGATAAACATGTAGTAAAATGGTTTTATTTAAAGAGAAATCATATGAGCTAGAGTAGTTTATTTGAAAACTATACGGTAGTAAGAAGGTCCAGGGGCAAGTGAAAGTAAAGTGCTATGCTATGAAACTGAGCAGAGAAAACGTGAACGGGTGACATTAATTGAAAGTATAGGTTGCGCTGATTTATTGGTAAGTCATAAAAATAATTCACATCAGAGAATATATTACTTGCTATTTTACATTATCTTAACAGTTTGAGAAATCAATGCCTAGAATAATATAGCAAGATATAATAAATTATACACTTTTTTTTTTTAAATTTTGCTACAAAAAGTCTAGGTTAGGTTTCTCTGTAAAACTCAGTGAGACAGGAATGGTAACTGCCCATTAAAAGCATTGGGGTCTTGTGTAAATCTGATCTAATATTAACTCCCTGGTCGCTAGAGACTTAAAAAAAAACTGGGTTAG
The DNA here is from genome assembly GCF_027579735.1 of Bombina bombina. Taxonomy (NCBI): domain Eukaryota; kingdom Metazoa; phylum Chordata; class Amphibia; order Anura; family Bombinatoridae; genus Bombina; species Bombina bombina. Next base: position 556,544,918 of record NC_069501.1, on the reverse strand, counting down.
GATAGTGGCACTCAGAACTATTTAAATCTCTATATTAGAAACTAAATTACATTAACCTATATTTCTTTTCTAGCTGGAAATGCAAGCAGAACATTTTTATTAGATCTTTAATATATGTTGACAAATCTTAATGATTTTGCGTATTATGAGATTAAAGAATTTAAGTAGTGAATACAATCAAAACAATACGCCAATTAAGAATAATAGTTGAAGTGTCAACATGACCTTACAGCAAAATGCAAGTTAAAAATGTCCTTGTTGAGATGTAATATGTTTTTTACGACATTGGGTTATCAAATGGATAAGAGTATAAGTACAACAAATATGAGCGGCATAAAGTATTAATTATTCATTTGGTAGAATTTGTCTATTTGAAATATAATGCCCTTCAGTTGTATAAATACAAATATACCCAAAAGTTAATAATGATACAATAGATATGGTAAATGTCCTTTTCTGACAGTCTTTTACAATGTGCCGAACACAGACCATGTTCCCTGAATTACCCTGCAGTGATATACAAGCTTAGATGAGCAAAGACCTATTTTCTTTCTATCACAGTCATCTCCTAGTGGAAAGGGCAAAGGTCCCTCCTGTCTGTGTTGTCCTTGAACATTTTCCCTCAAAGTTAGTCCAATTAATTAGTGGTTATCGCTTTTCCTAAGCATAGCATGAAGTTGGTGTCCAGAGGATGTACCTCTTTCATCATGGCCCAATTTATCAGTGGAGCTATCTGCTGATCTGTAGACAAAGAGAAAATATATACTGTATATAAATTAATCTGAGACAGAAGCAGATCCACAGAGCAGGAAAAAGACTGGAATAATTACATTTTTAGGAGTGCAAAGAGTTCATAATCAGCACACAAACTATTGTGCTGTATACCTATTTACAAATAAATGACTAGTAAATTATAGTGATTTTTTTTGCCTTGTACATACACATATGGTTGCAACGCTGTGTATAATTATTTTACATTCAATCAAATACCCAATAACTCTCCTGTGTTTAATGTTCATGCTTTGCATATCTATCTATCTATCTATCTATCTATCATCTATCTATCTTTCTATATCTCTATCTCTGTGTATGTCTATCTATTTATCTATCTGTCTATCTATCTGTGTGCCTGTCTATCTGTCTGTCTATCTGTCTGTCTGTCTATCAATCTATCTATCTTTTTATCTATCATCTATCTATCTATATATCTATCTATCTATCTATCTATCTATCTATCTTTCTTTCTTTCTATCTATCTCTCTATCTACCTATTTATTTATCTATCCAAGCAAACAAAATAGGGGGTTATAGACAAAAACTTTGGAACTGCAACAAAAACTGCATGGGTAAAAATCACCTTTTAAAATAAAATTGAGTTACACAATATTACTGTACTCTGCTTAGCCAGTGGCCAACTTAAAAGGGTGTGACAATATTGACTGGTCCTAACACTACAACAATCTCAGTTAGTATGTCTATTCCTGCTTCTCTCTTTAAAATAGAATGAGGCATTCCTGGCTTTATATACAGCTCCTAGAACAGTATAATGAGCACCTGATCTTGGGTAGAGTGCTTAAAAAAGTTTTAGAAAAGTTGTGAGAATAACCAATGAGCTTCATTTATCAACCAGCAGAGGTGGCTTTGGGGCCCTTGTGATGCAAGCCGTTTACTGCAAGTTAAGAGGTGGAGAAGTTGAATAACCCTGCACGTGTTCATTCAGTGTGATAGACCGGCTCTGTTCTTGCATGATTGGTTGTGCAATCTGTTCTGCACCAGGCTTTTACAGTGCAATTATAAATGCAGGCACCTGATACATGGAACCCAATATATGCAATATACAGGGGCCTATCTATCAAGCTCCGAATGGAGCTTGATGCCCCGTGTTTCTGGCGAGCCTGCAGGCTCGCCAGAAACAGCAGTTATGAAGCAGCGGTCACAAAGACCGCTGCTCCATAACCTGTCCACCTGCTCTGAGCAGGCGGACAGACATCGCCAGAAATCAACCCGATCGAGTACGATTGGGTTGATTGACACCCCCTGCTGGCGGCCCATTGGCCGCGAGTCTGCAGGGGGCGGCGTTACACCAGCAGCTCTTGTGAGCTGCTGGTGCAATGCTGAATACAGAGAGCGTATTGCTCTCCGTATTCAGCGAGGTCTGGCGGACCTGATCCGCACTGTCAGATCAGGTCCGCCAGACCTTTTTAAATAGAGGCCACAGTATGTATTGGAAAAAAATAGCCAAAATGAATTTTCAACAGGTAGAAGTTGCAGAATTGGAAAACTGCAAATATTGTGCACAAATCCATGTAAATAGTGTATTCTTATGGACTGCAATACCATTATTTAGATGAGTTAATGGGAAGTATATGATATGTAAGGATGGTTCAATGTAAAACAAAAATGGAATACCACTAAAAAATCTGATTTTCTAACAATTAACTGAAATGGCCTCATATTTGAACTGCGTTATATTTTGGTTAATCTGTAATTATTGCATTCTAATTGGGAAAAAAAAATTTGCATTAACAATTTTCTAGGCTATTTTCATTTATTCTAAAACTGTATAGTGTTTATGTCTCATGACATAAGTGTTGGTGTATCTGTTCTTTATAAAGAACAATTGTAAGAATGTCCTAATTACAAAGTGCAACCCAAAAGGTTTACATAGTAAATAAAAATTGTTATTTTCAACCTGTTGCTGCTAAATGAAGACATATGGAGATGTCCAAAATACTATTCCGGGACTTTATCATGTGCCTTAAGGAGTTGAATTTGAAAAGTCGAAACTGGCCTCAGAAAGAAAAGTATCTTGAAAGTGGATTTGATCTTCAAGAACATTTAGGCCCCATAGTGAAAAGAAAGCTTTTAGTGAGAAGATGAAAACACGGTTGCTGGTGCAGTAAATAGCCAAAAACACACTATTATGATCGTATCAATAACAATAACTTCAGGTCTCCAGTCACAATAACTTTTTAGCGCTGCAGTTTGTTGAATTTGAGCCATGTTTAACATGACCAAGCTATCCATTGAAAATAAAGGGCACACAAAGAATGTTGGCCTCTCTAAGGTTCTCTGGTAATTCCTTTTGACGATGGACTTGTGATATCAGATTATGAGCTATTCTTAGTAGCGATCCACTTGTATTCTGAGTCATTTTTTTAAACAAAGGATGGCAAAAGAAATTTGGAAAATTTGAAAATAGAAGAAAAGTGTCTTAAAAAATGTAAAAAATATCTATTTAAATCATTCAAGTTTAATTTTGATATTATGTGTTTGATATTTGCCACATTTATATTTTTTAGCACTCTGGCACGCAAACCTCTCACATAGTACACGCTATAAGGATGAGCACTAAAATTCATGTTGGATATCGAGCAAGGCTGATGTGAGGGTTAGGGTGAGTGTAACTCAATATTCAAGAATAGATGCACAGGAAACCAAAAGTCTTTTAAAGGCTTTAATAAAGCATTAGGAACAAAAACTAAGAATTGGTCAATGTCAAAGGTTAAAAAAGAGGTTTGGGTGAGTGGAACTCAATATATGCACAGGAAACCAAAATTATTTTAAAGGCATTAAACGTGGTCCAGGAACAGGCCAAAGGTAAGGTAACGTAAGATCAGTCCAGCAACTAGGTACCAAGGGGACAAAGAAGAGCACTGTCCAGGAACAGGCCAAAGATCAGGTACTGTCAGATCAGTCCAGCAACTAGGTACCAATAAGTCAATGATGGCAGGCAAACTGACTGGATTTGTATCCCATTGTAACAAGATGGATATGGATAGGTGAGGTTTTGAGTATCTAGGCATCTGTTCACTAGACATGAAAGGAAGTTGGAAGTTACCCTGAAAGACTTGAGCTTTGCTATGCATACTCAAGCTAAATGTCCAGGCTCCCAACAGTAGAGGCACAAATTCAAAGACCTCCTTCGTGGTTTTTCTGGGAAATTAACAGCGGGGTTGGAAGTCGATGGTAGATAGGTCTTCTGCCGGGAGGACTATGAGCAGCTGCCCTTTTCATTTGTCATTTTTTGTCATAAGACGATGGTTTATTTAAATCAACAAAAAGATTAAATATTCTAGAGTGTCAGGAAACTCCATTCATACCAGCTCATCCTTCAAGGTTTCGGATAGGCCCAACCTAAACAAATACAAAAGAGTAGCTTAATTCAAGGTAGATAATGTGACTAGGTGACAGAATTCGGTAACATACTCCTCTTCATCCCTTCTGCCCTGCGTGAGAGCATGTATCTTGGCTTGAGCTGTGGAGTTATGAACAGCCCACAATTGTGGTTCTCCAGTAAGGAGAGGCATCACTATGCAACTTTGTATGACGTCTGACTGTAAGTTCTAGGTTGTAACAAAAACAAAATCTCACAGGAAGTGATAAAAGTCAAAATGTGATACCTATCTCCATTGAATTTTTCAGGCAGAGCAACTTGTGGTTCATATGTATAGTTCATTGCTGCATCTGACTTTTATGCACTGGTAGATGGAGCAGAGGGAACAGGATCTTGTAAAGGACCTTAAAATTGCTGCTTCAATCTATTTTGATTTTCTTGCAGGACACACACTGATTGGATTACCTCATTTAAGGCAAGATTACAAGTGGTTCGCTGTTTAGCACTTGCGCTCTAGAGTAAACTTTGCTAGAAGTAAGCTTTTCCATGCATCCAGTAGCACACGTATTACAAGTTGAAAGTAAAATATTTGCATGCAAGTGAAACCCAGCACACACTAACCAAAGGACTTCACAATATTGCAACTGTGTTAATGTATTCTCCCCATAGAAGTCAATGGAGTGCGCAGAAGAAAATAACCATAAATAATAAACACCTATCGCTCACACGCTAATTAATATTTCATATTTCAATGTTCTTCACATACAGAACAATGTCATTTTTTATTGTAAATACATATTTTTATATATATATATATATATATATATATATATATATATATATATATATATATATATATTATATGGGTTTAAGACAGAGAAGAAATCCTGAACCAGGTATATCAGGATGAAAGACAGGGAAATTCAGCACTCTTTTCAAAAAGTATTTTATTTAGCTCATCAAAGTGAAATGAGGAGTATCCAAAAAATAAGCTTACGTGGCCACAAGAGAGGACAATCTCTAGCATTTATTTATTTTGCGAGACATATTGTTTCATAAATACTATAGACCAAAAAAAATGTACATACAAAAGAAAAAATAAACACAAAATTATAATACAAACCTGACCGGTCAGGGGTTAGTGTGAATGCTTGAACCTAGTACATATGCTGACAAAGAGTTTCAAAAGGTATACCAATATTGCAGCAGATAGCTTAATCTGCTGTTTGTTATCATGTCAGACAGTGATATCTCATTGTATGAGCAGTAGAGTAAATATATTTCATAGGAAGCCTTTGTCAGACTACTACACCCTGCTGCGAACGGCACCTTCAAGTATAAGGTTAATTGCCGGGCAGGTATAAGAATGGGATCTAAGTAGATACTGACATTGCGCCCAAAGAAATATAGTATAACTATGGGCAGTACATATAAGGCTTGTTATTGTAGTGTACATACATGTATATGAGGAGATATATTAGTGAGACACACTTATTAAACTACTACACCCTGCTGCCAACGGCACCTTATCATATAAGGCTTAATGCCGTGCAGGTATATTGATGGGATCTAAGTAGTTATTAATAATGTATCTCAAAATATGTACATACGTCTGTTAGTAAGCAAGTAGCAAACAGTATAAGCGTAAGCATAGAAAATAGCTCAGCAGGAATAGGTAACAGGCAGATAGTAGCATATATTTCTGTTAGTTGCTAGACAGTCCCGTGCAAGCAGTCTTAAATACATGAGGATGAAAAGTTCATGATAGAGATGGTAAGCATAAGTGCAAGGTAGAAGACTGCATAGTAGTTTTGCATAGTGATGGTATTATTTAGAGACTTGCTGTTTTACCCTTGCAACCGGGTAGCGATATCCAGATCATATATAGACGTGCCTATTTATCAGGCAAGAGTAATAATAGCATACGACCTGTTTCCTGCACAGTCCTAGGACTAGTAGATGGTAAAAAGTCCTTTGTGTCCTAGGACTGTGCAGGAAACAGGTCGTATGCTATTATTACTCTTGCCTGATAAATAGGCACGTCTATATATGATCTGGATATCGCTACCCGGTTGCAAGGGTAAAACAGCAAGTCTCTAAATAATACCATCACTATGCAAAACTACTATGCAGTCTTCTACCTTGCACTTATGCTTACCATCTCTATCATGAACTTTTCATCCTCATGTATTTAAGACTGCTTGCACGGGACTGCCTAGCAACTAACAGAAATATATGCTACTATCTGCCTGTTACCTATTCCTGCTGAGCTATTTTCTATGCTTACGCTTATACTGTTTGCTACTTGCTTACTAACAGACGTATGTACATATTTTGAGATACATTATTAATAACTACTTAGATCCCATCAATATACCTGCACGGCATTAAGCCTTATATGATAAGGTGCCGTACGCAGCAGGGTGTAGTAGTTTAATAAGTGTGTCTCACTAATATATCTCCTCATATACATGTATGTACACTACAATAACAAGCCTTATATGTACTGCCCATAGTTATACTATATTTCTTTGGGCGCAATGTCAGTATCTACTTAGATCCCATTCTTATACCTGCCCGGCAATTAACCTTATACTTGAAGGTGCCGTTCGCAGCAGGGTGTAGTAGTCTGACAAAGGCTTCCTATGAAATATATTTACTCTACTGCTCATACAATGAGATATCACTGTCTGACATGATAACAAACAGCAGATTAAGCTATCTGCTGCAATATTGGTATACCTTTTGAAACTCTTTGTCAGCATATGTACTAGGTTCAAGCATTCACACTAACCCCTGACCGGTCAGGTTTGTATTATAATTTTGTGTTTATTTTTTCTTTTGTATGTACATTTTTTTGGTCTATAGTATTTATGAAACAATATGTCTCGCAAAATAAATAAATGCTAGAGATTGTCCTCTCTTGTGGCCACGTAAGCTTATTTTTTGGATACTCCTCATTTCACTTTGATGAACTAAATAAAATACTTTTTGAAAAGAGTGCTGAATTTCCCTGTCTTTCATCCTGATATACCTGGTTCAGGATTTCTTCTCTGTCTTAAACCCATATAATTTATTCTAAGGGTCTGCACCACATTACTGTTATATTTAAGGCCATACCGGTATTTGATTATGAACTGGTGGGTCACTTTATATTAGCTCCCAGCAGTTGCGTCCCCTCCGTCATTTCCCCTATTTTTCATATATATATATATATATATATATATATATAGCTATACCTGTATATCTATTCCTTTAGATATAAAGGTATAGATATCTATTTGAATATTATCACATATATATTTAGAAATATATATTTAATAATAAAAATTACATTGTTTCTATGTGAAGAACATAGGAATGTAAAATATATGTTTTCTGCTTTATGTCTAATGCGGTTTCGGGTTAGCGCACATGAAGAATTGCTAAACTCAATGTGCATTATTGAAATATTACATATAAAATATTAGAAAATAATAATGATTAAAGATTATTATACATACCGTAAAAAATTCTAAATAATCCATATATTATAATATATATATATATACAGTATATATATATATATATATATATACATATATATATATATATATATATATATATATATTACAGTATGCATAATAATTTTTTATTATTATTATTGTTATTATTAATAACAACCTGACACCTAAATCACAAACTGCAAAGCACTGTTCGCATATTTTACATTCCTATGTTCTTCACATAGTACATTTTTAAACTTTTATATATTTCAATAAATATCTGATGTTAATTAGGGATGGGCGAATGTTTCTAAAAATTCCAAATTTAAAACAAATTTTGATACATTCGTTCATTTGAATCAAATTTCGAATGTTTATATAACATTCTAACATTCTATATTAGAATTTTCATTTTCGAATTTTTCAATAAAATTCGAAAATATTCGTTCGAATAATAGAATGTTTAGCTATGTATTCATTCAATTTCGAAATGTAATATTTGAATTTGAATGTGACATTCGAATGTCACATTCGAATTCAAATGTCACATTCGAATTTGAAATAGTATTTCTAGTCTAATACTGTGTTTTAAATGTGACATTTGATTCAAATGTGATATTCGATTCGAATGTGACATTCAAATTCGAAATAGTATTTCTAGTCTAATACTGTGTTTTATAAATGTAATATTCGAATGTGACATTCGATTCGAATGTGATATTTGATTTGAATGTGATATTCGATTCGAATGTGATATTCGAAATAGTGTTTCTAGTCTACAATTGTGTTTTATAAATGTAATATTAGAATTCGAATGTGATATTCTAATGTAACATTCAAATTCGAATGTGACATTCGAATTCGAATGTGACATTCGAAAACTGTAAATAACATTCGAAAATCGAATTTTAAAGAATATTCGTTCTTATCAACATTCTATTATGTAAATCGAATTTCTACAATAACATTCATTCTAACATTCGAATTCGGATATAAACACATTCGCCCATCCCTAATGTTAATGTGAAATAGATATCTATACCTATGTATCTATATGAATAGATATATAGGTAAAAGGATATACATATTTAGGTATGTTGATTACATGGAGGGGATGTAAATCCCTGTCTGTGTTAAAGATGTAAGAAATAAATTGTGTTTGGAGTGCCTCAGGTGGGCTAGGTGTTATAAAATATGTAAAATATGTGCTTAAAAATTGTTTAATTACAAACCTGTTAATTTACACATGAATTAAAACATACCATTGGTAAGTGCAATGGCAATAAAATACGAGTGCAATAAGATGTGGATCCACTCTTTTACAGATTAAACATTAGATAAATTCTTAATAAAACAATGAAATATAAAAACAAAAACTCCAATGTATGAGAAATATAACTCCAATGGGTAAAGAGGGGACCTGAATGTGTGGATTTGCAAATGTAGACTAGGGAGAAGAAAACATATGTGATTTTGTTTATCAGTGATGATATTGATTCTGTGTAGAATTTTTTTTTTATAAAATATGAGGAAAAAATGGAAAAAACACACTTTTTCTAACTTTGACCCCCAAAATATGTTACACATCTATAACCACCAAAAAACACCCATGCTAAATCGTTTCTAAATTTTGTCCTGAGTTTAGAAATACCCAATGTTTACATGTTCTTTGCTTTTTTTGCAAGTTATAGGGCAATAAGTATAAGTAGCACTTTGCTATTTCCAAACCACTTTTTTTCAAGCGCTAGTTACATTGGAACACTGATATCTTTCAGGAACCCCTGAATATCCCTTGACATGTATATATTTTTTTTAGAAGACATCCCAAAGTATTGATCTAGGACCATTTTGGTATATTTCATGCCACCATTTTACCGCCAAATGCGATCGAATAAAAAAAAAATTGTTCACTTTTTCACAAATTTTTTCACAAACTTTAGGTTTTTCACTGAAATTATTTACAAACAACTTGTGCAATTATGGCATAAATGGTTGTAAATGCTTCTCTGTGATCCCCTTTGTTCAGAAATAGCAGGCATATATGGCTTTGGCATTGCTTTTTGGTAATTAGAAGGCACACATGTATTATGCCCAGCAGTGAAGGGGTTAATTAGGAAGCTTGTAGGGTTAATTTTAGCTTTAGTGTAGTGTAGTAGACAACCCAAAGTATTAATCTAGGCCCATTTTGGTATATTTCATGCCACCATTTCACCGCCAAATGCGATCAAATAAAAAAAAAGTTACATTTTTCACAATTTTAGGTTTATCACTGAAATTATTTACAAACAGCTTGTGCAATTATGGCACAAATGGTTGTAAATACATATAGTCTGCAGTGATGGATCCCCCCTTAGCCTGCAACCTCCCTGATTCCCCCCATACATCTCTCTAACCCTCTACCTATTTGCCGCCATCTTGGGTACTGGTACGCACCAGCGCCCGCCCCCCCAGACGCCACCACAGACAAGGCCGATCCTCACACTGAAACCGGATCCGGATACTGACATGTTTGGACCGCTCACCCACATCAAATAAGAAGCTCCCACCCACCAACGAATGTTAGCATTGATGGCCGATGCAAAGAGGGCCACAGAGTGGCCCTCTCTGCATCGGTGGGTAAAATAAGGGATTGCAGTGATGCCTCAATATTGAGGCATCACTACAATACCCTGGAAGCAGCTGGAAGCGATCATGATCCTAGCACGTCCTCGGTCGTTAAGGGGTTAAACCAAAAATGTCTTAGGAGAACTGTCCTCGTAGTACAATTCGGGTTATAGATGGGCTTGCAAATGTCCCAGAAACAAAGTTAGCGTGATTATTGTAGTTTCCGTACCGTGCTCAAATTATAAAAGGTGCAGGTTAAATGGAGAGGAAAAATGAAAAACGGCTTTCCCCGTTTCCAATTATCACAGTGAAGAAGTACCTGCTTAAGTCCTAGTGAAGTCCGGATTGTAATCCTAAAGGGTGGATGATTTAGGATTCAAAATTCTGTGAGGGACAGAGTCTGTTGCAGTGCTGTGTTTGCACAGGAATTTACCGTTGGTCTCGCCGGACCGGAAGTGACGTCAAAAAATGGGCGTGCAAGTTGAAGACCTTATTGACACACATATATATGTATATATATATATATATATATATATATACAATACTCCACAGGAACCCAGCACTCACTTGGCGTTACAGCTCCCAGGGTGCCCACCAAAAAATCAAATACAATCCTCATCAAGAAGCAGGCACTCTCTGGTATTTCATTAATTTAATTCATCCAAGTAAAATACAGTGAACGTTTTCGGGCTTCCGCCCGTCCTCAGTCATAAAGAATACAGTTGTACTTACCACCCCTATATGTGCTACCAACTAGATCCCCTGGTGAGCCGCTCTGCCGCATCTGGGTCTCTCAGAACACAGGTGACGCAACTGCGCATGCTACGGAGCCCCCTCTGGGCCAACGGGAACTAAACATTTAAAAAGCAATAACTGATTTGACAGACAGCACCACAAGCATATTATACGCTATAGACATAATGCTAGTAAACAGCCATAGACATACTAACTCTAAAGATGGTCATCCTGTGCATATTCAATAAAATTAGGATCCGGCTAATTAAATACATGGTAGGATCGGGCACACTAACTAACCAGCAGTGTAATTGACATTACTGATGTATCATAACTGTATATCCCAAATAGGTGCTAGAAAAATTAAGGATAATTACTACATACACATCCAACCATCAGAAAAAGGCACTACTAACTCCTGCTAATATTGACAACCCTGCATCTTAAAATTTATACTTGGGCACACTAACTAACTATTAATTTGACTACCTCTGTTGTTCTTATACCATTTTTCAAAACACTTGATAAAAAACAATGTAAGTCAAGGTTAGTGTTGAGACCCTTGGGGACTAATGTTTCCAAGGTAAAAATCCACTTGGATTCCCTCTGGAGGAGCATTTTAGCTCTGTTACCTCCACAGGGGTCGGGGCAGGGATATGGTCAATTATTATGTATCTCAAATCCGATACATTGTGCTTATACTTAAGAAAGTGTCTTGGTACCGGTTGTTCTGAATTGCCATCCCATAATGCCATACGTATGGCTGACCTGTGGTTGGCCATGCGTGTCCGTAAGTCATCCTTGGTCTTCCCAACGTAGAACTTCCCACACAGACAATGCAACATGTACACCACATGTGTGGTAGTACATGTGACCCTATAATTGATGGTAAAATGTTTATTCCTCAGGGGGTGTACAAAATATTTACTGTGGGATAAACCATTACAGGTCACGCAACCACTGCACCTGTAGCACCCATTTCTGTCAGAGCCCAACCAAGTCCTGTTGGTATAGCTGGCTCTGTTGTCAATACGCAGAAGTTGATCACAAAGAGATCTCCCCTTTTTTATATCCAACCATTGGACCATCGAAGTTATTAAACGGTAATGTCCCATCTGTTTTGATAATATCTCAGTTTTTTTTGATAATACTCAGTATTTCCATCTTGTCAGGGGTAAACTCTGTAGTAAAAATTAATTTCTTATTCATAGAGTTCCTCGTTCTCTTCATCAATGCTTGTTCTTGGGTCATCGAAAGAGACTCAACCAATGGCCTCTGCAAGATTTTAGTAGAGTACCCTCTATTCTGAAATTTCAGATACATCTCATTTTGCTGTGCTTCTTTCGTGCTTGGATCACTATTATTTCTTACTACCCATTTGAACTGTGATTTGGGCAATGCCCTTTTGAGGCTAGGGTGGTGGCAACTCATGGCATCCAACAGTGGATTACGATCAGTAGATTTATTAAACAGTGTAGTAGTCAATCTACAGTCACTCTTTATTATTCTTAGATCCAGAGAATCTATTGTAAGCTTGTCACAATTCATCTTGAATATTAAATTTGGATTTTGTAGATTTAATTTCAATAGCCAATCATCCAGGTCTTGTTGGGGACCTCTCCATATTAGAATGAGGTCATCAATATATCTTTTGAATAACATTATCCTTGGATCTTTAAATGCATCTTTATCCTCCCAAAAGTTCACAAAGAAATGACCCATCCACCAGGACGACCTATAGTATCCTCCCGTGGCTCCATACTGCAGCCTATTGCTATCTATTTGGATACATTGTTCCAAACACTAGTGCATAATATGCCCTCTTTCATTCTGGATTCCATAGAAGTGCTACAGCTGATTACAAATCTATCTGATACAGAGGAGGATGACATCTTGGTGACACTAGATGTCACAAGCTTGTATACAGCGATCCCACACAATGACGGTTTGATGGCAATTAGGAGAAAGTTGCTACAATACCCATATGTTGGGCCACCCTTGGAAGTTATCCTGGACCTGACAGAATTTAGTTTGAAATAAAATTATTTCAAATTCGAAAACAGCTATTACCTCCAAACGGCCGGCACTGCGATGGGGTCAAATGTGGCCCCATCGTATGCTAATCTGTATATGGCATGTTTCGAGGAGGAGGATACAGATGCATTTAAAGATCCCAGGATAATGTTATTCAAAATATATATTGATGACCTCATTCTAATATGGAGAGGTCCCCAACAAGACCTGGATGATTGGCTATTGAAATTAAATCTACAAAATCCGAATTTAATATTCAATATGAATTGTGACAAGCTTACAATAGATTTTCTGGATCTAAGAATAATAAAGAGGGACTGTAGATTGACTTCTACACTGTTTAATAAACCTACTGATCATAATTCACTGTTGGATGCCATGAGTTGCCACCACCCTAGCCTCAAAAGGGCATTGCCCAAATCACAGTTCAAACGGGTAGTAAGAAATAATAGTGATCCAAGCACGAAAGAAGCACAACTAAATGAGATGTACCTGAAATTTCAGAATAGAGGGTACTCTACTAAAATCTTGCAGAGGCCATTGGTTGAGTCTCTTTCGATGACCCAAGAAGAAGCATTGATGAAGGGAACGAGGAACTCTATGAATAAGAAATTTATTTTTTCTACAGAGTTTACCCCTGACAAGATGGAAATACCAAGTATTCTCAAAAAAAACTGGGATATTATCAAAACAGATGGGACATTACCGTTTAATAACTTCGATGGTCCAATGGTTGGATATAGAAAGGGTAGATCTCTTCGTGATCAACTTCTGTGTATTGACAACAGAGCCAGCTATACCAACAGGACTTGGTTGGGCTCTGACAGAAATGGGTGCTACAGGTGCAGTGGTTGCGTTACCTGTAATGGTTTATCCCAGAGTAAATATTTTTTACACCCCCTGAGGAATAGACATTTTACCATAAATTATAGGGTCACATGTACTACCACACATGTGGTGTACATGTTGCATTGTCCATGTGGTAAGTTCTACGTTGGGAAGACCAAGGATGACTTACGGACACGCATGGCCAACCACAGGTTAGCCATACGTATGGCATTACGGGATGGCAATTCAGAACAACCGGTACCAAGGCACTTTCTTAAGTATAAGCACAATGTATCGGATTTGAGATACATAATAATTGACCATATCCCTGCCCCGACCCCTGTGGAGGTAACAGAGCTAAAATGCTCCTCCAGAGGGAATCCATTTTTACCTTGGAAACATTAGTCCCCAAGGGTCTCAACACTAACCTTGACTTACATTGTTTTTTATGAAGTGTTTTGAAAAATGGTATAAGAACAGAGGTAGTCAAATTAAAAGTTAGTTAGTGTGCCCAAGTATAAATTTTAAGATGCAGGGTTGTCAATATTAGCAGGAGTTAGTAGTGCCTATTTCTGATGTTTGGATGTGTATGTAGTAATTATCCTTAATTTTTCTAGCACCTATTTGGGATATACAGTTATGATACATCAGTAATGTCAATTACACTGCTGGTTAGTTAGTGTGCCCGATCCTACCATGTATTTAATTAGCCGGATCCTAATTTTATTGAATATGCACAGGATGACCATCTTTAGAGTTAGTTTATGTGTTCAATATTGAGTGCTATGTTGCTTTAATGCTATATTTACATTTTTCATGTATTAACCTGATTCTAACACTATACAACAAGTATATATCTGTGGTGGTCATAGGGTTTGTAAATTGCTCTAATGTTTAAGCAATGATCGTTATCAACAGAGCAAAATATGATGTTACTTAGTGATAGGCTAATCCCTAATGACTATTTATATATGATGTTTAGACATTTAACTCTAACTGTATTCATTCCAGTATGTCTATGGCTGTTTACTAGCATTATGTCTGTAGCGTATAATATGCTTGTGGTGCTGTCTGTCAAATCGTTTATTGCTTTTTAAATGTTTAGCTCCCGTTGGCCCAGAGGGGGCTCCGTAGCGCGGTCGGCGCATGCGCAGTTGCGTCGCCTGTGTTCTGAGAGACCCGTATGCGGCAGAGCGGCTCACCAGGGGATCTAGTTGGTAGCACATATATGGGGTGGTAAGTACAACTGTATTCTTTATGTCTGAGGACGGGCGGAAGCCCGAAAACGTTCACTGTATTTTACTTGGATGAATTAAATTAATGAAATACCAGAGAGTGCCTGCTTCTTGAGGAGTTTTTTATATACATATATATATATATATATATATATATACATACACATATTTAGACATTTATATGTAAATAAACAATAAAGCCCTTTGCACTCAAACACCTTGTCATATACCACGTACCTTTTAACCCTTATAACTTTTAATGCATATAATAATGTTTATACGAATAATTTTTATCAGGTCAAATTTATGCTACTGTAATTTGATTGTAATTTATTTATGCTGTATTTAGTGCACCTTTTTTTTTAACGCACTACCCCTTACACATGCTAATCTGTTATGCATAAATGCGATTGTGCTCTTGTGGCCGCATTTACTTTCAACTTGTATTACGTGTGATATTTGCAATGCACACAAAAAAAACAAAAACGTATGTCGCTTCCAAGCAACAGCATACCACTATAATCTAGTCCTTAATTGTAGGGTTAAGGCTTTCACTGTTCTTGCATGGGTTTGGGTGAGTGGAACTCAATATGCAGGAATAGATGCACAGGAAACCAAAATTATTTTAAAGGCATAAAAATTGGTTAATATCAAGGGTTAAATAAGAGTCCAGTCCAGGCCAAAGGTGGGGTACCATGAGATCAGTCCAGCAACTAGGTACCAAGGGGCAAGCAAGGGAAGAGTCCAATAACAGGCCAAAGGTCAGGTACCATGCAGCAACTAGGTAATAAGTTGGAATGCAGGAGCAACATCCAACAGGTATAAGTGGACAGGCTGGCACAGGATACCAGATGCATACAAAGAGAGAAGCACTCTACCAGGATACCGGATAGACACAGTAGTGAAAACAGGCTTCAGGTAAGCTGCCACTGGTACAGTAGATATAGGAAACCCAGCAGTCATAGGATACCAAGAGGGTACAGTTGTTGAGGTTGTCATGGGATACCAGATAGGTGCAGCGGGTACAGCAGGAAACAGGTAAGCTGCCACTAGTACAGCAGGATACAGCAAACTCTGCAGGCACAGGATACCAAACGGGTACTATTGCTGAGGCTACCATGGAATACCAGGTAAGTGCAAACAAAAACAGGAGGGCAGGTAAGAACGACATAACGTCCTTAATAACTCAGTTATTGGCTGAGTGGGTTTATATAGGAACACCCACACCTTTGGCCACTTAGGTGGGAGTTCCTGTAATCATGCATTGCCCCTTTAAATTAGCACAGCGAGCAACTGCACACGCCTAGAGGAAGCAGCAGCCACTTTGTTGTTTCACATTGAGGAACGCCAAAGTAGAAGCCTCTTGTGGGATCATTATTAGATAAGTTTCTGACAGTGCCCCCTCCTAAGGTGTAAACATAAGGATTGGTATGCTCCTTCTTGAAATCTCTTATCTATGCCCATTGTAGGATCAGTTGTTAGGTAATATTCTGATGGTTCGAAAGTAGTGTAATTTGTCATGTAGTTCTATGCTATACCATTAATAATAATGTTTTACTTCAGGTCCTAAAAAGATTAACTTTTTACAGTGCAATTTTTGAGTGCAACACTTAACTAACTGCTTATAATAAGAGTGCAATGAATGCGCTAATTGGGATCCATGTTATCAATTAAAAATATAGGGTGCTCTAAAAAAAGTTTAGGCTGCGCAAAAATGCTTTGGTTAAAATATTTAACCACCAACTTGCTATACTAGATTGTGTGTTATTTTTTGTGCAAGGTTGTACAAAAGATAATGTACCCTGCGCTGGCATTTACGCTCCCCTTGTAATCTATGCTAAATAGGTGTGGATTTTCAATACAGAAATGTGTTCAAATAAAAATGACTGTTCTATAGTGCAAAGGGATATTGCTTACAACTGAAAAACCCACTGAGCTTTATATTATTGTGTTAATTAATTGAGTAGAAAACTGAAACAAATTGAAATGTATCCCTTAGAGCAGAGCTTTCCAAACTTTTCATGTTGGTGACACACTTTTTAGACCTACATCATTTCGCGACACAGTAATTAATTCAGTTGTACTAGCAAAAAGGAGGTTAATAAGAGATACGGACACATACATAAATTATATAATAATGAAATGTTTTTACAAGTAACAGTATGTATGTGCAAGAATTAAAAAAAAGTTTAATAACACCAATAGCTACTTACTATTTTAATGGGGTGTATGAGGTTGATAGGATGAACACAGTTTCTGAATATTTGGTGAAATATTAGATAAAGACACTTGCATTTCATCATCAAGCATTTTTAAGCTTCCACTTCCTATCCATATATCAAGAGCAGGAGCAGCAATGCACTACTGGGAGCTAGCTGCAAAAAAACCCCACTGTGACTTCTGACTTAAGCTCAGCGTTTAAGCTGCTGCCCTCAGAGCTCCGTGAGTCCAATTGACTACTGTCTGCGCTGCAAACACACTGCTGTCCCACTCACTGACTACACATGCAGTCACGAGCCAATTAAGGAAAGGATACTTCACGTGCAGTCAGGAGCCAATGTCCTGCCAAAGCCGCCAATGGGAATAGTTTCAGTTCCCACTGAGCTGCGCCAATTGGTTAAGATGATCTGTGACCCACTAGGTATCAATCACGTGTCAACCATGTGATATGCGTAGCAGGCAGGCAGAAAGTCGGAAACCAAAAAAATAAAAATTTAAAAAAAATTGTGCTGAAGCAGGGACACACCTACACACTGCTGCCGACACACTAGTGTGTCCCGACACACAGTTTGGAAAGCACTGCCTTAGAGACTAGTGAGCCTTGTGCAAAGTCAAAATTACTGCAAACTGAATTTGTTTTGGAACTGTTGTATTAATATAATTATTCTAGAATGATGGGAAAATATTATTTTGATGGTAATATTAAAAGGAGAATTTTGTTACAGTATTTTGAAAATAAAAATATTTTAATGTTGAACAGTATATTTTAAGGAGTTTTAATAATGGCCGTGGGATGTTAAGATTTTTTCAATTAAATTTTGGGCCCTGTCACCTGCAGCTTATATCCATCTTGTAGCAATGGTAATTGACTTCAACATTAGCGGTATAGCATACATAAGTTCTCAGAGCGCACACAGTTTAATAAAATATTTCAGATCCCTGCTTCATAATACAGCAAGCTCAGAAATTACTTATCCCTGCACTATTGACAAGGCCTGGGAATACTGACTGTATATTGGGAAGAAAAGTCAAAAGACTAAAGTGTAGTACATGTTTACTACTTTACCAAGAATAAGGCTGTCATGAGAAGGTTATGCACAGAAATATACTGCCCAAAATGGAGGTATCTGTGTGAGAAGATTTCAGTTTTATCTTTCTTAAATAAGGATGCTCACATGTGAACACCCCACCCATGCCAGCTATGAGAGGGAAGATATGGACCATAGGAATATGACAGTAAACCATCTTTCAATAAAGATATGTCAGCGTGAGTCATGAGAGCATTTACTATTACATATTAAAAGGTTGAATACAAATAGATTACTATTAGATTTACTCAGGGAAGAGATATGAAGAGATATGTACCAAGAAATATCATCAACTGGCTAACTCATAGGGTGTGCTTCCAATATTAATGCTAGCTGAAGGCTTAGAAATGCAGGATACCACACCAAGTTCCTACATAGAGCATGAACTACCACTACCACCATATAATGAAAGAAAGAAATATTACAGTGAAACATTTATTATATGAGAGTGAAACATCTAACTCGGAAGTAACTGGGCAGTAATTACCAAATAAAATGTTAGCATAATCAGCAGTATAATGACAATACGTTAGATTAGCAAATATTGAGCACAGACAATATGGTAGTCCTGTTAGGCAACTGGAGTCTGTCTAACCAATGTGCAAACCGGCTCTAGCTCCACATCTGCTGCTATTAAAGGGACATTATACACTAGATTTTTCTTTGCTTAAATGTTTTGTAGATGATCCCTTAATATAGCCCACATGGTAGTCTTTTGTAAAAATGTATAGTTTTGCTAATTCTTCTAACCAAACCCCACAGTGTCAGATGTATACTCGCGTTTACAGACTCCTGCTGGCTCCTGTTTATGTTATCTGTCTTTTCATATGTAGGGAGGGGGGGAGTGTCTGCTCTTCTTCTTTTTCTGCCTTGTCCCAGCATAACCTCATCAACAGTGCTAAACTGGGAGCGTCTATGTAAGTTTTAAAAGGTTTTATACTGGATTTTATCTGTACATATTCTTCTTTAAAGTAGTAACTATTACATGCAGTTATATGAAAATTGGCGTATACCGTCCCTTTAAGAATTGAGTGTGCAAAAGTTGCCCTGATAATTGTCTTATTTATGTTTTTGGTTTCAAATCTCAATAAAAGAAAAAATCAATGTAAGCAAATACTTATAGGATAACAAACAGTAACTAGAGCTTTAGGGGCCGATTTATCAACTGTCGGGTGGACATGATCCACTGTAGCAGATCATGTCCGCTCGACATCAATAAATGCAGACAGCTTATGCTGTTGGCATTTATCATTGCACAAGCATTTTGTGTGAAATGCTTGTGCAATACTGCACCCTGCCGCTAGCAGGGGTGTCAATCATCCTGATCATATCCGATTGACAGGATTGCTGTCCGCCACCTCAGAGTTGGCAGACGAGTTAAGAAACAGCGGTCTTATAACCACTGCCTCTTAACTTCTGATTCCGGGGGGGCCTAAAGGCTCGCGCAGAATAAGCAGCTTGACTGCTTCATAAATCGGTCCCTATGTATCAGGTATATCTCCAATATTATATATTCCTACAATAAAGGTGTGGGGAAATTTGAAAAGAAAACTTAGCTTTTTGGTCCAGTCGTTACTATTCCTAGTCACTATCAGCTGAACTCTATGTTAGATGCCCATCACTCCTGTTCTAACAATGCAGCTCTCTGTTAAAGCTGACTCTCTGCCCACAGGGATCCCTCTATGTCAGTCCCAGATGCAGGTCCTTTGCAGTAGTGACGCTCAACTTTCCACACAATATCACCCTAATTTGTGGGACCACAACCCAAGTGTTCCCCTCTTTGCTCATATGTCTATATATGTGTATACACATGTATTTATGTGTTTATATGTGTAAATATAAATATTCACATATAAATACATATACACACATATATACACATGTATAGACAACTAATTTTATTTATATATATATACACACAGTATATAAGGAATGGTTGTAAATCGAAACCGTTGTAAATTGAAACCCAGTTAATAATGTAAGTCAATGGGAAGTGAGGGAGTTAGGTTCCAGGCCCCTCTCAAAATTGGCATAAGTAACATCTAATACATTATTTTTAAAGCTTTGAAATTAAGACTTTAAATGCTAAACAGCATTATAAACCTAATAAAATAATCACACAACACAGAATATATAATTAAACTAAGTTAAATGAACAAAAACATTTGCTAAACAGCATTATAAACATAATAAAATAATCACACAACACAGACTTTACTTGCATTTTTCTGCAAACAATTCTTTCTATGCATTCCAATCTGGACTGATTTATGGACAGGAAGATCTTGTTCCTTTGCAAGCTGCTCGATAGCTCAGGTCTGGTTAAACTTATTAATTTCACCTTGCTTGGCTTGCATATCTTTGCTGCAACACAAGCGGACAGCTCCACCTACTGGCTATTTTAATCAATGCACTGCTTCTCAATGCTTTTCAATAGCAGTCACATGACTGAAAAATGGTGCAAATTGAACCGTTGTAAACCGAGGGCCACCTGTATATATAAGCCTTTCCCAGTCAATCTTAATATGTATTAATGCATTTAGAATAGGAATGCCTGAAATGCCTACGTTCTTCACTTAGGAAAACAAAATATTTTTATTTTTAAATTTATATAGATATAGGTATATAAAAATAATCATAAATATAAAGAAATATATATTTAAAAATATAAAGAACATTTTCTTCTATATGAAGAACATAGGAATGTAAAGTATCCTAACTCACCTTCGGCTTTAGCTCAGTTGGTCTAGCGCTGTGTCAGGTTAGCACGCGATTGATAACTAATCATTTTATTTATTTTGCTCTCTAATCATGTAATTTAAAGGGATAGAAAGTTCAAAAATGAAATGTACATGGGTGCATTTCAATTTGAAATATAAGGATGTTTTCATTATACTTAGATTAGCAAAAAAGCTTCTAGTGAGTTTACTGTTTTTCTGTGGCATATGCATATTTACTATGAGGGACCATGCACCAATTTTCAAACACCATGGGGCAGATTTATCAAGCTCCGTATGGAGCTTGATGACCCTTTTTCCACGCGAGCCTTCCGCTACTCCATAACTTGTCCGCCTGCTCTCAGGCCGCAGACTGAAATTAACCCAATGGAATACGATCAGGTTGATTGACACCCCCTGCCAGTGGCCGATTGGCCGCGGTTCTGCAGGGGGCTGCATTGCTCCAGCAGTTCACTGCTGGTGCAATGATAAATGTCAACAGCGTATGCTGTCTGCATTTATCGATGTGCGACGGACATGATATGCTACATTGTATCATGTCCGCTCGCACTTTGATAAATATACCTTAATGCCTGTTCATAGAGCTGGCTGTGGTGTGTATTGCATCTAAATACTTAGAGGTATATTTATTAAAGTGTCAACTATGTTGCATTCGCGGGTGTCAATACGCTCGCCTAACATCGCCAAACATCGCAGCCGTGGATCTGAATACTATCTCCATATTTATAAATAAAGCCAACAAAAATGTGTGCACCAAGTACGGGGCGATGAGCATCAGACTGTTGTTAACTAACAGTCATCGATGACGCTGCTATTCGTGTTTTCCCAACTTTATTTATACAATTTTTACTAAACGCGCCACTATACTAAAATGTTTAACCCCTATCCCGCCATCATCACAACCAAAATAAAATAATTAACCCATATCCCGCCACGAGGTTTGGGCAAGAGAGGGATGAAATGTTGGAGAGCAGAGGATTCAGTTGAGTGGAAAAGTCTGTGAGATTCAAGTCATTTAAATTCCTGCAAGGTAGCAGTTTTTTGGGGGCTTACAAATATGTAGTAGCTAGAGTAAGAGAGAAAGTTAGTAGATGGTGGTCAGACAGAGGAAAGGGGAAGTTAAGGAAGTTGGAAACGGCACAGAGATTAGTGAAGACTAGGTCTATGGAGTTGCCTTCACAGTGAGTTGGAAATGTTGTTCAATGGGACAGGCCTAAAGAGGTGGTAAGGGATAGAAGTTTAGAGGCAGCAGGCATGTTAGGATTATCAACGGGTATGTTGGAAGTCCCTTAAGATGAGAGAAGGGACATTACAAGAGACAAAATGTGGAAGCGAGGCTTCAACGTTGTCCAGAAATTGTGATGCTGGGCCAAGGGACCGATAGATAACTGCAACTCGAAGAGCTGGAGGGGAGAAGAGGCGGATAGCATGAACTTCAAAAGATGAGAAGGAAAGAGAGGGGGTGAAGGAATGCAGTGAAAGGTACTGTGTGGAGACAGAAGAATTCCTACTCCTCCTCTTTGTGTGTCTTCTGGTCTGAAAGTGTGACTGAAGTGTAGGCCGCCATAGGACAGAGAGGCTACAGCAGTTGTTTTAGAGGAGGAAAGCCAAGTTTCAGTGAGAGCTGAAAGGTTAAGTTAAGTGAAATAAATAGGTTGTGAATAGATGTAAGCTTATTGCATACAGAACGTGAATTCCATAGGGCACAAGAGAATTGGGGTGTACTAACAGAGGTACAGTTAATGAGGTTTAGAGGATTACGTGTGCAAGGTGTATGAGGTGTTATTTGGGGTAGTGAATTGAGGGAAGCATAGGGTGGACCTGGGTTAGGTGAGACATCCCCAGCTGCAAGAAGAAGAAATATGGTGAGCGAAAGATTAGAATGTGTCTTATGTGAGTGTTTAAGTTTATAATCAGTGAAGCATGGCTGGCTGAGAGATGTGAGATAGGAATAGAGTTCATGTGTGTTGTAGAGGGGGAAAGGAAGAAGAGAAGGAGAAATATGAATTGTCTGAGTGCCGTTCATGAAAGGAAGAGCTGTGACTTTAAGGAGAAGGGAGGTAAAGGTTAATGCAGAAATTAGAAAGTGTAGCATGTTTGCAGTTAATTTAGGGAGATTTAAATGCACTTTGTTGTGTTGTCCACTCCTTTATCTAACTCTCTTGTTAAACAAACAAACAAAGGGTGGTGTGAGTGCTAATCAGGAAAAGGTTTCTGTGCTTGAATCCCTAATATGGTCTGATAAAATCTCCAATTACAGACTATACGATAAAAAGGTGAGAATGGTGTGGGATAAGCGCTCCAGCTAAGTAGAGCCAACCAGATTATTATGAAAAATAAAATGAAATAACAAGAGGAACTAATGATAATAAAAGAGAATTTTTATAGTGATTTAAGTAGATAACTAGTTAATGCATACAGAATATGTTAGCATATACTCAATTACATAAGATGCCGGCATCAGTAACAATCAAACATATTAATCATATTAAAAACAGAGAAATACAGCCGATATAAAATTTCTAAAAGGTTCCCTGAGTGTTTCTTAAAAATATATACGAATATGAATAAACTTGATAAAGGTAAATGACTCTTAGCACAGTGAAATTGGCTCGGCTAAATGTTACCAGTATTATTTTTAAGCAATGGAATATTTGGTCACAGTATTCAGTGGAGGCGTCTGATCTGTTCAGCCGTTAGGAGTAACTGTGAGTGATGGATCGGGAGGTGTGACGTCACGTCACCTGACTATTGTATTCCTCCAATCTCTGTGATATGCTTAAACACAACAAGTTTGAAATTTGTATCCAATTCTCAATTGTAACAAAGTATACTTGTTTATGTGATGGTTAGTATCAATACTTGCAAGTGTCCAATGTCCAAAGAATCTGTCCAAATTTGAAAAAAACGGTTTGTTTTATCAGCAGCTCTGAATCCTATGGAGTGTTGATCCGTTTGGTTTTATGTCCGTTCTGAAATGTGAAACTTGTCCTTATCCGAAGAAGCTCCTAAGCACTTGGTTTTTAGTGTATATTAGGGCTATGATGGGAGCAAAGGGAGAAACAAGGGGGCACACAGGAATTATTCATACATCGATCTCAGTGTTGATTCAAGGAGATAGAAATGAACCTGTTTTTGTGCCAGTAAAACAATTTAGCAGTTCAATAGCCTTAGTATATAATTGGTTACACACAGGAATTACTCATATGTCCTCCCTCTATATTAATCATAGAGATAGGGATGAACCTGTGGAGTGTAACACTACCAGTAATAAAATTCTGAATTGACAGGAGTAAGCAAATCTACGCGTTTCGGCAGTGTTAGCTGCCTTTACACTCCACAGGTTCATCCCTATCTCTATGATTAATATAGAGGGAGGACATATGAGTAATTCCTGTGTGTAACCAATTATATACTAAGGCTATTGAACTGCTAAATTGTTTTACTGGCACAAAAACAGGTTCATTTCTATCTCCTTGAATCAACACTGAGATCGATGTATGAATAATTCCTGTGTGCCCCCTTGTTTCTTCCTTTGCTCCCATCATAGCCCTAATATACACTAAAAACCAAGTGCTTAGGAGCTTCTTCGGATAAGGACAAGTTTCACATTTCAGAACGGACATAAAACCAAACGGATCAACACTCCATAGGATTCAGAGCTGCTGATAAAACAAACCGTTTTTTTCAAATTTGGACAGATTCTTTGGACATTGGACACTTGCAAGTATTGATACTAACCATCACATAAACAAGTATACTTTGTTACAATTGAGAATTGGATACAAATTTCAAACTTGTTGTGTTTAAGCATATCACAGAGATTGGAGGAATACAATAGTCAGGTGACGTGACGTCACACCTCCCGATCCATCACTCACAGTTACTCCTAACGGCTGAACAGATCAGACGCCTCCACTGAATACTGTGACCAAATATTCCATTGCTTAAAAATAATACTGGTAACATTTAGCCGAGCCAATTTCACTGTGCTAAGAGTCATTTACCTTTATCAAGTTTATTCATATTCGTATATATTTTTAAGAAACACTCAGGGAACCTTTTAGAAATTTTATATCGGCTGTATTTCTCTGTTTTTAATATGATTAATATGTTTGATTGTTACTGATGCCGGCATCTTATGTAATTGAGTATATGCTAACATATTCTGTATGCATTAACTAGTTATCTACTTAAATCACTATAAAAATTCTCTTTTATTATCATTAGTTCCTCTTGTTATTTCATTTTATTTTTCATAATAATCTGGTTGGCTCTACTTAGCTGGAGCGCTTATCCCACACCATTCTCACCTTTTTATCTAACTCTCTTGTTATAACTCCCTTCACTTATGAACTAACACACCTAGAGAACTACACATGCTGCACTGATCTCACAAGCAAGCTTGATGTAACACGCTAAGGGTATACAATTTAAAGGTAATAAGTCACATGATCCTAATTAGCAAAGGTCATAAATTAAAGCAGGATCAAACAAGGCCTGATCAAACAATGCAGATGACACCTTTCTTATCAAAGTGGAAGACAGAGAAAATAAGGTAATTCACACATACCAAAGATTTAAGATTTTTAGGGGTAAAGGGCAGCTATATCTTGTTATGCAGGGTTAAAATGGATTCTGTCCTTTCACACATACCTGGGGGGGAGAGAAGAGAGAGAGAGCGTTGTAAGCAGGGTTTCAATTATGTTCCAGATAGGTTCCAATTATATACCAGTCACTGTTCTGTATATTTTGTTATCCATATATAATAACTCCCTTGTTATAACTCCCTACACTTATGAACTAACACACTTGAGAACTACACATGCTGCACTGATCTCACAATAAGTTTATTATAGTGGTGGCGATGTGGGAGGCTGGAGGTTTAGGGGTTAATAACTTTTTGGTAGTGGTGGCGATGTGGGAGGTCGGAGGTTTAGGGGTTAAAAACTTTATTATAGTGGCGGTGATGTCAGGGAGCGGCGGATTAGGGGACAATAGTTTAATTATAGTGTCGGCGATGTCGGGGCAGCGGATTAAGGGTTATTAGGTTTATTTAATAGTCGCAATGTGGGTGGGCGGCAGATTAGGGATTAATACATTTTAAATAGTGTTTGTGGTGCAGGAGGGCGGCGGTTTAGGGGTTAATAGGTAGTTTATGGGTGTTAGTGTACTTTGTAACAGTTTAGTTATGAGTTTTGTGAAACATTTTTGTTGCTCAAAACTTATAACTACTGGTCTCAGATGGCGGTATGGCTTGTGTCCGTATAGGCAAGCATTTTAGCCAGGCTGCACAACCTCCCACACAAAAATGTCATTTTTTTTTTTATGCTGAATGGACGTTGCGTTACAGGCTAAAATGTTTGCGGTATAGCTATAACGTCACGACTTGTAATATGCATTTTTTCAGCATTAAAAGCCGTAACGCAAAACTCGTAATCTACCTGTATGTCTATATATATATATATATATATATATATATATATATGATTTTTTTTTTGTATAATATATATCTATACCTTTATTTTGACATATAAACAATATTTGTTTATAAATATATAAAACATATTCTATTATGTGCAGAACATTGGAGTGACAAATATTTATATAAAATGCATAGTTAAAACCTTTATTAAAAATGAATATTGCATAATTATGTGTTTTTCATATTTTCATCTACTTAACTGCAAACCCGTGTATGAATGGCACACTGCCTAGATAGGATTATTAAATGTATGTGTGTGTGTGTGGGGGGGGGGGGGGGGTTCTCAGATCAAAGAGTTACACACTTACACTGTGGAGGAATCGTCATTGTGAGAGAGTGGTTTGATAACTTGCCGGAGTTTCGTTGAGATTTTCTTCTCTGTTGAAATTTGCTTCCGTGATTTGCGCATACACATAATCACGTAATTGCACTCCACATATGTTTCAAACAAATCTGTGGAATGTGATTAAGTACTGTAAATACAAGCATGCGCAAATTGTTCGGTAACAAATTAGGAGAGGTAAATTATTTCTCACATTCCTTCTTAAATCGGCCATGTAATTAACAGCATGACATTTTAAAGTGATATCTACTTACATCCTGGCTAGCAAACAGTGTACTTAAATAATTGCACTATACACACGCCCTTTATCTAAGTTTGGTTTAGCAGTGGATCATGTATACGCATTAAAAGATCATTCCTGACAAAATTGTTCCTCGTTCCCTGATGAAATTTGCTACCACATATGTTTAGTTGCACATACGAGCATGTACATGGCCACTTTAAGAAGGAATGCGAGGACTAATTTTCCTCTCCATCAAAATTTGCTACTGAATGATGACATAATCACATTCCACATGTTGTTTTGAAACATATCTGGAGTGTGATTATATAATTGTGCATATTTACAAAATTGCGGTAGCAAATATCGATGAAGATGCAAATCTCAACAGAACACCGATGCAACAGTGATTCAATTACAGAGAAGTCCACCCATGCGGCATGTTCCTGGTGAGCACTCTTTTACTCTGTAGAATGTAAAATAATTTGTCCTCTTCTTGATAGTTTGTCAGGTCATGAACCTTCTTGTCAGTCCCAGCAACAAGTGTAAGAATTACCTCCTTTACTCAAGTTGGCTTCTGTGCATTTAGTCGTGGGGGGAGAACACATTCCACAGGGGGTGCAGGATTAGGAAGCTGTGTACATGAGCTTTAATGCAAGTTAACATGATAGAATGTGTTTTATTATGCTTTCTATCTCTATAAAGCCTGAATTGTAAAGTGTGTGTTTGTCTCTGTGTGTGTATTTATCTGTGTGCGTATGTCTGTGTCTGTGTTTATGTGTATGTATCTATAGTGTGTGTATGCCTGTGTGTGCCTGTGTATGTGTGTTTGTATCTGCATGTTTGTATGCCTGTATGAATGTGTGTGTGTGTGTATGTTTTAGGGGCATATTTATCAAGCTCCGTATGACCGCTGCTCCATAACTTGTCCACCTGCTTTGAGGCCGCGGACAGAAATCAACCAGATTGAATACGATTGGGTTGATTAACACCCCCTGCTAGCGGCCAATTGGCCACGAATCTGCAGGGGGCAGAATTGCACCAGCAGTTCATAAGAACTGCTAGTGCAATGATAAATGCCGACAGCGTATGCTGTCAGCATTTATCGATGTGCGGCGGACATGATGCGCTACTTTGTATTAGCGCTGCGGAATCTGTTGGCGCTCTACAAATAACCGATAATAATAATAATGTCCGCTCGCACATTGATTACTATGCCCCTATGTGTGTATGTATAGTGTGTATGCCTGTATGTCTGTCAATGTGTGTGTCTGTTGCTATGTGCGTGTATAATGTGTGTCTGTGTGTCTGTGTGTATACCTATGCGTGTGTATTGTGTTTGTATGATCTTTAAATGTGTCTTGCTGAGTTACTAATTATTTATAGATGATTAATTGTATAGATTATTAATTGTAATAATATTAATGTCTGCAGTTTAATTAATAACACGTATTTTCCCCAAATATTTCACCAGTATCTGATTTAATAATTAATAATCTTTTTATATAAAAAATATTTGTGTGTGGTTGAGTGAGTTACAATATTATTAAGGATGTTCTTTCTTTTGTGTTTACCTGATAAAATTCCAACAATGAATTCATAAATTTAATGGTTTCACTTTATTTTTTTCCTCAGGAGATCCCAGGGGGCCAATTTATCAAGCTCCGTATGGAGCTTTATGCCCTGTTTCCGTGCGAGCCTCTAAAGACCGCTGCTCCATAACTTGTCTGCCTGCTCTAAGGCTGCGGACATTAATCCGCCTGATCCTATACGATCGGGTTGATTGACACCCCTTCTAGCTGCTGATTGGCTGTGAATCTGCAAGGGGCAGTATTGTACCAGCAGTTCACAAGAACTGCTGGTGCAATGATAAATGCCGACAGCGTATGCTGTCGGCATTTATCGATGTGCAGCGGACATGATACGCTACATCGTATCATGTCCGCTCGCACTATAATAAATCTACCCCCAGGAATTTACTGTAATGGCATAAATCACTTTATATAATTATTTACTTAACTATGTTTATTTGGATGCTGGGATATCCTGCCCTGCGTGGTGCAAATGATTTCTATTACATATAAGTGTAAAGATTGTTGGTTTAAATATAAATTTATAAAAAAGGATGTTGAAGCCAAATGGTTTTTTATTAGTATAAGATTATTGTGTCAATGGGGGAGATTTAATGAGCAGCGGATGCTGCTGTCTCCGCGCATAGTTTCTGGCGATCCCGAAACTGAAGTTAAGAACCAGCAACCAGTCATAAGACCGTTGCTCCTTAACTTGTCCGCCACCCCCTGCTTGCAGCAAATGTGCAGGGGCTGCATTGCACAAGTCTTGTGAAATGCTTGTGTAACGTTAAATGCTGACAGCGTATGCTGTTGGCATTTAGCGATGCCGGACGGACATGATTCGCTACAGCACTTACACCTAGATTTAGAGTTTTGCGGCCAAAGGGGTGCGTTAGCTACGCGTGTTTTTTTCCCCCCCGCACCTTTTAAATAACGCTAATATTTAGAGTTCTCTGAAGGGCTGCGTTAGGCTCCAAAAAGGGAGCGTACAGGCATATTTACCGCCACTTCAACTCTCAATACCAGCGTTGCTTACGGTAGCGGCCAGCTTGAAAAACGATTCCCCCATAGGAAACAATGGTTCAGTTTGAGCTGAAAAAAAACCTAACACCTGCAAAAAAGCAGCGTTCAGCTCCTAACGCAGCCCCATTGTTTCCTATGGGGAAACAGTTTCTAAGTCTGCACCTAACACCCTAACATGTACCCAGAGTCTAAACACTCCTAACCTTACACTTATTAACCCCTAATCTGCCGTCCCCGCTATCGCTGATACCTGGATTATATTATTAACCACTAATCTGCCGCTACGGACACACCGCCGCCATCTACATTATCCCTATTAACCCCTAATCTGCTGCCGCCAACGTCGCCGACACCTACATTATATTTATTAACCCCTAATCTGCCCCCCCAATGTCGCTGCTACCTTACCTACACTTATTAACCCCTAATCTTCCGACCGGACCTCGCCGCCACTATAATAAATGTATTAACCCCTAAACCGCCTCACTCCCGCCTCGCAAACCCTATAATAAATTTTATTAACCCCTAATCTGCCCTCACTAACATCGCCGACACCTAACTTCAAGTATTAACCCCTAATCTGCCGACCGGACCTCACCCTAACCCTAACACCCCCCTAAGTTAAATATAATTTAAATCTAACAAAATAAATTATTTCTTATTAAATAAATTAATCCTATTTAAAGCTAAATACTTACCTGTAAAATAAACCCTAATATAGCTACAATATAACAGATAATTATATTGTAGCTATTTTAGGATTTATATTTTTTTTACAGGCAACTTTGTATTTATTTTAACTAGGTACAATAGCTATTAAATAGTTATTAACTATTTAATAGCTACCTAGTTAAAATAATTACAAAATTACCTGTAAAATAAATCCTAACCTAAGTTACAATTAAACCTAACACTACACTATCAATAAATTAATTAAATAAACTACCTACAATTACCTACAATTAAATCAACTAAACTAAATTACAAAAATGAACAAACATTAAATTACAAAAAATAAAAAAAGATTACAAGAATTTTAAACTAATTACACCTACTCTAAGCCCCCTAAAAAAATAACAAAGCCCCCAAAATAAAAAAATGCCCTACCCTATTCTAAAATAAAAAGTTAACAGCTCTTTTACCTTACCAGCCCTTAAAAGGGCTTTTTGCGGGGCATGCCACAAAAAAAAATCAGCTCTTTTGCCTGTAAAAAAAAACATACAATACCCCCCCAACATTACAACCCACCACCCACATACCCCTAATCTAACCCAAACCCCCCTTAAAAAACCTAACACTAAGCCCCTGAAGATCTCCCTACCTTGTCTTCACCCAGCCGGGTATCACCGATCCGTCCAGAAGAGGGTCCGAAGTCTTCATCCTATCCGGCAAGAAGAGGTCCTCCAGAGGGTCCGAAGTCTTCATCCTATCCGGCAAGAAGAGGTCCTCCAGAGGGTCCAAAGTCTTCATCCAGGCAGCATCTTCTATCTTCTTCCATCCGGAGCGGAGCGGGTCCATCTTGAAGCAGCCGACGCGGAGCCATTCTTCCTCACCGACGGACTAACGACGAATGAAGGTTCCTTTAAATGACGTCATCCAAGATGGCGTCCCTCGATTTCCGATTGGCTGATAGGATTAATTTATTATAGTAGCGGTGAGGTCCAGTCGGCAGATTAGGGGTTAATACTTGAAGTTAGGTGTCGGCGATGTTAGTGAGGGCAGATTAGGGGTTAATAAAATTTATTATAGGGTTTGCGAGGCGGGAGTGAGGCGATTTAGGGGTTAATACATTTATTATAGTAGCGGCGAGGTCCGGTCAGCAGATTAGGGGTTAATAAGTGTAGGTAGGTAGCGGCGACGTTGGGGGGGCAGATTAGGGATTAATAAATATTATGTAGGTGTCGGCGGTGTTAGGGGCAGCAGATTCGGGGTTCATAGGGATAATGTAGATGGCGGCGGTGTCCGGTCGGCAGATTAAGGGTTAAAAAAATTTATTAGAGTGGCGGCGATGTGGGGGGACGTCGGTTTAGGGGTACATAGGTAGTTTATGGGTGTTAGTGTACTTTAGAGCACAGTAGTTAAGAGCTTTATAAACCGGCGTTAGCCCATAAAGCTCTTAACTCCTGACTTATTTCTGCGGCTGGAGTTTTGTCGTTAGAGTTCTAATGCTCACTTCAGCCAAGATCCCATTGAAAAGATAGGATACGTAATTGGCGTAAGGGGATCTGCGGTATTGAAAAGTCACGGCTGGAAAGTGAGCGTTAGACCCTTTCCTGACTGTCTCTAAATACCAGTGGGCGGTAAAAACCAGCGTTAGGACCCCTTAACGCTGGTTTTGACGGCTAACGCAGAACTCTAAATCTAGGCGTTAGTAAATTGACCTATTTGTGTGGGTTTATGTGTATTACTGTTTTTCAGTATTTATATATGATTTAGTAAATTAGTTCTGATTGAATATCAGCTAGTGCAGTCCTTGTTTCATGTGAATAAATAGTCTAATCTGAGGTCTTATATACGTATATATCTGACAAATCCTGCGGACCCCTGGGTCTGACTTATTGGATACGCATAAAAGTGAGAGGACAGTAAAGAGGGTCTGATATGAGGTCTAAAAAGGAGATATAGTCAAAGTAGCTAATGAGGTCAAGGGGTCTAATCTAAGGTCTGCTCACAATCCACCTGCTGCTTTCCCTAAATCACTTGCTGGTCATTGAGTAGTTTTTGGAAAGCAGCTTTACATTTTTAGCCATTATATTTTGAATAGAAACATTTTTTTGCAATAACGTTGCATAAGTAAAAATGCTTCAAATAAAAACTACAACTGTTTCTAGTGAGAACTTTTACTGTACATATCGAAATATGCTTCCTGCATCAGCATTTTAAACAGTGTGACTGTTCAGAGAGCTGGTAGTGACTTGTATCATGAAAACTGAGTATTCACAAATGGAATACAAGCCAACACTGGATCTCTGAGGAGACGTGATATTTAAAAGGATGGTGCATGGAGCATATCTAGATATGGCTTACATGCACATACACAGTAAAAGCCATCACTGACAAGAGTGATAGCTTTCATTAGAAGCATATTTTTTAATACATGGGTATTGCAAAAAAAATTATATATAAAATGTAAATGCACTAATATGCGTTTGGTGTGGAATTTGGTGTTACATTTCATCCAACAGTAATTCCTGAGTGTGCCAACTAAATAAAGCCTTTGCAGAACCAATGTACAGTAATCCCTGAGTGTTCCAGAAGTACAGTAAGCATTTTAAGTACTAGCTGAAAGCAAACCATGTTTGTGTCAGCTACAGTAGCCAGTGTACCAGCTGTAATTTGCCTTCTCATTCCCAGTCTACAATAATCCCTGAGTGTGACCACTAAAGAAAACTTTGAGTACCAGTTTACAGCTATATCTGTTTGTGTCAGCTAAAGTAGCCTTCACAATACAGCTACAGTAAGTCTTCTGAGTACCAGTATATAGTAGTACCTGAGTGTGACAGCTCTAATATTCCTTCTCAATACCATTTTATAGACTTTCTCGAAAGAGACAGCTACAATATGTCTTCTGAGTACCAATTTACAGTCATCGTTGAGTGTATTAGCTATAATGTTCTTTCTCAAAACCAGTTCACAGTAGTTAATGAGTTTGCTAGGTGGTGGATAAGTTAGGTAGCATCGGTCTTAGACCACTGCTTCTTAACTTTTGTTTATAGCGAGCCTTAAAGCTCGCATGGATACAGCTGCATTGGCAGCTTAATAAATCGGTCCCAATATGTTATGGGTCACTAGGAGGTCTTGTTCCCCAGGTTACACTATGATCAGTAAAATCCCACTAATGTGAGGCATATTCCAGATTACGTTATGGGTCACTAGGTGGTCTTGTTCCCCAGTTTACACTGTGGATCAGTAAAATCACCCTAATGTGAGTCTTGTTCCCAGATCACGTTATGGGTTACTAAGTGATCTTGTTCCCCAGACTACACTATGGGTCAGTAAAATCACACTAATGTGAGTCTTGTTCCCAGATCATGTTATGGGTTACTAGGTGATCTTGTCCCCCAGACTACACTATGGGTCAGTAAAATCATACTAATGTGAGTCTTGTTCCCAGATCACGTTATGGGTTACTAGGTGATCTTGTCCCCAAAACTACACTATGGGTCAGTAAAATCACACTAATGTGAGTCTTGTTCCCAGATCACGTTATGGGTCACTAGGTGATCTTGTCCCCAGACTACACTATGGGTCAGTAAAATCACACTAATGTGAGTCTTGTTCCCAGATCATGTTATGGGTTACTAGGTGATCTTGTTCCCAAGACTACACTATGGGTCAGTAAAATCACCCTAATGTGAGTCTTGTTCCCAGATCACGTTATGGGTTACTAGGTGATCTTGTTCCCCAGACTACACTATGGGTCAGTAAAATCACACTAATGTGAGTCTTGTTCCCAGATCATGTTATGGGTTACAAGGTGATCTTGTCCTCCAGACTACACTATGGCCTAGATTTGGAGTTTGGCGGTAGCCGTGAAAACCAGCGTTAGAGGCTCCTAACGCTGGTTTTAGGCTACCTCCGGTATTTGGAGTCACTCAAAAAAGGGTCTAACGCTCACTTTTCAGCCGCGACTTTTCCATACCGCAGATCCCCTTACATCAATTGCGTATCCTATCTTTTCAATGGGATTTTTATAACTCCGGTATTTAGAGTCGTGGCTGAAGTGAGCGTTAGAAATCTAATGACAAAACTCCAGCCGCAGAAAAAAGTCAGTAGTTAAGAGCTTTCTGGGCTAACGCCGGTTTATAAAGCTCTTAACTACTGTGCTCTAAAGTACACTAACACCCATAAACTACCTATGTACCCCTAAACTGAGGTCCCCCCCACATCGCCGCCACTCGATTACATTTTTTTAACCCCTAATCTGCCGACCGCCACCTACGTTATACTTATGTACCCCTAATCTGCTGCCCCTAACACCGCCGAACCTATATTATATTTATTAACCCCTAACCTGCCCCCACAACGTCGCAGCCAGCTACCTACAATAATTAACCCCTAATCTGCCGACCGCAAAGAGCCACCACCTACATTATAGCTATATACCCCTAATCTGCTGCCCCTAACACCGCCGACCCCTATATTATATTTATTAACCCCTAATCTGCCCCCCACAACGTCGCCTCCACCTGCCTACACTTATTAAACCCTAATCTGCCGAGCGGACCGCACCGCTATCATAATAAAGTTATTAACCCCTAATCCGCCTCACTAACCCTATAATAAATAGTATTAACCCCTAATCTGCCCTCCCTAACATCGCCGACACCTAACTTCAAACATTAACCCCTAATCTGCTGACTGGAGCTCACCGCTATTCTAATAAATGTATTAACCCCTAAAGCCAATCGGATTCCATCAGCCAATCAGAATATTCCTACCTTAATTCCGATTGGCTGATAGAATCCTATCACCCAATCGGAATTCGAGGGAAGCCATCTTGGATGACGTCATTTAAAGGAACCGTCATTCGTCGTTCAGTCGTCGGCCAGGATGGATGTTCCGCGTCGGAGGTCTTCAGGATGCTGCCGCTCCGCTCCGGATGGATGACTATAGAAGATCCCGCTTGGATGAAGACTTCAATCGGATGGAAGACCTCTTCTGCCCCGCTTGGATGAAGACTTCTACCGGATGGAGGACCTCTTCTTGCTCCGCTTGGATCAAGACTTCGGACCCTCTTCTGGACTGATCGCTGAACCCGGTGAGGTGAAGACAAGGTAGGGAGATCTTCAGGGGCTTAGTGTTAGGTTTATTTAAGGGGGGTTTGGGTTAGATTAGGGGTATGTGGGTGGTGGGTTGTAATGTTGGGGGGGGTATTGTATGTTTTTTTTTTACAGGCAAAAGAGCTGAACTTCTTGGGGCATGCCCCGCAAAGGGCCCTGTTCAGGGCTGGTAAGGTAAAAGAGCTTTGAACTTTAGTAATCTAGAATAGGGTAGGGCATTTTTTTATTTTGGAGGGCTTTGTTATTTTATTAGGGGGCTTAGAGTAGGTGTAATTAGTTTAAAATTGTTGTAATATTTTTCTTATGTTTGTAAATATTTTATTATTTTTTGTAACTTAGTTCTTTTTTATTTTTTGTACTTTAGTTAGTTTATTTCATTGTAGTTATTTGTAGGTATTGTATTTAATTAATTTATTGATAGTGTAGTGTTAGGTTTAATTGTAGGTAATTGTAGGTATTTTATTTAATTAATTTATTGATAGTGTAGTGTTAGGTTTAATTGTAACTTAGGTTAGGATTTATTTTACAGGTAAATTTGTAATTATTTTAACTATTTTAGCTATTAAATAGTTCTTAACTATTTAATAGCTATTGTACCTGGTTAAAATAAATACAAAGTTACCTGTAAAATAAATATTAATCCTAAAATAGCTATAGTATAATTATAATTTATATTGTAGCTATATTAGGATTTATTTTACAGGTAAGTATTTAGCTTTAAATAGGAATAATTTATTTAATAAGAGTTCATTAATTTCGTTAGATTAAAATTATATTTAATTTAGGGGGGTGTTAGTGTTAGGGTTAGACTTAGCTAGCGGTGAGCTCAAATCGGCAGATTAGGGGTTAATAATTGAAGTTAGGTGTCGGCGATGTTAGGGAGGGCAGATTAGGGGTTAATACTATTTATTATAGGGTTAGTGAGGCGGATTAGGGGTTAATAACTTTATAATAATAGCGGTGCGGTCCGCTCGGCAGATTAGGGGTTAATAAGTGTAGGCAGGTGGGTGCGACGTTGTGGGGGGCAGATTAGGGGTTAATAAATATAATATAGGGGTCGGCAATGTTAGGGCAGCAGATTAGGGGTACATAGGGATAATGTAAGTAGCGGCGGTTTACGGAGCGGCAGATTAGGGGTTAATAATAATATGCAGGGGTCAGCGATAGCGGGGGGCGGCAGATTAGGGGTTAATAAGTGTAAGGCTAGGGGTGTTTAGACTCGGGGTACATGTTAGGGTGTTAGGTGCAGACGTAGGAAGTGTTTCCGCATAGCAAACAATGGGGCTGCGTTAGGAGCTGAACGCGGCTTTTTTGCAGGTGTTAGGTTTTTTTTCAGCTCAAACAGCCCCATTGTTTTCTATGGGGGAATCGTGC
This sequence comes from Bombina bombina, assembly GCF_027579735.1. Classification (NCBI taxonomy): domain Eukaryota; kingdom Metazoa; phylum Chordata; class Amphibia; order Anura; family Bombinatoridae; genus Bombina; species Bombina bombina. The sequence continues at coordinate 556,508,035 of NC_069501.1, read as the reverse complement.
ACGAGCACGTTTTTGAGGCTGGCCGCGTCCGTAAGCAACTCTGGTATCGAGAGTTGAAGCTGCGTTAAATATGCTCTACGCTCCTTTTTTGGAGCCTAACGCAGCCTTTATGTGGACTCTCAATTAGGGTTGCCACCTCAGCCCTGCTTTCCTGGGCACTTATAAGTTATACATGCTGCAGGGTGTGCAGGGAGGAACATGTATTGTGTTTCTGGACAGCACTATTCATATTCCACCCTGCAGCATGTGTAACTTATAAGTGTTCTGTATTTTAAGGGACGGGTGGCAACCCTACTCTCAATACCAGAGTTATTTTTATGGTGCGGCCAGAAAAAAGCCGGCGTTAGCTTTTCGGGTCGTTACCGACAAAACTCTAAATCTAGCCGTATGGGTCAGTAAAATCACACTAATGTGAAGCATGTTGCTCAGACTCACAGTTTGGGTCAGTAAAAACAGGGAAACAAACTGATGTAAGATGTTTTCTTCCCTGCTTTAAGAGAGGCCTCATATTTTTGCTTTGCCTAAGGCCTCGCTATCTCTAGAGCTGCCTCTGTACATATCTGCCCATAACTCACCGCAGCAGAGCAGTAATTAGTATTGTCTACCCCAGTAACAAGTCTGGATTTGGCTCCTCAAAATAATGCATGTGGTGGGTGGAGTTTGGATATTGGAAAATAATTGCACAAAGCAAGATGTTAAAATAAAACAAAACATAGATCAAAGTGTTCTGAAAACTTTATTTATAAAACAAAACAAAAGTCTCTGAATTGGTCCATGAAAATGAATAGACTAATGTTTTTCAAATGGTCATAAATTTCACAATGATCATTAACAATTATGTTGTTTTTATACACTTATATTTATGGAATGGGTCAACTATCGGGTGAGGCTAAATTAAAAAAAAAAAATCATGTTACATTACACAGAAGTAGAACTGAAATGTGCATACTAATGTTTAGTGTTCCGCTGAGCGAGAAGTCCAAATGAGGAACTAATGATCAGCACATTTGAAATAGACGCAGTGTGAAAACCACAATGTTTCAAGATTACAGTTGTTCAAATGTTGTGGTTTTACAAGTTCTCTTTCCTACTTTTTATACTCATTTTATGATGCAAACAGCTTTTAAATTTAAGACTGAAATTATAGGTTTAATCATATACTGATGCTGATGTTCTTAACCGCAAGAAAAAAAACGTGGTACAGGCTCTGTAACAAAACGTCACAATATTTTCTCTGTGTTTTAACTTCAGTTAATTCAAAGTTACCACCTATGTAAAGAAAGAAAAAATTCTTACATGTCGTTGGTGCTCAGATTTATTGGAAGTATTAGCACAGAAAAATATCAGTCTAGAAACATCAGAAAATAGCAAAGCAATTAAAGCAATATTTAATCTAAATTACAGGGTCAAATACCTTTAGCATGGAGAGCAGTGAAAACCCGCTCCTCTTCTTCACACAGCCCTGACTTTTCCAAATTTCAAATTCAGATAGAGCATGCAATTTGAAGTCACTTTCCAGTTTACATTTATCATCTGATTTGTTTTGTTCTTTTAGTATAATTTGCTGAAAATCATGTATCATGAAAACCTATGTATGCTCAGGAGCAGCAATTCACAACTGGGAGCTAGCTGCCGATTGGTGGAGGCACATATATGCCTCTTTTTATTGACTTATTCCATGTGTTTGGCTAGCTCCCAGTAAGTCATTGCTGCTCCTTCAATAAAGGATACTGAGATAATGAAGCACATTTAAAAAAAGTAAGTTGGAAAGTTGTTTAAAATGTTATACTCTATCTGAATCAAGAAATAAATATTTAGGGTTTATGTCCCTTTAAGTGTCTATATATTCAGTAAGATAGGCTCTGACTATTTGTACTAATGTTTCAGTGTTTCACTCACTACTACGTCCCTCACCACTTTCAGGTACCTGTTTGTGCTTCTTTGTGCATCTCCATTGTCTAGTGTCTGGGAAATAAGAGTGTCCTGGTTCAATTTATGTATCAAGCATCAGCTTAATGGCCCCATGTATGAAAAGGCGTGTGGGCAGCTTCTCAACTTGCTTCTCAATGGACAGTGGATCTGTTCATCTGCTTACCCGTATGCGTCATTACACACTCTGATGAGTGTGTAATGACCACCCCTTTACTCGCTCAACCAACCATGCAAGAGAAGGGACTATCAACCACAGAGAGTGAGCAAGCTCTCCATGATTTCTCTTTGCCATCTTTGCATGTCCGAATCTATCCCGCAAGGGCTTCGGAGCAGCTTACGCTGCTTCATACATGGAACCCTATGTCTCTACAGCCTTCCTAAATGAATTGCTTTGAAGTCTGGGCAATGAAACAGTTCCTGACATTCTGGTTCTCCATTGGAATTCATAGGTGAAGTTGTAAGATTGTTCCTTACGTCCTCACTCTTGTTACTTTACCAGCTATCTCAACTCAGAAGTTTAACAGACTTCATGTACTTTTGTTTAGATCTATTACCTGTTGTTGTCTGTATTCAAGGAGGGGTGGGTCTGGGAATAATTTTCTTTAGTTGTTTGTTCTTGTGGAGAGTTGGATGTAAGTGGCCGGCAGTTATTTCTTAAAATATCTAGTTATGAGTTATAGGTTATGACAAGAGGTGTCCTGTTATTCTATAGCATTGGCCTATATTGCAAGCATTGGTCCCTGGGTATTTTAGTGGCTCTGTGAACAAGTTTTTCTATTATCCTTGGGTGGTAGCATTGGTGTTCCTGAATACATTTTAGGTGATTTTAGGTGTGTATCTTATGGCTTGGCTGTAAATGATGGAGTGTTTGGTGTGTTTTGGATCATATTTTAGATGTCAGGGACAATCATACATACTTCCAGCTACTACAAACCCACCGACTGTCCCACATATCTAAAATATGACATCCAAAACACACCACACACTCCATCATTTACAGCCAAGACATAAGATACAACCATATCTGCTCGAACAAAACTGACCCACCACTCCTCTTATACAGGCAACCCTAAACCTAAAAAAATGATAAACAAAAGTAAACTATAATACCCGCAAAAACAGCACATTCCAACTGCAACCAAAAGCCATGCCAAACCTGCCCCCACATTCTAACAACAGAGATAAGTAGAGGAAAAATAGGAATACAAACTATGGACTGTTTTACTTGCTCCTCATCAAATGTGGTTTATCTTATTACAACAAATGCAAACATGTGGGATACTACATTGGAGAAAACATGACAATAATTCGGGAAGAAAATTAACCTCCACCAGTTCACAATCACCAGCAAAATAATGAAAACACGGTAGGTTATTGTTTCAACAGACCAAACCACAACTTCCAGGATTTGAAAATGACAGTACTGAAATGAAGCTTCACATCCCAAAGGTAAAGAAGGATTTGGGAATACAAATTTATAAGCCTTTTTGATTCTTTCATTTTAGGGTGGAACCTGGCCCATGGTTTTATGAACTCTTATATTTCCTATGACACATCTACTAATTTATTGATATTAAAACATTAACTCAGAACTATTTAATCCTACAGATGGCTGGTAAAATACCCCCCCACACACACACATACACACACAGTGGAGACAGACTCTACACACAACAAGAATGTTTGCTTGTTCACTACTTTGCTATGCATATCTAATGGCTAGAGTACAAGTTTTGCGTTATAAGTGAAAAAGCAGCATTAAGGCTCTTTTTCACTACCACTGGTATTACGAGTCTTGCAGGTTTAGCTGCACCGCACACTTTTTTGGCCGTAACGCAACGTAATTACCGCAGCTTTCAAAAATTCCTTTTTCAATGGGACTTCCATAGCGCCGGTATTACGAGTCTGCCTTTGAGGCCAAAAAGTGAGCGGTAAAGCCAATACCGTCAAGATCCATACCGTAAACTGAAAGTCAGTAGTTATGGGTTTTACAATACAAATCTGTAGCATAAAACTCATAACTAAAGTGCTAAAAAGTACATTAACACCCATAAACGACCTATTAAGCCCTAAACCGAAGCCCTCCCGCATCGCAAACACTAAAATAAATTTATTAACCCCTAATCTGCCGCTCCGGACATTGCCGCCACTAGAAGAAACATATTAACCCCTAAACCGCTGTACTCTCGCATCGCAAACACTAGTTAATTATTATTAACCCCTAATCTGCCATCCCTAACATCGTTGCCACCTACCTAAATTTTTTAACCCCTAATTGCTGCCCCCAACATCGCCGCCACTATACTAAATTTATTAACCCCTATACCTAACCCTAAGTCTAACCCTAACCCCCACTAACTTTAATGTAATTAAAATAAATCTAAATAAAACCTACTATTAATAACTAAATAATTCCTATTTAAAACTAAATACTTACCTGTAAAATAAACCCTAAGCTAGCTACAATATAACTAATAGTTACATTGTAGCTATCTTAGGTTTTATTTTTATTTCACAGGAAAGTTTGTATTTATTTTAACTAGGTAGAATAGTTACTAAATAATTATTAACTATTTACTAACTACCTAGTTAAAATAAATACAAATTTACCTGTAAAATAAAACCTAACCTGAGTTACACTAACACCTAACCTTACACTGCAATTAAATAAATTACCTAAATTAAATACAATTAACTAAATTACAAAAAACACACTAAATTACACAAAATGAAAAAAGAAATTATCAGATATTTAAAGTAATTACACCTAATCTAATAGCCCTATCAAAATAAAAAAGCCCCCCCAAAATAAAAAAAACCCTAGCCTAAACTAAACTACCAATAGCCCTTAAAAGGGCCTTTTGCGGGGCATTGCCCCAAATTAATCAGCTATTTTACCTGTTAAAAATACAAACAACCCCCCAACAGTAAAACCCACCACCCACACAACCCACCCCCCAAATAAAATCCTAACTAAAGAAACCTAAGCTCCCCATTGCCCTGAAAAGGGCATTTGGATGGGCATTGACCTTTAAAGGGCATTTAGTTCTTTTTCAGTGCCCAAGCCCTAACCTAAAAATAAAACCCACCCAATAAACCCATAAAAAAACCTAACACTAACCCCCGAAAATCCACTTACAGTTTTTGTAGACCCAAGATCCATCCTCAATGAAGCCGGCAGAGGTCCTTAACGAAGTGGTAGAAGTCTTCATCCAACCGGGGCGAAGTCTTCATCCAACCGGGCAGAAGTCTTCATCCTGACGGCACCTTCTTTGTTCATCCATCCGGCGTGGAGCGGGTCCATCTTCAAGACATCCGGCGCGGAGCATCCTCTTCTTACGACGACTCTTCCAGAATGAAGGTTCCTTTAAATGGCATCCCAAGATGGCGTCCCTTGAATTCCGATTGGCTGATAGAATTCTATCAGCCAATCGGAATTAAAGGTGAAAAAATCCTATTGGCTGAAACAATCAGCCAATAGGATTGAGCTCGCATTCTATTGGCTGTTCCAATCAGCCAATAGAATGCGAGCTCAATCATATTGACTGATTGGATCAGCCAATAGGATTTTTTCAACATTTTTCACCATTTTTTTCATTTTAGATAGAGTTTTATTTGATGGGTTGGTTGTGTGGGTGGTGGGTTTTACTGTTGGGGGGGTGTTTGTATTTTTTTTTACAGGTAAAAGAGCTGATTTATTTGGGGCAATGCCCTGCAAAAGGCCCTTTTAAGGGTTATTGGCAGTTTAGTTTAGGCTAGGGTTTTTTTTTTTTATAGGGATATTAGATTAGGTGTAATTAGTTTAAATATCTGATTATTTCTTTTTTTACTTTGTGTAATTTAGTGGGGGTTTTTGTAATGTAGGTAATTGTATTTAATTAATGTAATTGATTTAATTGTAGTGTAAGGTTAGGTGTTAGTGTAAGACAGGTTTTATTTTACAGGTAAATTTGTATTTATTTTAACTAGATAGTTAATAAATAGTTAATACCTATTTACTAACTATTCTACCTAGTTAAAATAAATACAAACTTAGCTGTGAAATAAAAATAAAACCTAAGCTAGATACAATGTAACTATTACTTATATTGTAGCTAGCTTAGGGTTTATTTTACAGGTAAGTATTTAGTTTTAAATAGGAATTATTTAGCTAATGATAGTAGGTTTTATTTTGATTTATTTTAATTATATTTAAGTTAGGGGGTGTTAGGGTTAGACTTAGGCTTAGAGGCTAATAAATTTAGTATAGTGGCGGAGACGTTGGGGGCGGCAGATTAGGGGTTAATATATGTAGGTAGGTGGTGGCGATGTTGGGGGCGGCAGATTAGGGGTTAATAATATTTAAATAGTGTTTGTGATGCAGGAGTGCAGCGCTTAAGGGGTTAATATGTTTATAATAGTGGCGGTGATGTCCGGAGCGGCAGATTAGGGTTTAATAAGTATAATGTAGGTGTCAGCGATGTCGGAGGCAGCAGATTAGGGGTTAATAAGTGTACGATTTGGGGTGTTTAGACTAAGGGTTCATGTTAGGGTGTTAGGTGTAAACATAAATGTTGTTTCCCCATAGGAATCAATGGGGCTGCATTACTGAGCTTTACGCTGCTTTTTTGCAGGTGTTAGGCTTTTTTCAGCCAGCTCTCCCCATTGATGTCTATGGGGAAATCGTGCACAAGCACGTAAAACCAGCTCACCGCAGCTTTCAGCAGCGCTGGTATTGAAGTGCAGTATGGAGCTCAATTTTGCTTTACGCTCACTTCTTGCCTGCTAACGCCGGGTTTTTATAAACCTGTAATACCAGCGCTGTAGGGAAGTTAGCGGTGCAATAACTTGCAAATTATTACCGAGCAGCTCTTACCGCAAAACTCGTAATCTAGCCGTAAGTTAATTAATCAGCAAGCAGTGTTAAAAAGATGTGGAGAAGTCTTTAATATTGTTGCAATTAAATTAGTAATTTATTACCCATTTTGATTATTTTCTTCCATAAAATTAGCAAAATAAAGTTCTTAATATGTCTATATAGATTATTCCCTTCTTGCAGCTTTCCCTTTTTCTAGAAAGGTCTAATGTGAAACCAATGACTGTCCTATTTCCACCCAGAGCTCAATGTGACCCACCCCTGTTCTGTCTTCCTCCCAATGCCACATTGACTCCATCCACTCACTTAGCCTAACACTTTCAATCCCAAAAAGCATCAGACAAAATCTTATGGTGATATGGCTCAGGGGAGCGGCCTTAAGTAGGACAACCTCTCTTGTTATGTGCACTGGCAAATCTGTGGAAAACACAGTCTATCAAGTAGCTCTATCTGTTCATGTGTCACATGGTCTAATTTCAGCCTTTCCAGTATGCACACATTCTGCCTGGAAGTTTGTATAATTAATTTTATATTATGTTGATGAAATGCCTTTTAGAAAATTTCTTGAAGTGCTTTAAGTACAATATTGGTAATGGTTTTATTCCTCTACAATGATAAAATGTCCTTGTTGGCCAATGCCATTTATTAATCAAATATATTATCTTGTATTCTATTACCATAATCAAGTAGAAATAATAAATGATTCCTTATATTCTTGTACTTCTTTTTTTCCCAACTATACATTCAAATTTGCAGTTTGTTCTATTCATATGTTAAAACATTAGATTGTTTTAAAGTGTTATTTCTTAACAATTTGTGAAGGTTTGAATATTGAATATGTTATGTTGCAATTTAAATACTCATTAATACACTAATTTCTTTAGTTATTTTTATTTATTTTAAACAATAATAAATTGTGGGGATAAGGATTTCAAAATGTTATAAGCTTTTCAAATTATATTGAAAGCTCAAAATCTGCTTTTCAAACTAAAGAAGATTTTGTTTTTAACCGAAATAGAAACTATAATTTTACATAAATGTAAAAGTATTATCTTCAAATGTTGAAATATACATACTTAAAAGCATATGAGCACAGAAGGTATTTAAAACATTTAAATCCCTTTTTGCTAGTCTTGTGCATGTTTTGGACCATAAAAATTACCAACTGAACATTTCATAAACACTTTGACACAAGATATTTTTTAGTAGATTTTTATTATTATTTATTGAGCAACATTATAGCAGTTTGAATTGCACAGTTGACTGCACTGCAGTAGAACATTCAGATATTTTTTGGCAACACTGCAGATAATATGCTATTGCTCAGAAGTTCGTTCATTGAATCTAAAAGATAATGTTTTAAAGTGTATTACATTTTTTTTAATGCATGTTTCTATGGTGAAAAAAAACCACTTTTAATATTTATGTTAGTGTCACTGTACCACAACGGAGCTGTTGTATTTGTTAATGTGAGACAGTGAGCAATCTATTCTTAAAGATAATTTGTTCTAAATTATGTATTTCCTATTAGTTTCAATATCAGTTTATAGCTCATTCATTTATCTTTTTTTATTTTAAAAAAAAATATGTTAACATGTTTAGTTGCTTCTCTATAATATGCATAATACAATATGTTTGAATTAAGTGCCTGTTTAGCACTATGAATACTTACACAGAAGCAGTATGTGTTCTGCAAAAATCTCAATGTGTGAATGATCTAAGGTTGTATTAGTGAATATCTGCAGCAAATGTCTAAAACACCTCTGGACCGACATCTCTTAAATGGACATATAATGCACTTTCTTTATATATACACTATGAATTTTAGCAACTAAACACTAATGTTGATCACAGTTGCTGCCAGTTTCAATATGTTTTTAACAATCACAAAGTGAATCTGCCGTTATTACCTGTAAAACACAAACTCATTACCTCCTGAAAATACTAAGGGGCATATTTATCAAAGTGCGAGCGGACATGATACGATGTAGCGTATCATGTCCCCTGCACATCGATAAATGCCAACAGCATATGCTGTCGGCATTTATCATTGCACCAGCAGTTCACAATAACTACTTGTGCAATACCGCCCCCTGCATATTCGCGGCCACTAGCAGGGTGTGTCAATAATTGATTTCTGTCCACCGCCTCAGAGTAGGCGGACAAGTTATGAAGCTGCGGTCATTAGAAGTTTGATTACAAGTGGAGCGATATTGATGGTGCAGGTTGCGCAATCAATATTGGGGGGCTTACACTCAGAATACTGCACAATTTGTTATTACAAGTCGAGGGTAAAACAGACCTACCAGAGAATGTCTACCATGTCCAACATCTCTTTAGAGTGCCCTATATTTTCAATAAATAGTGCGGCCACGCTAAACATAGCTCATATTGGGCTAGATTACGAGTGGCACACTAACTGTCTATGAATAGATATGTATCTCAAGTGTCTGGTATATAATGGCACAGATTTAGCAAATATATCTAGGTTACACTAAAGACTAGCTCGAAATAAGCAGATTACAATAGTGTATGGCTAAATTAAATGCCTACCTGACCGTACGTAGTTTCTAGGATAATAAAATGAGGGACTAATGTCACTCTCTAAATAATGCAGTTGTGTAGGAATCAGATTGTATTTTTGAGAAAAAAAATAATAATAATATGTTTATTTTAAGTAGCATAAAAAACAGTGCAAAAGCAAAAAACCTATACAAAATAAGATAAATAATAAAATCTGGACGTCCAGTCTTGAACAATGTATATTAACAATTGGTAACTTTATATAAAATTAATATAAATAAAATTAATGCAATTAAAATTGATACAATAAAAGGGGTTTATGCAATGAGAGTTCATAGGCTGGGAAACGTCTATGGGGCCCATTTATCAAGCTCCGAACTTGTGGGCCCCTGTTTCTGGCGAGTCTTCAGACTTGCCAGAAACACATGTTATGAAGCAGCGGTCTAAAGACCGCTGCTCCATAACCCTGTCCGGCTGCTCTGAGCAGGCGGACAGGAATCGCCGGAAATCAACCCGATCGAGTAAGTTCGGGTTGATTGACACCCCTCTGCTGGCGGCCGATTGGCCGCGAGTCAGCAGGGGGTGGCGTTGCACCAGCAGCTCTTGTGAGCTGCTGGTGCAATATTAAATGCGGAGAGCGTATTGCTCTCCGCATTTAGCGAGGTGTTGCAGACCTGATCCGCACTGTCGGATCAGGTCTGCAACACCTTTGATAAACAGGGGCCTATGTGTTGTGGAATGTCACAGCAATATAAAAGTTAAAAAAGTACCTTGAGAGTCCTCAAACTCTACTTTAAGAGTGAGGTATCTGAGCAAAAAAAGGGACTTTGCTTTGTATTAATGGATCCGCTCTCATTAATATTTTAAACTTGATGATGATCGTCAAAGGCAGGTGAGTCCTGGATTTTCAAATGTGCGATCCGTTTGAGGAAGCTGATACCAAGTGGGTGTATTGCACTGTGAGCCTTGCTCCTTTCTGTGTATCGTTACCCAATCAAAGGCAGGTGCATCCTGGATTTCCAATTGTGCGATCCGTTTGAGGAGCTGATACCAAGCGGGTGTATTTCGCTGTAAGCCTTTCTCCTTTCTGTGTGTCCTTACCCCACCGGCGGGCTGTTGTGTTAGTCTTCGGTCTTCCGTAAACACTTCCGGTTTGGTGACATCACTGAAGTTCCGTTATTCAGTATTTTCATATCGCTGAATAGGTGGTTCCTGCTGTTTGGGGTTTTTCTACTGTATTAAACAGTCCCCTTCAGGCAATCAGGATGTGCTGGTAGTCTAGTCTTTAGTCTTCCAAATCTGTGTAGAAGAAAGGACATCCTTAAAGACACCTGTAAGGTGAGTGTAAACAAAGATTACTAAATTCCACCTTAAAAAATTTGGACTGGTAACAGACAAAATCCACCTTAAGACTCATGGAAGTGATAGAATAAAAAATCACACGCCCACGGTTAAAGGGACATAATACTCATATGCTAAATGACTTGAAACTGATGCAGTATAACTGTAAAAAGCTGACAGGAAAATATCACCTGAGCATCTCTATGTAAAAAAGGAAGATATTTTACCTCACAATCTCCTCAGCTCAGCAGAGTAAGTTCTGTGTAAAAAGTTATACTTAGCTGCTCCCAGCTGCAGGTAAAAAAAAATTAAAAAATGAAGAAATAAACAGCAGCCAATCAGCATCAGCAGTGCTGAGGTCATGAACTTTTACTGTGATCTCATGAGATTTGACTTGACTCTCATGAGATTTCATTGTAAGCTTCCTTTACCTGATTGGTGAAATAATATGAGAGTGCACGAAGCTCATCCCTTCAGATGTCCCAGGAAAAACACACTAAAATGCTGCTTAGAAATCTTTTACAATGGGAGGTGGCTACTGAGGAACTTTTGAGGTAAAATATCTTTCTTTTTTACATAGAGATGTTCAGGAGATATTTTCTAGTCAGCTTTTTACAGCTATGCTGCATCACTTTCAAGTGTTTAAACATTTGGGTATTATGGCCCTTTAATTAACTTATCAGCAAACAACTATGGCTTTAAGTAGACAGCTATTCTAAGTGTTAACTCATTCTTGAAAAAGCCCCAAGCGTGGGGTGAAACATGTTGAACAAGTTAACCTTTTTTATCCTGTGAAATCTACAATCACCTAGCCACACAGTGGTATACTGGACCCATTGTCCTTTCTTCTACACAGATTTGGAAGACTAAAGACTACACCACCAGCACATCCTGATTGCCTGAAGGGGACTGTTTAATACAGTAGAAAAACCCCAAACAGCAGGAACCACCTATTCAGCGATACAAAATTACTGAATAACGGAACTTCAGTGACGTCACCAAACCGGAAGTGTTTACGGAAGACCGAAGACTAACACAACAGCCCGCCGGTCGGGTAAGGAGACACAGAAAGGAGAAAGGCTTACAGCGAAATACACCCGCTTGTTATCAGCTCCTCAAACTGATCGCACAATTGGAAATCCAGGACGCATCTGCCTTTGATCGGGTAAGGATACACAGAAAGGAGCAAGGCTCACAGCGGAATACACCCGCTTGGTATCAGCTTCCTCAAACGGATTGCACATTTGGAAATCCAGGATTCACCTGCCTTTGACGATCATCATCAAGTTTAAAATATTAATGAGAGCCGGTCCATTAATACAAAGCAAAGTCCCTTTTTTTGTTCAGATACCTCACTCTAAACGTAGAGTCTTGAGGACTCTCAAGGTACTTTTTTAACTTTTATATTGCTGTGACATTCCACAACACATAGACGTTTCCCAGCCTATGAACTCTCATTGCATAAACCACTTTTACTGTATCAATTTTAATTGCATTCATTTTATTTATATTAATTTTATATAAAGTTACCAATTTTTTTTTTTTTTTTAAATCTTTTTATTGTTTTATAAATTATTATACAGATACATATGTTTGAAGGGCCAATCACATTTGGCAACACAAATATAGTTCTTCTTACAATAACATAATCTTTCTAGCCCCCCACATCAAACCATAGTTATACAGAATTTTCTACCGCCCCCCTTTGTTACATACATAACCTCAGAGGGTACAAACATTTAAAAAAAGAAAAAAAAGAAAAAAGACCAACAAACAAAAGAACACAACAAAAACCCACATGAACATAAGTGTGGACTCCCATCTGAGTGGGACAGGCTAATTTCTGGTGCGCGCGGGGGGGGGGGGAAACGAGCACCCTTACTGAGGTTCAATGCCACCTCCTATAGCAGAGTACTCCAAGCGCCTGGCAATTCCTCCCTGGCAATCATGGATCTAACTATTTTTGACTTAATTAGAGGTTTAATAATTTGAAGTTGTACACCCACTGATTCAGTTTCTATTATGTTTAGCCATTTGTGGAAAAACCTTTTTATATCTTTATTTACATCTGGATAAATATCATATTGTTCCAAAACCATCTGATTCTTCATCCCTCTTACCAACTGTGAGATGCTTGGTGCTTTTGGGGTTTTCCAATTACCCAAAATCAATGATCTGCCTAGGAGAATTGCCGTATTAATTAGACTGGGGTTTTCGTGCCATTCTGTACCCTGATACAAAAAAAGCACCATTTTATTGTTTATTTGGAGTTTTTGGTCTAACCACCTATTCAACCAAAATTTTACTTTATACCAAAACTGCCGAATTTTTGGGCAGACAAACAAACAATGTTCTAAGTCAGCTTCTTTAGCACCGCATTTATAGCAGACCATATCCATATTCTTGTACCATCTTGCTATTTTACTAGGTGTGACATATAGTTGATTAATTACTTTAAAGTGTGATTCTCTCCAAGTAGTAACCTTGGTTGTCCTTAAGACAGTGTTGAGACTATCTGCTAGCTCCTCCCTTGACACTATGACCTGTACTTTCCTCCATTTATCTTTCAACATCTGTAAATGTATTTCTGTTTTATAGTTCATTTGGAAATTATAGATCATGCTGATCGCATATTTCTTTTGTGCAAATATTGTAATAATTTTATCTAATTCTCCTAATGACCAGTCATTCCCATATTTAGCCTGTAACTCATTATGAAAGTGCCTGACCTGCAGATATGCAAAAAAAATCTGTATTTTTTAGCTGAAATTCATCTTTTAATTCATCAAATGATTTAACTATATGTTTTGTATTCTCCTCGATTTGTATCAGATTAACAATGCCCTTCCTACGCCATCTATGAAAGACTCCACTTTCGGTACATCCTGCTTGGAATTTCGGGTTCCCTAGTATCGTTAGGAACCTTGACTTATAGATGTTTATTCCTACTCCTTTACCCAGTTTATGCCAGGCTATTATAATGTTGTTAAACGTTAACCGCTGCCTGATCTTTTTTGGGAGATTTTTAGGTTCACAATGCAGAAGTGCTTTCAATGCATAGGGAGCGCATATCTCTGTTTCTAGCGGACCATAGGAAACATAGTTTCCCTCAATAATCCAATCTATCGCATATTTTGCCAATGCGGCTATATTATAAGCTTGGAGATTTGGAAGTGCCAGCCCCCCAGCTTTGAGGGGAAGAGTTGTTGTTTCTGCAGCGCATCTTACTTTCCCTCCTGCCCATATAAACCTATTACACATCCTATTATAACTAATGCAATCTTTCTGAGTTATTATAATAGGTAAATTCTGCAGAAGATACAATATTCGAGGGAAAATTATTGTTTTAATTAACATAACTCTGGCAGAGATATTAATAGGTAAGTTACACCATCTTTTGCAATCTGCTATACATTTATCCAAACATGGTGTAATGTTTTTGCCATACCATTGCTTCGGGTTCCTAGTAATAGTTAAGCCTAAATATTTAATCTGTTCAACTACCCTGAATGGACAGTCTTTACACTTCTGGCTTGATCCATATAGCCACATAATCTCCGATTTATCAACATTGACTTTATAGCCCGAGAATGCACTAAATTGCTTTATGATATCCAGAAGTTATTTAATGCTATTGGAAGTATTCGAAAGAAACAGTAGTAGGTCATCCGCAAATAAGGAAAGAACGACCTTCTGCTGATGGATTTTAATGCCTTCTAACTCTTTTCTAAGCCTAATAGCTAATGGCTCTATTGATAGATTGAACAACATGGGAGACAGGGGACAACCTTGTCTTGTACCTTTTTTAAGCACAATGTCTGGAGTAGTTTCACCGTTAATAATTAGGTTAGATGTCGGCTCTCTATATATAAGTTTTATAAAAGACTCAATATTCCCTTGCACTCCAAACTTCCCTAATACTGTAAAAAGATGATCCCAGGTTATAGCATCAAATGCTTTTTCCGCATCTATTGCTAACACCGCTAAGTCTGGGCAGTCTTTCTTGAGATTTTGCTTCGAATCTTGATAACACTGGTCTAGTATAACGAGAACTTTGCGGATATTTCTAGCTGGGTTACGTCCCGTCATAAAGCCTACCTGGTCTATATGGATTATTTTATGTAGTATTTTTTTAAGTCTGTTTGCTATGATAGTGGTTAGTATCTTATAGTCACTGTTTAACAGTGATATCGGTCTGTAAGATCCTGGATCTTCTGGGGCTCTGCCTTTTTTTAAAATTAATGTAATAGAGGAAGCCGCAAAATACTTAGAGTACATTTCCCTTTTTAGAAAATAGCTATTATATAAATTAGTAAGCGTAGGTGTGATTTCACTACTTAGCATTTTGTGAAATTCGGCCGGGAGCATGTCAGGTCCCGGTGCTTTGTTACTTTTCATCTGCCTAATAGTCTGAATTACCTCTTCTTCTGTTATTGGTAGATTTAGTCTGTCGGCCTCTTCAAGTTTCTTAGTTTCTAGTTGTTCCCAAAACTCTGTTTTCTGCTGAGAGTCCACTATAGACTTCGTATAAAGCTCTTCAAAATATTTAAACATTAACTGCTTCACTTCCTTTGTCGTGTTTGCCCTAACTGTCCCTACTTTAATAGCTGATATATAGTTCCTTTGTCTCTGCATTTTACTTAATCTAGCTATGTATTTAGCGGATCTTCCATAGACTCCTCTGTATTTAGCTCTATCTTTTTCCTCTTGTTGTATGACCGTTTGTTTTATGAATATATCTTTTTCTTGTTTACTATTTTGATACTTCAACCAAGTCTGTGGATTAACATTACTTATGTAGGCTCTATATGTGTTCTTAAGTTGGTTATTAAGTTGGCATTCTCGTTCCCTATTTTTCTTTTTCCATTTACACAGGTATGCTTTTACACTCCCTCTAATATATGCTTTGGCTGTTTCCCAATATATCTCCCATTTGCCACTATAACTACTGTTAAAGAATTTATATTCCTTCCATTTTTCCAAGATATAATTCTTGAAATGTATATTGTACGATAGATGTCTAGGGAAACTAATTCTACCAATGCCACCCCCTGCTGGTATTACGTTCTGAATTTCTAGGGTTATAATCGCATGGTCTGAGATACATATATCCTTAATATCCGCTTTCAGATTCAACCCCAACATATTTTCAGAGCTTAAAAAGAAATCGATTCTTGAGAGGGTCTTAAATGTTTTTGATACACATGTAAATTCACGTGTATCGGGATTTTGCTCTCTCCAGACATCCAACACCCTCAACCCTTTCATGAATTTTTTCAGAAGACTCCCTTCCTTTTTGATGTTCCTAGTTAGACTGCACTTAAGTCTGTCTACTAAAGGTACCGGTGTCAAATTAAAATCCCCCCCTATAATGATGTTCTTCCCTATATATTTAATTAATTTCTTGCTCAGCCCCACCCAAAACTCCTTGTCAATCTTATTTGGACCATATACATTACATAAAACTACATTTAAGTTATTGATTTGGGTATCTATGATTATATATCTTGCCTGTATGTCTATCTCTTGTGCTAATATTTTATATTCACAATTCTTGTTAAATAGAATCGCTACCCCTTTTCTCCTGCCGCAATACGGTGTAGCTACTACCTGCCCCACCCACTTACTTTTTAATTTCTCTGCTTCGGATGGTTTTAAGTGCGTCTCTTGTACCATCGCCACACTCGGCTTAAATTGTCCTAATTGCTTTAGTATTAGCTTCCTTTTTATGGGCGATGAGATACCACCTACATTCCAAGATATAAAATTAATTTTTCCCGACATCCTATTTTGACCTTAGCTCAATTAAGGGACCCACATCACCCATCTCATTTGGCTCGCCCCCCCCCCCTCCCCCGGCACACCAGACCCTCCCTTCGATAAAATCCACAAAACATTGCCCGGAATAAAATCCACATTATGTTCAATATCTTAAAACAGAAAATAACAATAACACATAATATAACTTGCTTAGTCAACATCTTGCCCTGGTGAATCTATCACTAATCTGATATGTGTCCCTATCACAGGCCCTGTTCTAGACAGAAATATTTAGCCTCAGTAGTTGTCAGAAGGGTCCTCATTGTACCATTGATTTCCACAAGTATTTTAGCTGGATAAATCATTCGCGCTGGCCATTTAGCTTCAATCAACTTGGTACAATAGGGAGCCATCTCACGTCTTTTACTACTAGTCTCTGCTGAGAAATCTTGGAAAAGATAGATACGGTTATTAGATATCATGAGTTCGTGGTGTTTACGGTATTGTCTTAATAGGGTGACCTTATCCTGGAAGTTTAGTACTTTAATCATGATGGGCCTCCCTTTAATATGATCTTGCTCTGGTCTCTTAATACCTATTCTATGAGCTCTCTCTATTTTAATTGGAAGTTCTTCCACAGGTATGCCTAAATATTGTGGTAGAGTTTGAGACGCAAAAGTGATCAGATCTTTAAATTCGCTTGACTCAGGCAGCCCCACTATCTTAATATTATTCCTTCGGGCTCTGTCTTCTAGGTCTTCTATTTTATTCTGCATGGCAAGCAATTGTTTGTTATGAACAGATAGTGTTTGCTCTGCATTGTATACCTGGTCTTCTACATTAGAGATCCTTAGTTCTGCTTCATTTAATCTATTTGCATATTGTCTAATTTCAGTAGATAGCACAGCTATTTCTTGTTTTATATTGTTAAACTGAGGTAATATTAAATCTGAGATTTGTTGCATAAGTGAGTGTGAGTCTGTCATATTCAAATGTGGCTCGTCTAGATTAATTTCTGCAACCTGCTCACTACTTTTACTTAATATTTTTTTATCTTTGGTTTTGGGAGGCATGTCTGGTGATCTAGTTTTAATAAATTTTTCCATATATAGTAAAAAATACGTGTAATGCTAGTATCTGTGCAAAGGTATCCGCTATGGATACTATTTTTCTCACTCCTGACGTGAGTGTAACCTGTGGGCAGGATCAACACGCCTTATATTGTGTTCTTTGTGAAAAAAAAAATAATTCTCATCTATTATCCTAGTGCAGATAAAATACTCAAAAAAGATAGAAATAATAAAAAAAAAAAGAGTGAAAAAGTTTTTTTTTTTAATTTTTAATAAACGCGTGCATGTGAAATCTCTGAATCAGAGGAAAGTGACCTTTAATAGAACTTTGCCTTGCCCCTACTAACCAAGATCTTAAATTACAGACCTTTACTCGCTTGTACCCTTAACTAACTTATAATCTCAACACTTAATATGTTCTACCTCCTTTTAACCCACTGTAAGTAAATTAGCTTAATCTCAGAAACTCTTACTTATTTAACAGCTCTCAAAAAAAAAAAAAAAATGCACACTGTTTATCATCGGCAGTCTCTCTATTAAGCAATATTCATGAGACTTTACAAAACATTTGTAATGATTCCTCTGATAAAGCTTTCTCTTACTTGGTTAACCAGCTTTTAGATATTGTTTTCAAGCATTTACACCTGCACCTGCTATGCACATATTTCAATTTTGCATCACATTTATATGCTCCAATATCTCTTGGAGAGCAAACTCAGAACCCCCTAAAAAGGGGACAAAAAAAACAGAGAGATAAGGTTTAGCAGAGGGAGGAGAGGACTGCAAACCCTATTATGGACACCACACAATAAATTATGTCACGCCAAGTCTCCCTTTTCCTTCCATTTGTAGGAATTCCTTCTTCTTCCTTCACTTCAAACTTCCTACGTTTTAGGCTTTTTAGGTTCCTTAACAACTTTAAGTACTGTCCTGTACACAGACCCTGTATTCTGGGTGGGGATCACCTATAAAAAGAACAGACTTCCCAGCTCTGTACTCGCCACCTAACAGGGACTGTTTTTCTTTTTTCTTCCCAAGAACAGTTTAGCACATAAAACGGACCATGGGTTAATCCACCAACTGCCTACTACGGCAAATCCTTTGAAAGGGCTTTAACAGACCCGCACCCCCCTTAGAGTTATATACAACTGGGCCACGTTCTTTAAGCATAGGCTACCACTACTATTATAGATATTTAAAGATAGTGGGTTCTGGCCTTGCTTATTTCACTTCTTTACTCCTCAGTCAATTGCCACTAACAATGTGGCTATACCCAGAATGTAGTCAGCCAAAACACATAGGATCCAAATAAAGCAGATACTTGCGATTGCTAAGGGGGGTATCTCGGCGGGTTTTCAGATGACGCCACCTCCGATATTCCGCTGTTGTAGGCTGTCGTCTCCTTGTTGTCAGGGGCCTGCACAGCGTGCACTTCTGGGCCCTTGTGTTCTGCTCCGGTACTCCTGTCTTGGCACTCCTTACGATAGTGTATAAAGTTAGTGGCAGCCCCCCCTTTGGATGCAGCAGTCCGTCTTTACACCTGGGCTCCTGGTGCCCCAAGCAACTGGCCGTGGCGAGGTCGGCCCAACGCCTAAGATCTGACTTCCAGCGCCCGCCAGCTACAGATGCTGGCTTACACGCCCAGTTTGGTGTTGGCTGCCAAACAAGGGCTATGGGCGCCGCGGTGCTGGAGAGTTAGCTCAGGTAGCTCCGACAACGTCCACGCTGCCGTGTTCCTTAAGCTCCGCCCCGGAAGTCAGATAATCAAAGTTACCAATTGTTAATATACATTGTTCAAGACTGGATGTCCAGATTTTATTATTTATCTTATATTGTATAGGTTTATTGCTTTTGCACTGTGTTTTATGCTACTTAAAATAAACATAATTATTTATTTCTCAAAAAATACAATCTGATTCCTACACGACTGCATTATTTAGAGAGTGACATTAGTCCCTCATTTTATTATCCTAGAAACTACGTACGGTCAGGTAGGCATTTAATTTAGCCATACACTATTGTAATCTGCTTATTTCGAGCTAGTCTTTAGTGTAACCTAGATATATTTGCTAAATCTTTGCCATTATATACCAAACACTTGAGATACATATCTATTCATAGACCTAATACCCTAGCTCCTCAGAGCCAGTATATATCCTCTTTCTTCTAACTTGCTTCACCAGGGGTATCTTATTGGGGTCCCCTTTTATACTTGGCTTTTAGGGATCCCTAGCGCCTACACATTTTCTCTCTATCTCACTATACACTGCCAATTTATAGTAAGGCTGCTTAGGATATTGGTCACACCACTTAAATATTGTTGATTCCTTATAAAAATTGATCTCTTCTCTAATAGAAATAATCTCCTTATAGTTTTAGATACTGACACTTCAAATATTGAATCAATGAATGTAGATAATTCAAATTTGAATACGAATGATCTTATGAATGAATTAGAAAAAAATATGATAAAAGAACTGAAACAGAAAACTGAAATGAAATATCTGGACAAATATATTGCACTAAATATAGTACCAAGAGGACTTAGATTTGAAAAAACATGCACATTCGATCTAAATGAAGAACTTAAAGAGGAATGGTTCACGTCTCTAGAGAAAGCATCCTTTATATTAATTGGTATTATTAAGAAAGCTAGAAATATCAGTCTTAATCTAATTGATACTAGAATAAATGAAATAAACAACATCCTAGAAAATAGGAGAGATTCTGACATATATAAGGAAAGACAAACTGAGATCATTAGAGCCTTAAATAATACTAACATAGAATTGCAAAGAATAAAAAAGAAAAAATTACAACGGGATCAGGATGATTACTCAGAGACTATAGAAAGTAAAGAAGGCCCACAAATGACCTCATCAACAAATACATATACACAACCAACATCAACTACAGCTTCTGGAGACATTAACACCAAATATAACCAAAAAACTTCACTTAGAAATCTCTCACACACAGAGAATAATACAACACCAAATGCCACTAGAATACTGAACAAAAACTGGGGGAGATATACACCACTCCCACACCACACCAGAAGGGGTTGGAACATTCCAAATTAGACCGGTAGAGAGCATAATACCCCAAACTATCACAATTACCACCAAAACATTGCATTTGATCCTTACCCTAGATCTAATCAAGATGACAACCTAAATCACTTTAGCTTTCCTAATAAAAGGAGGCAAAGTAGACACTATGATAAACATACAAACTATCACCTAGATTTAGAGTTTTGCGCTAGAAGGGGTGCGTTAGCTACGCGTGTTTTTTCCCCCCCGCACCTTTTAAACAACTATGGTTTTTAGAGTTCTCTGAAGGGCTGCGTTAGGCTCCAAAAAGGGAGTGTAGAGCATAATTTACCGCCACTTTAACTCTCAATACCAGCGTTTTTACGGACGCGGCCAGCTTCAAAAACGTGCTTGTGCATGATTTCCCCATAGGAAACAATGGGGCAGTTTGAGCTGAAAAAAAACCTAACACCTGCAAAA
Organism: Bombina bombina; assembly: GCF_027579735.1. Lineage (NCBI taxonomy): Eukaryota > Metazoa > Chordata > Amphibia > Anura > Bombinatoridae > Bombina > Bombina bombina. The sequence continues at coordinate 556,487,042 of NC_069501.1, read as the reverse complement.
AAGCAGCGTTCAGCTCCTAACGCAGCCCCATTGTTTCCTATGGGGAAACACTTCCGAAGTCTGCACCTAACACCCTAACATGTACCCCGAGTCTAAACACCCCTAACCTTACACTTATTAACCCCTAATCTGCCGCCCCCGCTATCGCTGACCCCTGCATTATATTATTAACCCCTAATCTGCCGCTCCATACACCGCCACAACCTACATTATCCCTATGTACCCCTAATCTGCTGCCCCTAACATCGCCGACCCCTATATTATATTTATTACCCCCTAATCTGCCCCCCCAACGTCGCCGCTACCTACCTACACTTATTAACCCCTAATCTACCGACCGGACCTCGCCGCCACTCTAATAAAAGTATTAACGCCTAAACCGCCTCACTCCCGCCTCGCAAACCCTATAATAAATAGTATTAACCCCTAATCTACCCTCCCTAACATCGCCGACACCTAACTTCAAGTATTAACCCCTAATCTGCCAACCGGACCTCGCCGCTACTATAATAAATGTATTAACCCCTAAAGCTAAGTCTAACCCTAACACTAACACCCTCCTAAGTTAAATATAATTTTTATCTAACAAAATAAATTAATTCTTATTAAATAAATTAATCCTATTTAAAGCTAAATACTTACCTGTAAAATAAGTTACAATTAAACCTAACACTACACTATCAATAAATTAATTAACTAAACTATCTACAATTATCTACAATTAAATCAACTAAACTAAATTACAAAAACAAACACTAAATTACAAAAAATAAAAAAAGATTACAATAATTTTAAACTAATTACACGTACTCTAAGCCCCCTAAAAAATAATAAAGCCCCCCAAAATAAAAAAATGCCCTACCCTATTCTAAAATAAAAAGTTAACAGCTCTTTTACCTTATCAGCCCTTAAAAGGACCTTTTGCAGAGCATGCCCCAAAGAAAACAGCTCTTTTGCATTTAAATAAACATACAATACCCCCCTCCAACATTACAACCCACCACCCACATACCCCTAATCTAACCCAAACACCCCTTAAAAAACCTAACACTAAGCCCCTGAAGATCTCCCTACCTTATCTTCACCATGCCGGGTATCACCGATCCGTCCAGAAGAGGGTCCGAAGTCTTCATCCTATCTGGCAAGAAGAGGTCCAGAAGAGGGTCCGAAGTCTTCATCCTATCCGGCAAGAAGAGGACATCCGGACTGGTAGACATCTTCATCCAGGCGGCATCTTCTATCTTCTTCCATCCGGCGCGGAGCGGGACCATCTTGAAGCAGCCGACGCGGATCCATCCTCTTCTTCCGGCGACTCCCGACGAATGAAGGTTCCTTTAAGTGACATCATCCAAGATGGTGTCCCTCAAATTCTGATTGGCTGATAGGATTCTATCAGCCAATCGGAATTAAGGTAGGAAAAATCTGATTGGCTGATTGAATCAGCCAATCAGATTCAAGTTCAATCGGATTGGCTGATCCAATCAGCCAATCAGATTGAGCTTGCATTCTATTGGCTGATTGGAACAGCCAATAGAATGCAAGCTCAATCTGATTGGCTGATTGGATCAGCCAATCCGATTGAACTTGAATCTGATTGGCTGATTCAATCAGCCAATCAGATTTTTCCTACCTTAATTCCGATTGGCTGATAGAATCCTATCAGCCAATCAGAATTCGAGGGACGCCATCTTGGATGACGTCACTTAAAGGAAGCTTCATTCGTCGGGAGTCGCCGGAAGAAGAGGATGGATCCGCGTCGGCTGCTTCAAGATGGTCCCGCTCCGCGCCGGATGGAAGAAGATAGAAGATGCCGCCTGGATGAAGATGTCTACCGGTCCGGATGTCCTCTTCTTGCCGGATAGGATGAAGACTTCGGACCCTCTTCTGGACCTCTTCTTGCCGGATAGGATGAAGACTTCGGACCCTCTTCTGGACGGATCGGTGATACCCGGCGTGGTGAAGATAAGGTAGGGAGATCTTCAGGGGCTTAGTGTTAGGTTTTTTAAGGGGTGTTTGGGTTAGATTAGGGGTATGTGGGTGGTGGGTTGTAATGTTGGGGGGGTATTGTATGTTTATTTAAATGCAAAAGAGCTGTTTTCTTTGGGGCATGCCCCGCAAAAGGTCCTTTTAAGGGCTGGTAAGGTAAAAGAGCTGTTAACTTTTTATTTTAGAATAGGGTAGGGCATTTTTTTATTTTGGGGGACTTTGTTATTTTTTTAGGGGGCTTAGAGTAGGTGTAATTAGTTTAAAATTATTGTAATCTTTTTTTATTTTTTGTAATTTAGTGTTTGTTTGTTTTTGTAATTTAGTTTAGTTGATTTAATTGTAGATAATTGTAGATAGTTTACTTAATTAATTTATTGATAGTGTAGTGTTAGGTTTAATTGTAACTTAGGTTAGGATTTATTTTATAGGTAATTTTGTAATTATTTTAACTAGGTAGCTATTAAATAGTTAACTATTTAATAGCTATTGTACCTAGTTAAAATAAATACAAAGTTGCTTGTAAAATAAATATAAATCCTAAAATAGCTACAAAATAATTATTCGTTATATTGTAGCTATATTAGGATTTATTTTACAGGTAAGTATTTAGCTTTAAATAGGATTCATTTATTTAATAAGAGTTAATTTATTTTGTTAGATAAAAATTATATTTAACTTAGGGGGGTGTTAGTGTTAGGGTTAGACTTAGCTTTAGGGGTTAATACATTTATTATAGTAGCGGTGAGGTCCGGTTGGCAGATTAGGGGTTAATACTTGAAGTTAGGTGTCGGCGATGTTAGGGAGGGCAGATTAGGGGTTAATACTATTTATTATAGGGTTTGTGAGGCAGGAGTGAGGCAGTTTAGGGGTTAATACATTTATTAGAGTAGCGGCGAGGTCCGGTCGGCAGATTAGGGGTTAATAAGTGTAGGTAGGTAGCGGCGACATTGGGGGGGGGGCAGATTAGGGGGTAATAAATATAATATAGGGGTCAGTGATGTTAGGGGCAGCAGATTAGGGGTACATAGGGATACTGTAGGTTTCGGCTTTGTGCGTTCGGCAGATTAGGGGTTAAAAAATTTTATTAGAGTGGTGGCGATGTGGGGGGACCTCGGTTTAGGGGTACATGGGTAGTTTATGGGTGTAAGTGTACTTTAGAGCACAGTAGTTAAGAGCTTTATGAACCGGCGTTAGCCCATAAAGCTCTTAACTCCTGACTTTTTTCTGCGGCTGGAGTTTTGTTGTTAGAGTTCTAACGCTCACTTCAGCCAAGACTCTAAATACCAGCGTTAGAAAGATCCCATTGAAAAGATAGGATACGGAATTAACGTAAGGGGATCTGCGGTATGGAAAAGTTGTGGCTGGAAAGTGAGCGTTAGACCCTTTCCTGACTGACTCTAAATACCAGCGGGCGGCCAAAACCAGCGTTAGGACCCCCTAACGCTGGTTTGGACAGCTAACGCACAACTCTAAATCTAGGCGTTTGATTGGTATCAACCCCAACTATAGATACAATAATAATCAGTATGAATATACTGTAGATATCCACCGAATAATGACCATAGACTAAGACCAGAGAGAAACTTGAGATTAGAAAGAGAATACAAACAAGAACACTACACTAGTAATGAAAGATACTACCCAAATAGATCCAACAATAACTATCCGAAGAGAAGGGAGGAGAAACACTGGAGAGTCCCCTTAAGGAATAGATTCCAACCACTAGCAACTAGCGGAAGTTTAGACTCCACAAGATTTAACGAGACCCAGAATCAAGATGTCACACATGCTCATTTTTTAGGAGAAACCCCAATTGCAGAAACATCAAAGGGAAACATCACAGAGAGGGTACATCTGGCGCCTCTAATAAATTTAAGAAAACAAACATTAGAGGAAAGAGAGGAGGAAGGAACAGAAAACCCAAGAAAATTGAGGGAAAGGAGGGACCAAAGATAAATTATATAGACAATGGGGTATTCAATATTAGTAGCCAACCACTTTCAGAGGAAGAAAAGATAGTATTAAGTTTAGGACTATCTTTCGCACCAACTTCAAGATTGAATAAATTTGAGACTCATATTCATGTACAGCAATTCGCTAGAAAACTGACTATAAAAAGATATTTTTAAAAAAATCCCATTGAATGAGATAGGAATCTACCACCAAAAGACAAATTTGTACACACAGATTTAAGAAACAAATCTAAATTCTATCCGACAAATGACAAAGGTAAGAATATTGAAATCTTTGAAAAATCAGTATTAAGAGATCTAGAAAAATTGGAACATAAAAAATCACTCCAAAAAACCCTTAATAAATAAGAGAATGAAGCTCTCAGAAAATTAAAAGATAACCCAGACATTATCATAAAACCAGCAGACAAGGGAGGAGGAGTAGTAGTTATGGAAAGAACCTACTACCTAACAGAAGCAGGTAGACTACTAAGTAATCAGACCACATACAAAGAACTAAAAAGGGACCCCACTAGGGCCGATACTATCTTGCTATGTAACCTCCTTGAAAAAGCATACAAATTGGGTATCCTGAACACAAAAGAGTTCGACTACCTAAACCCACTGTTTCCTAAGATTCCCATTTTTACTTCCTCCCCAAAATTCATAAAGACCGTAATAATCCACCAGGGAGACCTATTATCTCGGGGATTCACTCAGTCACAGCAAATCTATCACAGTATATAGATAAATACTTACAAAAGTATGTGAGAACTCTCCCCTCCTTCCTTAGGGATTCCACACAGATACTACAGTTTTTAGACAATCTACAAATAGAAGGTGATATCACATTAGCAACCTGTGATGTCACCTCACTATACACAAACATTGATCACACTCTAGGTTTAGAGGCAGTTTCTAAAAGACTAGATAAGGATATGAGCACTGAACAAAAATAATTTATTTTAGACAGCATCAGCTTTATCCTCAACAACAACACTTTTTCTTTCAATGGAAAGATGTACGTTCAAACAAAAGGGACCGCTATGGGCACTAGATTTGCACCAAGCTATGCCAACCTGTTTATGGGACATTGGGAAACTGAATTTTTGAATTCTTGTAGCTTAGTGCAAGATCTGGTGACCTATAAAAGGTACATTGATGATATTCTTATCATCTGGAAAGGTAGTGATGAGAACCTCCAAAACCTTTTTATAGATATGAACAAAAACAATAAAGGTCTAACATTTACCCATGAGATAAGTAAAACACGAATTTCTTTTCTTGACCTAGATATAGAAGTTGAAGCCAATATGTTTAAAACTAAAACATTTTTCAAAGAATTTGATTCTAACAACTTCATACATGCCAACAGCTGCCACCTCACCAGGTGGAAAGAAAATATACCTAAATCCCAATTTTTTAGGATACGAAAAAATTGCACAACACTAATGAGCTATGAGGAACAAGCAAAAATGCTTAGCAAGAAGTTCTCAGATAGAGGTTACCATGAAGGGTCCATCACGAAAGATCTTGAACAAGTCAGAAGAATAGATATAGATAGTTTATTACAATATAAGGAAAAACCTTCAAAGAACAGAATAAACAATTCAGAAGAAAGTGACATAAGAGTACCTTTTATCACTAACTATAACGGTGAACATAAAAAAGTTAATTAATCAATAAACACTGGCACCTAGTTCGGGAAGATCCTATCATAGGTGACAAATTACCTGTAAAGCCAAAATTTGTATATAGACTCTCGGACAACTTAAAAATGCTCCTAGCTCCAAGTGAATTCAAATGTAATGATAGACAACTGATACAAAAAGATTTACAAGGCAATAAAGTGAATGGCTTCTATCCATGCCATTGCTGTAAATCCTGTCACTATAGCTAAAAAATTAAGGATTTTTCATCCACCCAAACTGGAGAGAAATTTACCATTTATCTACCTTTTGCAGTGCAGCTGCAAAAAACAATACTTAGGAGAGGCAACTAGGACTCTCAGAGAGAGAATACGGGAGCATATCTGGATTATAGAAAAAGGTAATAAAGACACCCATTTATATAGACAGTTCAAAGAAGTACACAATAACAGATTAAAAGACCTAAGATTTTGGGGTATAGTTAAAGTAAAAGCAGATTGGAGAGGTGGGAACTATGAAAATAAACTCCTTAAGAAAGAAGCACAGTTTATTTATAAAATGAAGACCCTGCACCCACTTGGACTTAATTCAGAATTATATAATACACCTTTTATGTATGATTAGTATCTGATGTCATACACTCATTGATATTGTTAAATAAACAGGTAAATGATTGTTTTTAAGACAATTAATTTTACACCTCATTATACCCTTACTACCAAGGGGACACCTAAAAACCCAGGTTTATTCCTAGATAATACACAAGGTTTTTTACTTTTTTATTTATTTATTTTTTGAAACATTTGAATAATATTATTATTATATATTATCAGCGAATATTGTCATAATATTCCTATAAATTCTTTTTTGGCTTCTACATTAAGAATAAATGCATGTTTACTTGAGAGAAAAGGAATTCTTAAAGACACCTGTAAGGTGAGTGGAAACAAAGATTACTAAATTCCACCTTAAAAAATTTGGACTGGTAACAGACAAAATCCACCTTAAAACTCATGGAAGTGATAGGATCAAAAATCACACACCCACAGTAAATTAACCTATCAGCAAACAACTATGGCTTTAAGTAGACGGATATTATAAGTGTTAACTCATTCTTGAAAAAGCCCCAAGTGTGGGGTGAAACATGTTGAACGAGTTAACCTTTTTTATCCTGTGAAATCTACAATCACCTAGCCACAAAGTGGTATACTGGACCCATTGTCCTTTCTTCTACACAGATTCGGAAGACTAAAGACTACACCACCAGCACATCCTGATTGCCTGAAGGGGACTGTTTAATACAGTAGAAAAACCCCAAACAGCAGGAACCACCTAATCAGCGATACAAAATTACTGAATAACGGAACTTCAGCAACGTCACCAAACTGGAAGTGTTTACGGAAGACCGAAGACTAACACAACAGCCCGCCGGTCGGGTAAGGAGACACAGAAAGGAGAAAGGCTTACAGCGAAACACACCCGCTTGGTATTAGCTACTCTAACGGATAGCACAATTGGAAATCCAGGACGCACCTGCCTTTGATCAGGTAAGGAAACACAGAAAGGAGCAAGGCTCACAGCGGAATACACCTGCTTGGTATCAGCTTCCTCAAACGGATCGCACATTTGGAAATCCAGGACTAGGGATGGGGGAATGTGTAAATTTTCGAATTTCGAATGTAGAACAAATGTTATTACTGAAATTCGAATTATAAATCCAAATGTTGATAAGAACGAATATTCTTAAAAATTCTAAAATCGAATGCTATTTACAGTTTTTGAATGTCACTTTTGAATTTGAATGTTTATAATTATATCGAATGTCCACATTCGAAATTTCAAATTTAACATTCTATTTAACAAATGCTATTCAGAAGTTCAACAGTTCATGTGGTACGGTGGGAATATAGTAAATTGATACATAATAGATACAAATATATCATTTCGAATGTTTCTATATAGAATATTGCATAATTTGAATATTACATTTAAAGAAAGCATTAGAAATACTATTACAAACATATAAATTCGAATTTTTCGAATTCAAATATTGCATTATTCGAATATTACATTTAAAGAAAAAGCATTAGAAATACTATTACAATCTAAATTCGAATTTTTCAAAAAGAATATTTTCGAATGTAATCATAAAATTCGAAACCGAACATTCGAAAATCGAATGTTAGAATGTTATGTATACATTCGAAATTCGATTCGAATGAACGAATGTGTTAAAATTCATGCCGCTTTTCGAATGTTCCGAAACATTCGCCCATCCCTATCCAGGACTCACCTGCCTTTGACGATCATCATCAAGTTTAAAATATTAATGAGAGGGGATCCATTAATGCAAAGCAAAGTGTCTTTTTTTGCTCAGATACCTCACTCTTAACGTAGAGTTTTGAGGACTCTCAAGGTACTTTTTTTAACTTTTATATTGCTGTTACATTCCACAACACATAGACGTTTCCCAGCCTATGAAGTCTCATTGCATAAACCACTTTTATTGTATCAATTTTAATTGCATTAATTTTATTTATATTAATTTTATATAAAGTTACCAATTGTTAATATACATTGTTCAAGACTGGACATCCAGATTTTATTATTTATCTTATATTGTATAGGTTTTTTGCTTTTGCGCTGTTTTTTATGCTACTTAAAATAAACATATTATTATTATTTTATTTCTCAAAAATACAATCTGATTCCTACACAACTGCATTATTTAGAGAGTGACATTAGTCCCTCATTTTATTATCCTAGAAACTACGTTACGATCAGGTTGGAATTTAATTTAGCCATACACTATTGTAATCTGCTTATTTCGAGCTAGTCTTTAGTGTAACCTAGATATATTTGCTAAATCTGTGCCATTATATACCAGACACTTGAGATAAATATCTATTCATAGACCTAATACCCTAGCTCCTCAGCGCCAGTATATATCCTCTTTCTTAAAGCTGTTCATAAGCAAGCCTGCACCGTAAAGAGCTCCCAAGATTTGTCTGCAGCTTAAAAATTGATATATATATATATATATATACACTGTGTGTATATACTATATATATATATATACATACATATATATATTTTTTATACATTTACATTTCGTTAGTTATGCAGTTTTAGTTTAGCCCTCATAACAAAAAGATTGTATTACTGTTTTTAAATTCTGTAATGGAGATGGAATGCTTGCACAAGCCCATGAGGTATTACATGCTTTTGGACAGTAATTCCATATACATATTTGTTATCAAACCACATGGTTCATTATATTATCATTTATTTATAAGGCATTACATAATTAGGTGTACACAATTATACTGATACTGTAAAAAAAGAAATGCAGATACATTAAATAACCTAAACAAAACAAAAACAAGAGGGGAGCTTACAATCTACCGGTTGAAGGGTGAGGCGATATAAGGTAGGGGGTTGCTTGTCATATGGATTGCAGTTGCAGCAAGGAATTTCTTATTTCTTCCCTTTTTTTCTAATTAATACTATGGGGCCTATTTATTAAAGCTTCAACTGATAATGCGCTGGAAATCCGCATCAAATTAGACGCAAAGTTGATCCGCCGTAGTTAACAAAGCATCAAGATCATCAAATGTTGAAATGTGTGACGTGATATACGTTCCCGCCATATCAATCCGAAGCAGATCGATGCTTGTGTTATTCAAGCGGAATACTCCATTTGATCATCTTGCCAATTTATCAAACATTCAACAGGTACACTCGCGTCTATTCTGACGCAGCATACCTATCATTCAAACCGTCAACCTTGAGGCCGTACATGCCATAGAAATCAATGGGAGTCTGAAAACACAGACAGGTTATGTTCGATGCTGCAAGACAATGAAGCATATTACATAATAAAAGTAAATTAGGGAGATGTTACCCTACTTATGGATTATGTTACATCTTTTTCTCTCATTACAAAGCAAGGGGACAATGTTATTGCCCCAAATTTGGTGCGAAGTATTGCTTCAAATTTGGTGCACTAGAAGATATAGGGATAAAAATGAAATAAATACATTACTACTTATGGGTTATGTTACATCTTTGTCTCTCATTACAAAGCTAGGCGACAATATTATTGCTCCAAATTAGGATAACAATGGAATAAATACATTACACAATATAGCTAACTTCCTTTTTTTGGATAAATCTATTTGCACCATGTTTAATGCATGTAATACAAGTCCCACTCCCCACTTCACACTAAATTTGACACAACACTTAAAGTATGTATATGTGAAATTAGTATGAAATATAAACATTGATGATGACATTAGGCCAAGCAGTGTAATATTTCTGACAATGATTTTAATAATCGAATGATGTTTGATTCAATATAATCTTAAAATGATAGCTCAAAGGGATAGCCCACATAACATTAAGCTGTCATGATTCAGATACAGCAGAAATTTAAATCACCTCTTTACTGTCATGGTATTTTCAGTGTATTTCTTCCTACTCTTGAATTTCTTTTTCAGTAAGAAATGTTTAAAACTAGATTGCACTCAGGAGGGGTTACACAGGTACAGAGAGAAAACTGGCCCAGCTCTTAAAATATCCATTGTTTGCAAATAAATACATATGATACCCTAATTACATGTTATATTTGCAATTATTCCTGCTCAGAATAATAATAAATTTACACTATATACATATAGTGGTATAAATAAACACAGAGATATGAAAGACAACATTGTTTAGAACAAAAGAAGCAATTTATGGAGTCTAGGGACATGTAAACATGTTTGCAAAATATATAACACACACACACACACACATTAGATATAGATATGCCTAGATATTAGGCATATCATAATTTATAGAAATACAAATATGTGAAAATATCATATATCAGATTTTTTGTATAACAAATACATAGAAAAATAACTTTCTATGAGATATTATTGTTTGTTCAGGTATACATCTAGCTATTTCTTGGACATTAACAGATGAAAAATAAAAGATTAGCTTTAGAGAAATGTGCTTGTCCATGGACAGTAATGAAATGGTATAAATAAAGTTGCAAAAAACAGAATATCTGCAACATCGATTACTCTTATTTATCAACAGTCCGATGCTCATCGCGCCGTACTTGACGCACGTGTTTTTGACAGACTTTTTCATAAATAATGCCGTCATATGTAGATTTCGTGTAGCGATGTCTGGAGATGTCTGGCGAGCGTATTGACTTCAGCGAATGATTTGAGATTGACGCAATAATAAATCGGCCCCTATGGGTCTCCATTAATTCTGCTATGATTGTAAGATTGTGGCTTCCTCAACTCTTCTCCACCAATTATGCAAGAACAGAGGGAAGGGATGCACAAGTGTTTTCATGTGTAATGATAAATGCAGACAGCTTGGAAAGATAGGTTCCCTAACTAGGAACCTTATACCCCAGCATATAAATAAATGGGGGCCTATGTGCTTTAAACTGACTGAGAAGAAGCAGGTAATTTTAGCAAAATCAATTAATATTTAAACAAAGTTGGTACTTTTAGGGACTTTTGAAAGGTAAAATTAGGTATAGGGTGTTGTTTTTCGTTAGTACAAACATTGGAATTATTAGATTAGGCATGAATATGTCATGCGTGTGCAGGCCTATTGCATTTACTACTGTTCTAGCCATTGGGACACAATTGGCATCAATGTACTTAAGAGATCTGAGGTATTTTTTTAACAATTTTTTCTTTCTGTGTTATGTGTCTACACAAAACAAATACCTGCTGTCTTGCAAGTTCTGGGACAAGCATCCTGATTGGATGCTTAATTTCCTTTTATAGTTGAATAAGGCTACTGAAGAAATTTTGAGATAAAGGGCTCCATTGATGAAGCAGCGAATGCTGCTTCGGAGTCCTATCGTTTCAGGCTCGCCTGAAACTGAAGTTAAAGGGATATAAAATAATCTTTCATGATTCAGTTAGAGCATGCCATTTTAAGCAACTTTCTAATTTACTCCTATTATCATTTTTTCTTCATTCTCTTGGTATGCTTTGTTAAATGAGCAAAAATGCACTACTGGTTGCTGACTGAACACATGGGTTAACCAATGACAATCAGTATATATATATATATATATATATATATACAGCCACCAATAAGCAGCTAGAACCACAGTACTTTGCTGCTCCTGAGCTTTCCTAGATAAACCTTTCAGCAAAGGATAATAAGAGAAGGAAGCAAATTAAATAATAGAAGTAAAGTGGAAAGTTGTTTAAAATTGTATGCTCTGTCTGAATCATGAAAGACAAATTTGGGTTTTAATGTCTCTTTATGAATCAATGGTCATAAGACCACTGCTCCTTAACCTGTCCGCCACCTTTTAGGTGGCGAATTGAAATCCTCCCAATCCAATCTAATCGGGATGATTAGAAAACCCTGCTAGCGGCCGATGGGATGCCAGTGAGCAAAGCGCGGCAGTGCACAAGCATTTTACTAGAAATGCTTGTTGAATGATAAATGCCAACAGCATATGCTGTCTGAATTTTGCGATGTCGAGCTTACATGATTCGCTATAGCCAATCATGTCCGCTCGACATATAGTAAATCTACCCCAAAATATCAATATATATCAAAATATACGATTGATATTATCTAGCCAGCTTTTGTATCAGTTCCAAGTGATTCAGCATTTGAGTAGCATGTTTCTTTAAAGGGACATAATACTCATATGCTAATTCACTTGCAACTGATGCAGCATAACTGTAAAAAGCTGACAGGAGAAAATGTAGGGGAGCGGAGCCGGCCGCAGCTAAAGATGGCTGCTTAAGCCCTGAGCTCTGTGAAGGGGACAGGAGACAAGGAGACCTGATATGGTCTAATATGGGATTTCAGCATCACACACAGGCGGATCAAACACCGGACACCTCAGGGACTCTGGCAGTGTTCTCTGAGCACTAATCCACAGCACACGTCCTGAGAGAGCAGTTCTTAAAAGAACCCAGCAACTGCCATGCTGTAAGGCCACGAGTACAGATACTGCGTCACATCAAACTCGGCAGAACGGCAAGGAGCAACACAAGAGTCCCACAGAGAGGAGGATTAAACCTTGTTGGGTAAGCGCAGCAATAAAAATGTGTATTATCTCCTGTTTGGGAATAGACTGAGGGGTACATAATCTCCAGCATCGGACCGGCCATAACTGAGAGGCAGCACTGATTGACTCATATAACTTGCCTAATTCATATTCCACAAAGTAGTCATTGGCCTGATAGGAGAGGGGATATAGATATAAAGGGATTTGAGCTACAGAGTGGGAATAAATCTTTTAATTGGTAACCCACATACCTGCTTTAATTAAAGCTTTCTGACACAGCTGAAATAAAACAATCAGAGTCACTATTCTATTTTATATTTAAACACAGTGGACACTATTCTCTGAACACTCTCCCTCCTATTAATTTCTGCCTAAGGACTAAGGACATTACACCTACGCAACTAAAGATGGCTACCAAAAAGGGTACTAAACCTGCTAAAACCTCTCGTACTCCTTTAAATAAAAGCCAGTCTGTAAGCGCATTTTTTACCTCTTCTGAACAAAAGTCACAAAAGCGCCATGTAACTCATAACACACCACATTCTCCAGATGATTCTCTACATAATGCTCCAGAAACGATTGACACTAGTCAGACCTCAATTCCATCACATATCTTATCCTCTCTTGCATCAACGCAGGACATTGCTAGAGTAGTCAGAACCTGTATAAGGGAGGAATTACAGGAGCTTAAACAGGATATGCATACCCTAGGTTTTATCGTTGAAGCATTAGAAGATCAAGGAGACATAATAAGGGAAGATCTAACAAATATGCAGGACACAATAGGTCAGCAAATGGATATAATAACTTCTCTGCAAGATAAGTTAGAGGATCTTGAAAACAGGGGGAGGAGGAAAAATATAAGGCTACGAGGGATCCCTGAATCAGTTCTTCCAAAAGATCTCCCGGTAGATCTACTTGCCCTCTTTACACATCTGTTAAGTGATCCTAATACCGCTAACATACAGTGGGTACAAGCCCACAGAGCCCTTAGGCCGAAACCCTCAGACACTGCTCCTCCAAGGGACATTATAATAAAATGTAAGAACTTTTTAGAAAAAGAGAACATCATGGCCGCCTCCAGAAAGAAACAACCAGTTCGGTTCCAAGGGGTTGTTATACAGTTTTACGCTGACCTGGCAGTAAGGACACTGCAGAGAAGGAAGGAATTATCACCCCTAACCACACTCTTGAGAAATAAAAAAATCCCTTTTAGATGGGGATTTCCTTTCCAACTATTGGTACTTCACAATAACAAAAGGATCTTCTGCTCCCGCCTGTCAGAAGTAGAACAATTCTGCAGATTACTTGATATAGAGCCACTGACTATACTCCTGCCGCAAACAAGCACGGACAAAGAAGAAACAAGATTCCAAAGAAAGTCACAAGAAAAACCTTGGGACATTATCTCGTCTCAAAAGAAAAAAGGGAAAGGGGTACCCAATCCCTTTGTTGTAATGAGAGAACAGAGACTAGCTAAACCCACAAATCAAGTGACCCCAGAAGAAGAAGATTCCGCTTCAGATTCAGAGGACCAGTAATACTTAATGCTATACATATATGTGCAAATTGTGTTTTCAAAAATAGTGCCTATACTTTGCCTCTAGTTTAACCCCTTAATGACCGGACCATTTTTCAATTTTCTTACCCTTAATGACAATGGCTATTTTTACATTTCTGCGGTGTTTGTGTTTAGCTGTAATTTTCCTCTTACTCATTTACTGTACCCACACATATTATATACCGTTTTTCTCGCCATTAAATGGACTTTCTAAAGATACCATTATTTTCATCATGTCTTATAATTTACTACAAAAAAAATAATAAAATATGAGGAAAAAAACACACTTTTTCTAACTTTGACCCCCAAAATCTGTTACACATCTACAATCACCAAAAAACACCCATGCTAAATAGTTTCTAAATTTTGTCCTGAGTTTAGAAATACCCAATGTTTACATGTTCTTAGCTTTTTTTGCAAGTTATAGGGCCATAAATACAAGTAGCACTTCGCTATTTCCAAACCACTTTTTTTCAAAATTAGCGCTAGTTACATTGGAACCCTGATATCTGTCAGGAATACCTGAATATCCCTTGACATGTATATATTTTTTGTTAGAAGACAACCCAAAGTATTGATCTAGGCACATGTTGGTATATTTTATGCCACCATTTCACCGCCAAATGCGAGCAAAAAAAAAAAAAACTTTACATTTTTCACAATTTTAGGTTTCTCACTGAAATTATTTACAAACAGCTTGTGCTATTATGGCACAAATTATTGTAAAAGCTTCTTTGGGATCCCCTTTGTTCAGAAATAGCAGACTTATATGGCTTTGGCATTGCTTTTTGGTAATTAGAAGGCCGCTAAATGCTGCTGTGCACCACACGTAAATTATGCCCAGCAGTGAAGGGGTTAATTAGGTAGGTTGTAGGGAGCTTGCAGGTTTAATTTTAGCTTTAGGGTAGAGATCAGCCTCCCACCTGACACATCCCACCCCCTGATCCCTCCCAAACAGCTCTCTTCCCTCCCCCACCCCACAAATGTCCCCGCCATCTTAAGTACTGGCAGAAAGTCTGCCAGTACTAAATAAAAGGAGTTTTTTTTTTTTTTTTATAAAAAAAATATTTTAGCTGTGATGGACTCCTGCCTTAGCCCCAACCTCCATGATCCCCCCCCCCCAGCTCTCTAACCCTCTCCCCTATCTAATTGCGGCCATCTTGGGTACTGGCAGCTGTCTGCCAGTACCCAATTTGCCCCAAAAACAAAAGTATTTTTTCCTCTTTTGGATTTTTTTTTGTTTTCTGTAGTGTAGCAGCCCCCCACAATACCCCTATCCCCCTCCCAGATCCTTTTATATTATATTTTTTTAAATCTTCCCCCCCCCCTCTTCCCTCCTCATTGGTGTCAGTGGGCAGCTAATGCACAGGCACATGCACGCGCACGCGCGCCCCCCGCACGCTCCCGGCACCCGGCGTGCACATTGCACTTCTAGGAACCAGATGCCGGGTAGCGATGGGCCGCCCACCCGCCTCCCTGTTACGCTCCCACCCACCAACGAACCGGCACCATCGCTACCGGTGCAGAGAGGGCCACAGAGTGGATCTCTCTGCATCGGAGTCTTCTAAAAAGGTATTGCAGGATGCCTCCATATGGAGGCATCACTGCAATACCCTGAGAGCTGCTGGAAGCGATTGCGATCGCTTCCAGCACTCTGTTAGACAACTGACGTACCAGGTACGTCCATTGTCATTAACTGCTTGTTAATGCATGACGTACCTGGTACGTCAGTTGTCATTAAGGGGTTAAAAAAAAAAATGAGGTTAGCAGGAGACTGGTATTACCCTTAAAGAATATTATACTGTTTTGTTTATGATTCTGTTATAGAATGTATAATCATTCTAAAATATTTGCTGAAAACCTTAAATATATGCAATATCTTCATTTTAAAGTTCACCCTATAAATGACCCCTTAGTATTGTTTTAGTTCTCATATCAATTCTGAAACCCAGAAAATGTTTACACGAAATGTATTTGTTTTTGTTTTATATGTTATACTAGTTGTTTGTTATGTTATAACTATGGTTAAATGTAGTACTATCACACCTCAGGTTCTGGAGGGTATGCATCATTATTGTAGTTGTATATCAGGTTATCACAAACCATTTGATAGGACATTGATACTGGAAGGTTGTTGTTATTAGAGTTACCGAGATTGTTTAACCTCCCCATATAGACATAGGTGACCAGGTATTTTCAAGAGCCCCACATCTTCCCATCTCACCCACAATAAATATTATGACACATAATCTAAACATCATATCCCAGAATGTAAAGGGATTCAACTCGCCCGAAAAACGCTCAGCAGCACTAGCAGATCTGTATAGGCGGCAAGCAAATATTCTTTTTCTGCAAGAAACACATTACAAAAAGCATAGGGAAACCAAATTCCATGGCCAGCACTATACACAGCATTATCATAATTAATTCACACAAAAAAAGAGAGGGGTTAGTATCCTCATGGATAAAAATACAGCCTTTCAGCATATACAGACATCTAAAGACAGAGAAGGGAGGTTTTTGGGAGTCTTTGGTCTCCTGTTCGGAAGCTTAGTGACGCTCATAAATATATACGCACCAAATAATAATCAAATTCCTTTTTTCAGAATGATGTTTCAAAAGATTTTGGACTTTTCTAGAGGAATTGTCATATTAGGAGGAGATTTTAATTTTCCAATTCAACCACAAGTAGATAGTTCAAACCCCAAATCAAGGGTGTCCCTTAAAACAGCTCGATTCCTATGGAAAATGTTTAGAGAATATAATCTTTTTGACACTTGGCGGTATTTCAATGGTGAAAAACGAGATTACACCTTTTTCTCAGCCCCTTTTAAGATATACAGCCGTTTCGATTACTTCTTTATTAACCAGGCAGGTTTGACTTACTCTAAAAATTCCCTAATAAAACCAACTTCATGATCAGACCACTCTGCAATACTTATACAACTACACTGGCCTAACACTAGGAATTCTGAATTTCAATGGAGATTAGATGACTCCCTGTTGAACTCTGAAGATAGGAAGGAGAGACTAGACAGATCACTTAGAGACTTCTTTGAAATAAATAACACCAAAGAAGTGCACGACACCATTCTGTGGGAAACACACAAATTTTATATGAGAGGAGAATTTATAACATATAAAGCTCAAAAACAAAAGATAGAAAGGCAGCACTACACCGAACTCACCACACAACTCTCAAATCTAGAATTCCAACACAAAAGGAGACCTATGGATCCCCACATTCTGCACAGGTTGCAAAAATAAAGAAACCAACTCAAAGAGTTACTCACTCAGGAACAACAGACCATCACTCAAAAAAACAGGGAAAGATTTTTCTATGAGGGTAACACGGCAGGGAAAATGCTAGCTAGACATCTGAAGGCTAAAAAACTTAAATCTCATATACATGAATTACATATTTCCAAGACAAAAAAAGTTCATACAACCCCGGCAATTATCGCACAATTTAGGGATTACTATAATAAGCTGTACAACCTAAATAATGTAAGTCCTCAACCTGATGTAACATCTAACATATCCGCATATCTAGATAGCACCAATCTTCTCACCTTAAATGATGAACAAATAACGGAGTTAGATGCCCCTATTTCTAAGGCAGAACTATCTCAAGCCATTAAAAACCTAAAAGTGGGTAAAAGTCCAGGCCCAGATGGGTTTTCAGCTCGTTACTATCAAACCTTTCAGGATGTCTTGGTGCCATTCCTTCTGACCCTCTTCAACAAAATAAATAAAGATAACCCATTCTCACAGAATATGGTAGAAGCCCATATAACCGTTCTCCCCAAGCCTGGGAAATCCCCTACCACCCCAGCTAATTTCAGACCTATATCACTACTTAACGTAGACACAAAGTTATTTGCAAAAATTATAGCTACCCGCATCAACAAAATACTCCCCCTATTAATCGACACTAATCAAGCAGGCTTTACACCAAACTGCGAAGCTAGGGATAATACTACTAAAATAATTAACCTTTTAGATTATGTTTCCAAAATGAAAAATCCAACTTTACTTTTATCTATAGACGCGGAAAAAGCCTTTGATAGGCTGAATTGGGATTTCCTAAAGGCCACCTTACATAAATTCGGATTCGGACCACTAATAATTGAGAAAATATTTGCCCTATACCGATACCCCACAGCTAAAATATGCCTGAACGACTCATTATCTTCCCCAATCAAAATTTCGAATGGTACGCGTGAGGGATGCCCGTTGTCATCCATCTTATTTGTAATAGCTATGGAAGCTCTAGCAACAAATATACACCAGAATCCTGACATCTCAGGTATTACTATACACAATAGACAATATAAAATGGCATTATATGCTGACGATGTCATGCTTACCCTTACAAACCCATTACAATCACTGAAGGCCCTCTCTGTAGAATTTTACAGATATAGTCATATTTCTTACTTTAAAATGAATGACTCCAAATCGGAATTCCTTAGTTTAAATAATTCTCAACACATCATACAGCAAATACAGCAGACATTTTCCTACAAATACCAAAATACTTCTATCAAGTACTTAGGGTTGCAAATAACTGATAAAGATAAATTATTTACTTTAAATTTGTTACCACTACATCAAAGAGCTAAACAGGAACTCCATGACTGGACATACAAAAACATGTCATGGCTAGGCCGAATAAGTGCTATTAAGATGATGATTCTTCCAAAGATACTCTACTTCCTGCAGGCTTTACCTATACCCATACCTGAAAATTTCATGCAGTCTCTGCAAAATTCTATTAACACCTATATTTGGTCTAAACATATGACTAGAGTATCGATGAAGACGATGTATATGTCTAAAGAAAGAGGGGGATTGGGAGTCCCAAATTTAGCATTATACAAATTAGCAGCTCACTTTTTATGCATCATTAACTGGTGCAGACATGAAAATGATAAGCAATGGGTAATATTGGAAAGAGACATGGCCAAATCGGATAGCCTTGGTAGTACTTGCTGGATACCAGCATCACAACGAAAGGTATCACATACTTCTTTCACCCTCATTGCTGAAACACTTAAACAGTGGGACAGAGCGTTCAAAAAGGACTCCACAATCTCATCGAACCCTTCCCCATTAAAACCAATTCTCGCAAACCATTTTTTTGACAGTGAGAAAAATGCCAATCTAAATTCGGTATGTTCCATTCACTCACTAATTCCCTACCACACAGTACTTGATAATGGTAGACTACGCTCAAGGATCAAACTACTGAACCTAGAGATACCGCACTTTGAACAATGGCTTAAGTATCATCAACTAGCTCATATAATATCCTCACATCCTGAAAAAACTAAAATTAGTAGACCACTTACCCTATTTGAGTCCCTCTGCTATCTGGCAATTGTAAACAAAGGACACTTATCTATCTCATATAAACAAATAGCACAGGGAACTACACGCACACTTCCCACATACACACAGAAATGGGAAACCGAATTGAATACAACACTTTCTGAAAAAGAGTGGATAGCTATCATCTCCAAGATGAATTCATCGGCTTCCTCTATGAGATTACGCGAAACTAATATGAAATTGCTTAGTAGATGGTACTATACACCTCAGAGATTGACCCAGATTTATCCAGCAACAACTGCTAACTGCTGGAGAGGATGTGGTCAGGTAGGCTCACTCCTACATATATGGTGGGAATGTCCCAAAATGGATGAATACTGGCAGTCAATAATAAGAGAAATAAACAAAGCATGTCATGCCACTGTTCCCTTAGACCCCTTGACATGTCTATTTCACAAACCAGTTAAACTGACTTGTAATCTGAGATCCACACTCCTATACATAATGTTAAATTGTGCAAAACAGTTAATACCCAAATTATGGAGAAAAAAAATCAATCCCCTCAATAAGGGCATGGTATGAATGTGTTAACTTGGTGTTATCTCTGGAAAAGTATCATTACTTCCGATTACAGAGAATGGAGGACTATTACTCTCTTAAATTTATATGGGAGGAATATGCATATTCGATAGACTACTAAAAAGTTTATAATGTGTTGTAATATGGACCATTCTATAATAATAATGATTATGAATATAATTGTAACTACAAAAAAACCAATACCATATTGTCTTATTGTTATCTGTTAACCATTGTAACTACATTTTATTGTAAGTTTGGATTTATTTTATTCAATAAAAATCTTTAAAAAAAAAAAAAAAAAAAAAGCTGACAGGAAAATATCACCTGAGAATCTCTATATAAAAAAGGAAGATATTTTACCTCACAATCTCCTCAGCTCAGCAGAGTGAGTGCTGTGTAAAAAGTTATAATTCAGATAATTCAGATACTGCTTAGCTGCAGGTAAAAAATAAATAAATGAAGAAATGAACAGCAGCCAATCAGCATCAGCAGTGCTGAGGTCATGAACTCTTTAACTGTGATGTCATGAGATTTCACTTAACTCTCATGAGATTTCATATTAAACTTCCTTAAACTAAATAGGGAAATAAGATGAGTGTTCACGAAGCTCACTCTCTTAGCTGTCCCAGGACAGACATACAGATTTGCTGCTTAGAAGTCCTTTACAATGGGATGTGGCTACTGAGGAACTTTTGAGGTAAAATATCTTTCTTTTTACATAGAGATGTTCAGGTGATATTTTCTGGTCAGCTTTTTACAGCTATGCTGCATCACTTTCAAGTGTGTTAAAATTTGGGTATCATGACCCTTTAAGTAACCAGTTTTTCTATATAATTTCTGATTGTAGTGCTTCTATAACATGCAATAAGACTTACAATGTAGCATTAATAGTGTTTAAATATAAATTCACAGTTCAACGATAGTGTTTCATACAGGGAGTGCAGAATTATTAGGCAAGTTGTATTTTTGAGGATTAATTTTATTATTGAACAGCAACCATGTTCTAAATGAACCCAAAAAACTCATTAATATCAAAGCTGAATAGTTTTGGAAGTAGTTTTTAGTTTGTTTTTAGTTATAGCTATTTTAGGGGGATATCTGTGTGTGCAGGTGACTATTAATGTGCATAATTATTAGGCGACTTAACAAAAAACAAATATATACCCATTTCAATTATTTATTTTTACCAGTGAAACCAATATAACATCTCAACATTCACAAATATACATTTCTGACATTCAAAAACAAAACAAAAACAAATCGGTGACCAATATAGCCACCTTTCTTTGCAAGGACACTCAAAAGCCTGTCATCCATGGATTCTGTCAGTGTTTTGATCTGTTCACCATCAACATTGCGTGCAGCAGCAACCACAGCCTCCCAGACACTGTTCAGAGAGGTGCACTGTTTTTCCTCCTTGTAAATCTCACATTTGATGATGGACCACAGGTTCTCAATGGGGTTCAAATCAGGTGAACAAGGAGGCCATGTCATTAGATTTTCTTCTTTTATACCCTTTCTTGCCAGCCACGCTGTGGAGTACTTGGACGCGTGTGATGGAGCATTGTCCTGCATGAAAATCATGTTTTTCTTGAAGGATGCAGACTTCTTCCTGTACCACTGCTTGAAGAAGGTGTCTTCCAGAAACTGGCAGTAGGACTGGTAGTTGAGCTTGACTCCATCCTCAACCCGAAAAGGCCCCACAAGCTCATCTTTGATGATACCAGCCCAAACCAGTACTCCACCTCCACCTTGCTGGCGTCTGAGTCGGACTGGAGCTCTCTGCCCTTTACCAATCCAGCCACGGGCCCATCCATCTGGCCCATCAAGACTCACTCTCATTTCATCAGTCCATAAAACCTTAGAAAAATCAGTCTTGAGATATTTCTTGGCCCAGTCTTGACGTTTCAGCTTGTGTGTCTTGTTCAGTGGTGGTCGTCTTTCAGCCTTTAATACCTTGGCCATGTCTCTGAGAATTACACACCTTGTGCTTTTGGGCACTCCAGTGATGTTGCAGCTCTGAAATATGGCCAAACTGGTGGCAAGTGGCATCTTGGCAGCTGCACGCTTGACTTTTCTCAGTTCATGGGCAGTTATTTTGCGCCTTGGTTTTTCCACACGCTTCTTGCGACCCTGTTGACTATTTTGAATGAAACGCTTGATTGTTCGATGATCACGCTTCAGAAGCTTTGCAATTTTAAGAGTACTGCATCCCTCTGCAAGATATCTCACTATTTTTTACTTTTCTGAGCCTGTCAAGTCCTTCTTTTGATCCATTTTGCCAAAGGAAATGAAGTTGCCTAATAATTATGCACACCTGATATAGGGTGTTGATGTCATTAGACCACACCCCTTCTCATTACAGAGATGCACATCACCTAATATGCTTAATTGGTAGTAGGCTTTTGAGCCTATAAAGCTTGGAGTAAGACAACATGCATAAAGAGGATGATTTGGTCAAAATACTCATTTGCCTAATAATTCTGCACTCCCTGTATATCAGAGGGGTATTCTATTCCAACACTTATCTTATCATTTATTCAAAAATTCCCCTTAGACTTTAAAGAAAAAAAATTGTAAAAAAAAAAATCTGTATTAGAGAACTCCCCTTTAACTAGTACACTGATACACCTTTGTGTGTGTGTATTTAGTTTTCTAATACTTGGATTGAAATTATTCACCGGTAAGTCACAGTTGATACATCATATATATGTTCAGGACATGATTTGTCACAAGGCCCTGAGGAGAGAGGTAGTGATTTACTATTGCAATAGTACTAGATAACAGGTGCTTGCAATAAAAGAGCTGAAGAAATGTTACCGCTGACAAAATGACAAGCTGCAGAAATCGCCAGTGGCATTGACGTCCATCTCAATAAAAATAAAAAATTTCAAATTCCATTTAAACTTATCAGATGGCTTATTGTGGGATTTTCAAATTCAAAGCCATTCCAATCCAGTCATCAACCCCACAATGGGTCAGATTAAGAATGGCGTCTTAACAGTTCCGTGCGAGTGATAAGGGGTTTATTGCGGCTGTTTGCTCTTGTCCGGTAGAAAATAAACGTAATCTCTTTAATGTAATTGTTAATGTGCATTGGGTTAGAATGACCTCAGAGCCCAGGTTAACTGTTTTGTCACAAAACACATTAAAATAAATTACAAAGTACCGTTACATTCATAATAACACATCTAATAAAAATAATTTAAAAACATATATTGCACAAAAAAGTCATAAAGGCTCAAACATATGAGGTCTCAGGAGTTAGAAGAAAAAATGTAGGCAAAGGAGTTTAACATAGAGATAGGTACATACATACACATGTACAGTGTATATATATATATATATATATATATATATACATATGTACATATTTATTTATATTTTTTATGTATTTACAGACCTATATACACATATTAACACAACGAGTTTTGACTGCGCTTCCTTTAGGCAGACGGCGGCTCTTAAAAGCCCGGGGTCTGACACTGCAGATAAAAGAACTGTGCTGACATCTTTTTGAAGTGGTTAATCTTCTGCTGAAAGGTTGTATACACTGTCTGAGGAAAGAGCGAGAGGCTGAAAGCAGAAGGGGTCTGGATTGCCTTTTCCCAAGTTGATAATCGATTTTCTGTGTCTTATCTATACTTCATAAGGTTGAGGTTATAACATGTGAGTGTTCATTTGTCACTGTATCACAATATATAAGAAATATCTTGACATACTACACCAGGAGGTCTTTTTTTGCTGTGCGCCCTTCCCTCTTCTGTTTTATATTTTACCAAAAAACATTATATATATGTAGAAATATGTATTTATGAATAAATAGAAAATATTCTATATGAAGAACATTGTAATGTGAAATGTTCATTTCTTTCATGTAATTGGCAAGAGTCCATGAGCTAGTGATGTATGGGATATACAATCCTACCAGGAGGGGCACAATTTCCCAAACATCAAAATGCCTATAAATACACCCCTCACCACACCCACAATTTAGTTTTTACAAACTTTGCCTCCTATGGAGGTGGTAAAGTAAGTTTGTGCTAAGATTTCTACGTTGATATGCGCTTCTCAGCTTTTTTGAAGCCCGCTTCCTCTCAGAGTACAGTGAATGTCAGAGAGCTATGAAGGGAGTATCACCTATTGAATGCAATGGTTTTCCTCACGGGGATCTATTTCATAGGTTCTCTGTTATCAGTCATAGAGATTTCTACGTTGATATGCGCTTCTCAGCTTTTTTGAAGCCCGCTTGCTCTCAGAGTACAGTGAATGTCAGAGAGATATGAAGGGAGTATCACCTATTGAATGCAATGGTTTTCCTCATGGGGATCTCTTTCATAGGTTCTCTGTTATCAGTCATAGAGATTTCTACGTTGATATGCGCTTCTCAGCTTTTTTGAAGCCCGCTTCCTCTCAGAGTACAGTGAATGTCAGAGAGATATGAAGGGAGTATCACCTATTGAATGCAATGGTTTTCCTCACGGGGATCTATTTCATAGGTTCTCTGTTATCAGTCATAGAGATTCATCTCCTACCTCCCTTTTCAGATCGACTATATACTCTCATATTCCATTACCTCTACTGATAACCGTTTCAGTACTGGTTTGGCTATCTGCTCTATGTGGATGGGTGTCTTCAGGTATGTATGTTTTTATTACTTAAGACACTCTCAGCTATAGTTTGGCACTTTATGTATTTATATAAAATTTTAAATATATGTATTGTACTTATATTTGCCATGATTCAGGTTTCAGTATATTTCCTTTCGCAGACTGTCAGTTTCATATCTGGGAAATGCATTTTTTATGGAAAATGTATTTCTTACCTGGTGTGTAGTCTTTTTTCAATTGATTGTCATTTTCAAAATTCACGGGCAGAATTAGGCTCGCGAGGGAGCAAAATGCTAACGTTCATTGAATCATTCTTGGCGCAAGATTTTTTTGGCGTGAAGTTACGTTCGTTGAAGCAAATTCGTCATTTCCAGCGTCTTAGTTGACGCCGGGTCCTTTCACAAGGTGTGTCGTTTCCGGGCGTTTTTGGCGCCAAAAAATATATTTTTTTTTGTTGTGTGTCATACTTGGCGCCAAATATTTTCATTATTTAAGACCCCATTCTTTTTTGCCTCCTGCCTTTTTCTATGTCAGAGGGCTATGCTGTTTGCATTTTTTCCCATTCCTGAAACTGCCATATAAGGAAATTGATCATTTTGCTTTGTATGTTGTTTTTTTTCTCTTACATTTGCAAGATGTCTCAATCTGATCCTGTCTAAGAAATCACTGTTGGAACCCTGAGGCCTGATAACAATTCTACCAAAGCTAAGTGCATTTGTTGTAAACTTGTGGAGGTTATACCTCCAGCTGTGGTTTGTAATAGTTGTCATGATAAACTTTTATATGCAGAGAATGTATCCATCAGTAGTAGTTCAATACCTGTTGCTGTTCCCTCAACATCTAATGCACAAGATATACCTGTAAATTTAAAATAATTTATTTCTGATTCTATTCAGAAGGCTTTGTCTGCCATTCCACCTTCTAATAAACATAAAAGGTATTTTAAAACTTCTCATAAGGTTGATGAAATTTCAAATGACTGGCAACATACTGAATTATCGTTCTCTGATGAGGATCTATCTGATCCTGCCTCAGATATTGACACTGAAAATCCTCTTATTTATTTAAATTAGAGTATATTTGTTCTTTTTAAAAGAAGTGTTGATTACATTGGATATGGAGGAAACTAGTCCTCTTGATATTAAAACTAGTAAACATTTAAATTCTGTTTATAAACCTCCTGTGGTTATTCCAGAGGTTTTTCCAGTTCCTGATGCTATTTCTGATATGATTTCTAAGGAATGGAATGAGCCTGGTACTTCTTTTATTCCTTCTTCAAGGTTTAAAAAATTGTATTCATTGCCAGAAGTTAGGTTGGAGTTTTGGGAAAAGATCCCCAAGGTTGATGGGGCTATCTCTACTCTTGATAAACGTACTACTATTCCTACAGATGATAGTACTTCTTTTAAAGATCCTTTAGATAGGAAACTTGAATCTTATCTAAGGAAAGCTTATTTATATTCAGGTCATCTTATTAGGCCTGCAATTTCTTTGGCTGATGTTGCAGCAGCTTTAACTTTTTGGTTGGATACTTTAGCGCAACAAGTATCGGATCATGATTTGTCTAGCATTGTTAAGTTGATTCAACATGCTAATAATTTAATTTGTGATGCCATTTTTGATATTATCAAAATTGATGTTAAATCTATGCCTTTAGCTATTTTAGCTAGAAGAGCTTTTTGGCTCAAATCTTGGAATGCTGATATGACTTCTAAGTCCAGATTGCTATCACTTTCTTTCCAAGGTAATACATTATTTGGTTCTCAGTTGGATTCAATCATTTCAACTGTTACTGGGGGAAAGGGAGTTTTTTTGCCTCAGGATAAAAAACCTAAGGGTAAATCTAAAGCTTCTAACCCTTTTCGTTCCTTTTGACAAAATAAGGAAAAGAAACCTAATCCTTCCCCCAAGGAATCTGCCTTCAATTGGAAGCCTTCTTCAAATTGGAATAAATCCAAGCCATTTAAGAGATCAAAACTAGCCCCCAAGTCCGCATGAAGGTGCAGCCCTCATTCCAGCTCAGCTGGTAGGGGGCAGATTTAATTTTTTCAAAGATGTTTGGGTCACTTTGGTCCAAAATCATTGGATTCAGAGTATTGTCTCTCAGGGGTACAGAATAGGATTCAGAGTAAGACCGCCTGTGAGAAGATTTTCTCTCTCACACATTCCGGTAAACCCAGTAAAGGCTCAGGCTTTCCTGAAGTGTTTTTCAGACCTGGAGTTATCAGGGGTAATCATGCCAGTTCCGTTTCAGGAACAGGGTCTGGGGTTTTATTCAAATCTATTCATTGTCCCAAAGAAAGAAAATTCATTCAGACCAGTTTTGGATCTAAAGATTTTGAATCAATATGTAAGAGTACCAACTTTCAAAATGGTGACTATAAGGACTATTCTGCCTTTGGTTCAGCAAGGGTATTATATGTCCAAAATAGACTTACAGGATGAATATCTTCATATTCCGATTCATCCAGATCACTATCAGTTCCTTAGATTCTCTTTTCTAGACAAGCATTACCAATTTGTTGCTCTTCCTTTTGGCCTAGCGACAGCTCCAAGAATCTTTTCAAAGGTTCTAGGTGCCCTACTCTCTGTAATAAGAAAGGGGGTATTGCTGTATTTCCTTATTTGGACGATATCTTGGTATTCGTTCAGTCTTTACGTTCTGCAGAATCTCACACAAATCAACTAGTGTTGTTTTTTTGAAGACATGGTTGGAGGATCAATTTACCAAGGGTAACCTTTTTAGGTTTCCAGATAGATTCAGTGTCCATGACTTTGTCTCTAACAGACAAGAGACGTTTGAAATTGGTTGCAGCCTGTTGGAACCTTCAGTCTCAGTCATTCCCTTCAGTAGCGATGTGCATGGAAGTTTTAGGTCTCATGACTGCAGCATCGGACGCGATTCCCTTTGCTCATTTTCATATGAGACCTCTCCAGCTTTGTATGCTGAACCAATGGTGCAGGGATTATACAAGGATATCACAATTAATATCCTTAAATCCCAATGTTCGAATTTCTCTGACTTGGTGGTTAGATCACCATCATATCATTTTAGGGGCCTCTTTCGTCCATCCAACCTGGACTGTGATCACAACAGATGCAAGTCTTTCAGGTTGGGGAGCTGTTTGGGGATCTCTGACAGCACAAGAGGTTTGGAAATCTCAAGAGGTGAGATTACCAATCAATATTTTGGAACTACGTGCGATTCTCAGGGCTCTTCAATTTTGGCTTCTGTTGAAGAGAGAACCGTTCATTTGTTTTCAGACAGACAATATCACAACTGTGGCATATGTCAATCATCAGGGTGGGACTCACAGTCCTCAAGCTATGAAAGAAGTATCTCAGATACTTGTTTGGGCGGAATCCAGCTCCTGTCTAATTTCTGCAGTTCATATCCCAGGTATAGACAATTGGGAAGTGGATTACCTCAGTCGTCAGACTTTACATCCGGGAGAATGGTCTCTCCACCCAGATGTGTTTTCACAAATTGTTCAGATGTGGTGGCTTCCAGAAATAGATCTGATGGCATCTCATCTAAACAAAAAACTTCCCAGGTACCTGTCCAGATCCAGGGAACCTCAGGCGGAAGCAATGGATGCATTGACACTTCCTTAGTGTTATCAACCTGCTTATATTTTCCCGCCTCTAGTTATTCTTCCAAGAGTGATCTCCAAAATCATCATGGAGCAAATGTTTGTGCTGCTGGTAGCTCCAGCATGGCCTCACAGGTTTTGGTATACGAATCTTGTTCGGATGTCCAGTTGCCAACCTTAGCCACTTCCTCTAAGGCCAGACCTTCTATCTCAAGGTCCGTTTTTCCATCAGGATCTCAAATCATTAAATTTGAAGGTATGGAAATTGAATGCTTAGTGCTTAGTCATAGAGGTTTCTCTGACTCAGTGATTAATACTATGTTACAGGCTCATAAATCTGTTTCAAAGAAGATTTATTATCGAGTTTGGAAGACTTAAATTTCATGATGTTCTTCTCATAAATTCTCCTGGCATTCTTTTAGAATTCCTAGAATGTTACAGTTTCTTCAGGATGGTTTGGATAAATGTTTGTCTGCAAGTTCCTTAAAGGGACAAATATCTGTTTTTTCTGTTTTATTTCACAGAAAGATTGCTAAGCTTCCTGATATTTGCTGTTTTGTACAGGCTTTGGTCCGTATCAAGCCTGTCATTAAATCAATCTCTCCTCCTTGGGGTCTTAATTTGGTTTTGAAGGCCTTACAGGCCCCTCCTTTTGAGCCTATGCATTCTTTGAACATTAAACTACTTTCTTGGAAAGTGTTGTTCCTTTTGGCCATCTCTTCTGCTAGAAGAGTTTCTGAATTATCTGCTCTTTCTTGTGAATCTCCTTTTCTGATTTTCCATCAGGATAAGGCAGATTTGCGGACTTCATATAAAATCTTACCTAAGGTTGTGAATTCTAACAACATTAATAGAGAAATTGTTGTCCCTTCTTTGTGTCCTAATCCTAAGAATTATTTGGAGAAATCCTTGCATTCTTTGGATGTGGTAAGAGCTTTGAAATATTATGTTGAAGCTACTAAAGATTTCAGGAAGACTTCTAGTCTATTTGTTATATTTTCTGGTTCTAGGAAAGGTCAGAAGGCTTCTGCTGTTTCCTTGGCTTTGTGGTTAAAGCTTTTGATTCATCAAGCTTATTTGGAGTCGGGTCAAGCCCCGCCTCAGAAAATTACAGCTCATTCTACTAGATCAGTCTACACTTTGTGGACTTTTAAGAATGAAGCTTCAGTTGATCAGATTTGCAAAGCAGCAACTTGCTCTTCTTCAGGCAGCTGTTTCAGTTTGATTCTTCTGCTTATGTTTTAAGTTTTTCTTTTCATTTATAAGAATAAACTTATATTTTAGGTTGTGGATTAATTTTTTTCAGCAAAAAATGGCTGTTTTTATTTTTATCCCTCCCTCTCTAGTGACTCTTGCGTGGAGTTCCACATCTTGGGTATTGCTATCCCATACGTCACTAGCTCATGGACTCTTGCCAATTACATGAAAGAAAACATAATTTATGTAAGAACTTACCTGATAAATTCATTTCTTTTATATTGGCAAGTGTCCATGAGGCCCACCCCTTTTTTATGGTGGTTATGATTTTTTTGTATAAAGCACAACTATTTCCAAATTCCTTTGTTGATGCTTTTTACTCCTTTCTTTATTACCCCACTACTTGGCTATTCGTTAAACTGAATTGTGGGTGTGGTGAGGGGGTGTATTTATAGGCATTTTGAGGTTTGGGAAACTTTGGCCCTCCTGGTAGGATTGTATATCCCATACGTCACTAGCTCATGGACTCTTGCCAATATGAAAGAAATGAATTTGTAAGGTAAGTTCTTACATAAATTATGTTATTTTCATGTTGGGTTAGGGCTCTTGACAATATACGATTGTGCACACGAGTAGGGATTTTTTTCACTTTTTTTTCCATTGACTTATATGGGGAATAGGTTATTGTGCGCGTGACATTCTTAGTTTGTTTTTTTACACAAATCAGGTAACTCATGAGAGTAAAGAGTTTACTTTCAACTCATAATACGAGCGAAATCTGACAGGCACAAAAAACAGTTAAAGCTTGAGCGGGGGCCGTTAAATAGTGCTCCACTTGTAATCTAACCCAATATATTTAATGCTTTATAAATGCATTTGGTCCATGTAAAAACATTCCAATACTTTAAAAGAGGACAATTCAGCGATAGGATTTCAATCAGTTATAACACTTGCTTTCAGTCATTTTTCAGACACAGTGAAGACTCATCTTTGCCGATTTTGAGTGGCAATTTTGGCTGTTTGCACATTTATTTATTTAAAACTTACTTTGTTTAAATGTAGTTAAAAATGTATTTGCCATTTTTAAGAATAAAATTAATCCAAATAATGTGAAATTATTAAAAGCACATTTTTAATTAATACTATCAAGCTAAAAAAATGTTGTATTCAAACAAATTAGGCAATTCTCACATGTCACATTTAACATTTAAGACCAGATTACAAGTGGAGTGCTAATTAACAATCCTGCTCGAGCGTTAATTTTGTTAAAAGTAAGCTTTCTGCGTGTCGGGTTGTGCTTGTATTTTGAATTGAATGTAAACTGTTTTTGCTTGCACACTAACTCGACAGAAGTTATAATATCGTGTGCTCGCGTTCACATATTTCCCCATAGAAGTAAATGAAAAAAAAAAAAGTGAAAAAAAAATACTAACACCGCAGTCTCACGCAAACCCGATCGCATATTCTCATGTGCACTAACCATACATGGAAATATCAATATTTCACATTCCAATGTTCTTCACATAGAAGAATATGTTCTATTTATTCTTAAATAAATATTTCTACATATATCTGATGTTATTTTTGTACAATATATATCTATACCTTCCTGAAAATCCTGTCACGCCTGTGTTTCACTATTTCCCCAAGGTCCATAAAGACATGCAAAACCCACCTGGGCGCCCTATAATATTGGGTATCAATTATCTTAACGAATCACTCTCAGATTTAATTGACAGTTTTCTCCAACCCCTGGTTAAAGAACTCCCTAGCTTTATACAGGATACCACATCCTTACTACTAAATTTGCATCAGATCAAAGCGAAATCTACTTATAGATTCCTAGTAGTGAATGTGGCCTCATTGTATACAGTTATATGTCATGAAAAAGGACTACAAGCGATTGAATACTTTCTCGAACATCATAGCAATTATGATGTGACAACCAAACATTTTATTCTCACGTCAATTGAATATTTACTCACATAATTTCTTCATGTTTGAAGGGGGTTTCTATCTCCAGAGGCGGGGAACCGCTATGGGGGAAAAATTCCACATCTTTGGGGATGGGAACCCCCCTTCAAAAGAAATTAATCTTTTATGCAAGATTCATAGTAGGGATGGGCGAATGTGAAAATTTCCAAATTCGAATGTTAGAACGAATGTTATTACTGAAATTCGAATTACAAATCCGAATGTTGATACGAACGAATATTATTAAAAATTCTATAATCGAATGCTATTTACAGTTTTCGAATGTCACTTTCGAATTTGAATGTTTATAATAAGATCGAATGTCCACATTCGAAATTTCGAATTTAACATTCTATTTAACAATTACTATTCAGAAGTTCAATAGTTCATGTGGTAGGGAATCTAGTAAATTGATACATAATAGATACAAATATATCAACTCGAATGTTTCTATTTTGATCGAATATTGCATAATTCGTATATTACATTTAAAGAAAGCATTATAAATACTATTACAAACATATAAATTCCAATTTTTCTAATTCAAATATTGCATAATTCAAATATTACATTTAAATAAAGCATTATAGAAATACTATTACAAATATATAAATTCAAATTTTTCAAATTCGAATATTACATTTAAAGAAAGCATTAGAAATACTATTACAAACATATAAATTCAAATTTTTCAAAACAAATATTTTCGAATCTAATCGTAAATTTTTAAACTGAACATTCGAAAATCGAATGTTAGAATGTTATGTAAACATTCGAAATTCGATTGGAACGAACTAATGTGTTAAAATTCATTTCATTTTTCCAATGTTGCAAAACATTCGCCCATCCCTAATTCATAGACGATCTTATTTTCATTATTGACTGTGAGGAACAAGAGACAGTTATGTTTTGTGATTATTTAAATCAAAATGATAGTGGTATTAAACTGATAGGCGAACAAAACAAAAACACTATCTGTTTCTTGTATATAATGATTACTGGCAGGGAAATAAATGAAAATATTGAAACTGATTTGTACAGAAAACCTACATCAGGTAACACTATTCTGGAATATACATCATGCCACCCTAGGTATACCATACAGGGTATCTCCAAGGGCCAATACATTAGGGCCAAATGGAACTGTACCTCTGTAGAAAATATAATAAACAGGTGGATATTATTACAGTCCGCCTTAAGGAAAGGGGTTATGATCCAAATATTTTTTAAAAAGCCCATAAAGAAGTAGATATTTTACCTAGAGAAGATCTATTGAAATATCGGAATAAACAGGAGAATAGAGGTTTAAGGAGTGACAAACAAAAACCAAAGTTTATAACTACGTATAGCTTGGAATACAGAGAGATATGTAGCATTATAAAAGAGTGTATTCCTATTCTCTACACTGACCCTGCATTAAAAAAGATTGTACAGGAAGGATGTGAGTTTATACCCAGAAAAGGTAAAACAATAGGGAACTTTGTTTCCCCCTCTGATTGTTCAGGACGTACAAAAAACAGTTGTTGGTTGAAAAAAAGAAAAGGCTTTCTTAGGTGTAGGAGACATATCTGCAAGACATGTAATTATGTAACAGAAGTGGACAGCTTTGTCTCCTCATATACACAAAAAACACATAAAATCAATTTCTGCATTAATTGCAGTACAACGCATGTTATATATCTGTTGACCCGTAGTGGGTGCTCTAAGCAGTATGTTGGAAAAACTAAGAGACCCCCTAAAGGATAGGTTCCTAGCCCATATCAGGTCAATAGAGGACACAGAGCCTGACACCCCTATAGCGAGACATTTCAGGGAGTTCCATAATTCGGACCCTAATTTATTAACGGTTCATGTACCGATATGGAAGAGAGATGGAGATAGAGAGGAAAAATTAGGTATAAGAGAAATATTTTGGATTTTCACCCTAAATTCTACTATTCCCCATGGTTTAAATTTCAGAAGAGATATTGATTTGTGTGTTTGCCCCATAGCTGAGCAATATAGGCATTATTAGTATTCTAATATGGAGGATATAAACTAAATTAAATTAAATGATTATTTAGAGGTATATGTAGGATAAAACATTTATGTTGCCACTTACCCATATCTATGACAATCCCCCTAACATGTAAATACTTATTGCTATTATTGCTATTAGAAATTTAGTGTTGCATATCATAATGCATATACTGTTTGTAATAGTGAGGACATAGAAATTGTCTTAATAGACCTTTAAGAAAATACCTATTTAGGGAGAGAAGACTGGGACACCAGTGAACAAGTGCATGAGGGCACGAAACATGTCTGCTGCACAGTAACCCAGCTGTCCTCACTATTGTGTGTTAGTCTGAAGCGGTGTTTCTATCTGCCGATGCATCTTTTGGTTTTAACGTGGATTTTTCAATAAATTTTGGATATTTTATGCACATGGAGTGCCTGGACATTCTTTGGTACATATTTGTACCTTTTAGCATTTTAGAACAATAACGCTGTTTTCAGAGCACTCGTAATCTGCAACCTGGACGTGTGACGTCACCCCACACTCCATTGTGCCATATGGAGGAAGAAGGAAGAGGGTAAGGCAGAGCGCATCTCTAGAGTTTGTTCAGTATATATATATATATATATATATATATATATAGACTATTATTTATAGGTATAGATATATACAAATATATATAGGAATATCTATTTATAAAAACATAGAACATATTCTGCTATGTGCAGAACATTGGAATGTGAAATGTTTACAGTAAATACATAGTTAAACACTTTATTAAATATGAATCTTGCATAAAATTATTTTTCATGTTTTTATCTACTTAACTACTAAGGGCTCCAATGTTCTTTTTTTTTTTCAATTAAATGTTTTATTTATTTTCAAACCAAATAACATAACATACAAGCTTTTATGCTCTAACATAAAGTACATATGCATTAACGGCAGGTTTACATTGAGAATTTGATACAAATATAAACAAGAGGACCTTCGTACCCCACCTAGAGACGTCAACTCATCGCACTGCTTAATAAATCATCACCACTTAAAGTTTCGTAGACAGAACATACATGAATGAGGCATACATAATTACAATAATTATTGCTCCCACAAGAAAAGAACATCAGCAATGAAATCTTGTTTGCCATTAAATACATAGTGAATCTTCTCTAACTCTAGGACATGATCCACTTCATGCATCCACATAGTGACAGTAGGAAGTATACATTTCTTCCAAAACCTGGGGATCAAGCGTTTTGCACAGTTGATCATACACTGAAATAATCGTTTCCTGTATTGGCAGGGGATTGCTGGGGTGTCATTCAGTAAGATGATGGTGGGTGAAAGTGATATTGAAGTCCCTAATTTAGTGTTAATGTGTTTCGATACATCTGACCAGAAAGTGCTTAAGAGTGGACAGGACCACCAAATATGGGAAAGGGTACCCGTCCCTCCGCAGTGCCTCCAACACAGGGGGGAGGAACCCGGGTAGATACTATGGAGACGGTGGGGGGTCAAATACCACCTTGAGAGCAATTTGTAATTCATTTCGGCTATAATTATTGAAATAGATTATTTTTTTGTCTCACTAAATATATGGCTCCATTTAGGTTCTGTCAGGGTTTCGTGTAGTTCTGCCTCCCATTTTGAGATATAAGAGGGTTTCTTACTGGGGAAGGAGCTTCGTAGCATCTTATAGATAGTGGAAATGTGTGACCTAGTGATTGAAGGGGTAGTACATAATGTTTCAAAAGCGGTGAGTGGTCTGACGAGGTCATGTTTATGGGGGTTAGCAAGTATAGCGTGTCTAATCTGAAGGTACGGGAACCAGAGATGGAAGGGGGGCCCTAGTATTTGAGAGAGCTCGGACTGCGGACGTATCATGTCCTTATCTAACACTGTGTGAACCGGAATATTTGTGGGCACACCTTCGATGCGAGGTGTCTGAATAGCATTGGAGTCAAGCATACTCGGGTTGTTTAGGATAGGGGATAAAGGGGACATATGGCTGGAGAATTTTGCGTCTTGGGACAAAATCCTATCCCAGACTCTTAGGGAGGCTGCCACAAAATAATTTGTCTTGACTCCCAGAGGTCTCGTCCTAGGGGGGATCCAACATACCTCACCCAGGGCTCCAATGTTATTATATATGTCTAAATATGTGCACATATATAATTAGGTGTTTATTTGTGCATATATGTCTGTAAATACATATATAAACATATACATACATAAATAGATATGTATACATATATAGACATGTATATATATATATTTATATACTGTATAGATATACAGTATATATATATATATATATATATATATATATATATTTATATATAAATTAGCTGAGAAAGGGAGTCACTCACAGGGTCTTGCATCAGCAAAATATGCATAATAACAAACAAGTACTTACCCTCCTATATAC
Source organism: Bombina bombina (assembly GCF_027579735.1). Lineage (NCBI taxonomy): Eukaryota > Metazoa > Chordata > Amphibia > Anura > Bombinatoridae > Bombina > Bombina bombina. Next base: position 556,451,117 of record NC_069501.1, on the reverse strand, counting down.
CCCTACTAATCACCATAGCACCCATCGTTAATAAAGGCCGCGACCGGAAGTTACACAGCGTCATGTGACGTCAACGTCGCAACAATACCATGGCAACCAGACGCTGCACCGCAACCAGCCGATGTGAGAATTTAAAAACAATAACACAGCTGTTACAAAAGTGACAGTACCACATGCGTAATATAGCGTCAGTAAGAAGAATCATAGAATGCAACATAGGGGGTCCGGCGTATATTATTACTGCAATGATTGATTACAGGGATAACATATTACATAATGCAAACCAAGTAATGACCTATCAGGCACGAAAATGTAAAATCACAGTGCTACAATATCAGACAATTAATGTCATAGGTTACCATAATAAACAATGGAGAATATATGATAACATATAAGATATAAGATAATATGCAATGAATTAGTGGGTGTTAGAAATATAGTAAATGAGGTCAGTCTCATCTATAGTACATGCAATCGTATTTATAGAAAAAAGGCAAATTAATCTAAAACATATTATATCAAATATTGAAATGGGGAGAGAATAAGCGAGGGTAATAAACAGATGGCCCTAAACACAAGAAAAAAAAAATGAAATAGGGAAATAACAATAAAATTAAGATAGTAATTAGGAATAAAGCAACATTCAAATGTTAGGGAGCAAAGCTACATTCAAATATTAGTCCCGGGCATATTACAAGCAACAGTGCCAGTTCAGGTGTACATTAAGCCCCCTGGGTGTCATTGTTCCTAGATCAAAGATCCACCTCGACTCTCTTTGCAAGAGGGTTTTAGCCCTATCACCTCCCCTAGTGAGGGGGGGACATGGTCGATGATAACATATTTAAGGTCAGTGACTTTATGGCCAGCTTCCAAAAAATGCCTGGCTACAGGCTGGTCAGAGGATCCCTTGTTTAGGGCAGTCCGTATAGTTGACCGGTGATTGGCCATCCTGGTACGAAGGTCCTCCACAGTTTTGCCCACATAGAACATCCCACAAAAAACATTGTAGCAGGTTGACTATGAAGCTTGTGGTGCAAGTTACTCTATGCCTGATTTTATATTTCTTTGTTGAATAGGGGTAACTGAAGTAGTTGCCTGTGGTGAGCCCCCCACATGTGGTGCAGCCCAAAGCATCCTGGTTTAGTTTTGAGCCAGGTTCCACTGTTGTAGCATTTAGTAGGATCCGTTTTGATGAGTTGATCTCTAAGGGACTGGGCCCAGCGGTATCCAATCCTTGGTGGTGGCATGCTCTTAAAAGATAGATCCTTATCTGTAGTAAGGAGGTTCCAGTTACTGTGCAGCATCTCTGCGATTCACTCTTTTCCTGTGGTGTAGGTTGTAGTGAAGGTCAACTTGCTTTCCTTCTCTTTGTTCTTGATCTTATAGAAAAGTTCTCTTTGAGTATCCCTCATTGCTAATTCTTTGCTATCCTTCAGGACCCTACTGCGGTAGCCCCTCTGTATGAATTTATGCTCCATCTCCGTCATTTGTATATTTCTTCATTCCGTACTGGTATTGTTCCTTGTCACCCTTTTAAATTTGGAAGTACAAAGAGCTCTCCTTAGACTAGGAGGATGACAACTAGAGGCACATGAAGTGAATTATTGTCTGTGGACTTGCTGAAGAGCGTGGTAATCAATGTTTCCCCCTGTCTGATGATTCTTATGTCTAGGAAATCCACCAATTCCCTGTCATATGTCATTTTGAATTTCACAGGGTGGACTCCTTTTAATTCTTCAAACCACTGCAGTAACTCATCTTCAGTGCCCTGCCAAAGTAAAAACAGGTAATCTATATACCTCTTGAAAAGGTGGATTCTAGGGTCATGAAATAATTCAGTACCTCCGTTCTCCAATTCTGCCATGAATAAATTGGCATATGATGGGGCCATATTTGACCCCATTGCCGTACCAGCTCCTTGCAAATAGAATGTGCGTTCGAAGCGAAAGTAATTGAGTTCCAAGCACAGTCTTAACATTTCAAAGACCTCCTCTGCTGGAGGGCCAATATAGGGGTATCTGGCCAGTTGCCTCCTGGTTGCTGCTATACCCTCCTGATGTGGTATGACAGTATATAGGCTGGTTATATCCAGTGTGACCAGCAGAACTTCATCTGTCAATGGGGGTAATTTTAATAGTAGTCTAATCATGGCCGCTGAATCCAGTAGAAAAGAGGGTATATTCCGGACCATAGGTTGTAGTATGTGGTCGACATATGTAGAGATTGGTTGTAGTAGGGATCCAATCGCAGAGACGATTGGTCTCCCTGGGGGATCCGTGAGGCTTTTATGTACTTTAGGAAGCTTATAAAGTACCGGTATCTTTGGAAAAGCTGTTGTCATATATTCACTTGTGCCCTTATCATTTAGGTTGTGCTCATATAATTGTTGAATTAGCTCATCCACTAGGCTTTTGAACTTCTTAGTGGGGTCCCCCCTAAGAGTGTTATAGGTGTCTTTATCACCCAGTTATCTCATCACCTCTTTTCTATAGTTGTTGTAGTCCTGTATGACCACGGCCCCACCTTTGTCCGCCTCTCTCAATACAATAGTGTTGTCATTCTGTAGATCAATGAGTGCTTTTCTTTCCTTAGATGTCAGGTTGTGTCTATGTTGAGTATGGGTTTTGCAACTCTCCTCACTCGTTTGCCATGACAGTCTTGAAAACGTTTTGATAGAGGAATTGTTACTGTTAGGGTCAAAAGTGCTTTTACCCCTAAAGATTGTTGTAGGTTCTTCATCGGTAGATGTGCCAAAGTGCTCTTTAAGTCTAAGGGAACATGTGAATCATTGTACATCCACATATAAATCGAAGGCGTTTAGGTTTAGTTGTAGGGATGAATGATAGACCTTTGTTCAGGACACTCCTCTCTTCCTCTGTGAGGATGTGTCTGCTAAGGTTGATGATCAACTCCTCATGTACCTGCCCCTCCTGGGTGGTCTTGGTGGGCGGCTTGTAACCCCCCCTCCGTGTATGGGTCCTCTGCCTCCCCCTTTTTTGAGCGAGTTTGCATACCACTTTGTTGTTCAATCATGTCAGTTGGTGTCCTACTGGTGTTGTCCGAATCCGAACTGTTCCCAGAGCAGACATACATACATGTATATGTATGTATCTATCTCTATGTTTAAGCCATTTTCCTGCCTTTTTTTTTCAATTAATAATTTTTGTTAGATTGTGTTATTATGAGTGATTGAGCTCAAGTGATCGCGTTTACTTTCAACTCCTAATACGAGCAAAAAGTCTGATGAGAGCAAACACTCACAATAAACCCCTTATCACTCACTACCCGTCTCCTATAGATTTTGTTGTTTTTAATGTATTTATCTACTCGGAAGCAAACAAAAAATAGTATTACAGTGTATTTTAAATTGATTCTGTGGTTTTTCTTATTGGTTAGAACCAAGTTGAAATGTCAAAAAGCACTTAAACAGCTTTGCAATAAAAAATGGATTTGAAAAAGACTGTTGACCCTAAGGGGCTGATTTAAGAAGCTGTGAATGCAGCTAACAAAAGTTAAGAAGCAGCGGTCATAAGACCTTAACTCATCCGTCACCTCTGAGGTGGCGGACAGCAATCATCCCCATCAGATACGAATGAGGTGATGTACACCTCCTGCTAGCAGTCGATTGGCTGCAAAAGTCCAGGGGGCGGCATTGCACAAGCATTTAGCGATGTCGGCATTTAGCGATGTCGGGCGGACATGATCTGCTACAGCGGATCATGTCTGCCCGGCAGTTAATAAATCTACCCCTAAGTGCTAAACATAACTGTGATCATCTTGGTAACCATATTGGCTATCTGCAATGTATTGTAGCTTTCTCTGCTAACCAATAGGTTAATCATAACCCTAGGATTGACATTACAGATGTGCATGCAGCTTTTGGCAAATCAAAATTTGTCCAAATTTATGTTAATTCGGCAAGTTGCTCAGTACAGCCAAATACATTATTTAACAATCGATACTTTTGTTTGCTTGTGCCATTTTGTGCTAAAAAAAAGTACAAGAAGGGGGAGGAGCAATATTATTTTACTAATCAGCTCCTTTGATGTATAGGAGGTCTGACCATTCATATGTCCATTGTCTCTTGTCCAATCCTGCCATATTACTAAATATTAGTCACTATCACTCTAAATTTTGGATTTTAGTCATAGAGGCTTGCTCAATCAAAGTGTAACCTATAATAGGATGGTGGGAGGCAAGGAGAACCTTTAGACATTTTCATTCACTTTGGCCAGAGCTATTAGAAAGTGCAGTTGTGTTACTTCTGTGCTTCTGTGACCTAGTCATTGACTCAAAATCAATCAGTATGTTCTGTTATCAATGAAAGATAGGTTATTTTAATTGTTTAAATTATATAATGTAAATTAAAAAAAAAATATATATATATATATATTTGCTGTTTCCTTTGGAAATAACGGTAATGAATCTTTATCCAGTATTCAGCCAAAACCAATGACTCCCACCCTTCACCTCCAAGCCCACAGAAATCAGCTGCGGTGTACCCCAAGGCTCTTCGCTGAGCCCCACCCTATTCAACATCTACATGGCCTCTCTCTCCGCCATCACCCGACGACATGACCTCAACATCGTCTCCTACGCCGATGACACCCAGCTAATCATCTCACTCACCAGTGACCCCACCACTACCAAGAGAAACGTCTACGAAGGGCTGACAGCAGTCGCCACCTGGATGAACTACAACTGCCTAAAGCTGAACGCAGACAAGACCAAAGTCCTCCTCCTCGGTCCCACCACATCCGCTTGGAATAACTCATGGTGGCCCACAGCCCTTGGACACCCTCCAACCCCCACCGACCATGCACGAAATCTAGGCGTCATCCTGAACTCATCGCTCTCCATGGACCGGCAAATCAATGCCGTCTCTTCTGCTTGCTTCCAAACACTTCACCTGCTGCAAAAGATCTTCAAATGGATCCCAACCGAGACCAGGAAGACTGTCACTCACGCCCTCGTCAGCAGCCGACTGGACTATGGTAACGCACTCTACACCGGCACCACCATCAAGCTCCAAAAGAGACTACAGCGCATCCAGAACTCCTCAGCCAGACTAATCCTTGACATCCCTCGTCAACGCCACATCACCAAACACCTGCCAGACCTGCACTGGCTCCACATAAACAAAAGAATAACCTTCAAGCTTCTCACCCACGCATTCAAGGCCCTCCACAACATCGGTCCTGAATACTTGAACCACCGCGTTACCTTCTACACCCCTACCAGACAACTTCGATCGGCCGACCAAGCCCTCACTGTCATCCCCCGCATCAGGAAAACCACAGCGGGAGGCAGATCCTTCTCTCATCTGGCAGTAAGACTTGGAACACCCTCCCGCTGCACCTCAGACAAGCTACCACCCTAACCAAGTTCAGACCTCAAGACCTGGCTCTTCGACTGAACTGTATCCCTCAGCGCCTTGAGACCCTTACGGGTGAATAGCCGCACTTTACAAGAACCCAATAGATAGATAGAGACATGAATAAAATTCGGCAGAAGCAAATGTGGGAACAATCTGAAACAAATCTTTTGAATTAATTTTTTTTTTTGCCAATGCACATTTATCTCTAGTTAACATACCATTATTATACATTTACTATAAATCCAGCTTCACCATTTCAGAATGTATTTATTCTTTAACTCTTATGGAGGAAACATTTATTTAGTGTTATTGATGTACAATTGTAAAAGGAATCTGACAAGTTTAGTTTACCAGGCAATCATATTATTTACTGTGTTAATGATTAGTTGTTTTTTTTTTAAATATATCTAATTATTAGGTTTCTATAATTGGTTAAAGCTTATTTTGTATGAGGGATGGCATGAGCATTTCACATAGTAAACATGTATGTACTCATAAATCTTTACTCAGACCAAACAAAAATTATGGCAACTGGTTTAAAAACTAAAAGTCCTTTATTTCATCCATTTAAAAATTCCATAGCTTAAAAATGTAGAAAAACATGGCACAGACAGATAGACACGTCTAACATGTTTCGGCCCTGACTGGCCTTATTCATAGACACTCCTTGTCAGTCTCAGCTGTGTGGTTTTATTCCACTCTCTGTTGTTTGATTGGTAGTCTGTGCTATGCCTCTATTCTATTGTTAACCCTTTATTTGAAACTATATGTGCTCATATTTGATCAGTGTTTCTATTTATTATGAACTTACTTAATTTACATATGATTGTTATTACTAGATCATATCGATTATTTATGTATATATACAATCCAGTTAAAGCCATTTGCTTCAATTCTTATTTTATCTAATTGTTTTAATTAATATTATAGCTGGAAATCCTATTAGTATATTGTTAATTGCATCCCTGCAAAACTGTTTCTAGACTAATATGAATACATGTCTCTGTATATACTAAATTGACATTAGTTCTTATTTTTATACTTTTGTTTTGCAACTTGTACTCCCTATAGCTATAAATATTATTGCTTTCAATTTTACTAAACTCTCTCTTCCTCAAATTGGAAATACTGCTGAATTATTTATTAATTATGAGTGATATTATTCTCACATTATTTTAGGTTTCTTATAAATGTCAACACATTCTATCCTAAAGCGGGCCATATATGGACTATTTTTGTGTGCATTCTGAAAAGCAAGCCCCAAAGCTCCGCTAGTACCTCATTACTACTATCTATGTGTTTAACACGATTTATTAAACCTTATATCATATATATTTGGCAATTGTTTGACATAAATGGATCTTATTCAGTGTTTGGCAAAGGAATATCAAGCTATTGGCTACCAATGATTAATCAAATCTGTCTCAATATTCATGCCATTTGGCATACGTGTATATAGCTTGAAGATCCAAAATGCCTCTTTCTTATAGAGTTCCTTGATTTTACTACCTCCCCTAGGTTTGTTCCTTATGATGTCAATGATCATCCAGGTGAATGTTTTAGCACTACCTCCATGTTCATGGATGAAATGCTTTGATGCCCCCGTAGCTGTCCTTCCTCTCTCAATGTCACTAAGGTGCTCACGTATCCGCTCTCGTGTTTCTCGTGTAGTGCACCCTACATACTGTTTCTGACATGAGGAACAAGTTATCAAATATATTGCAAACTCTGAACGGCAATTCGTGCAGAAATTACAATCAAAAACTCTTTGCGAGTAGCTTGACTGAAAGACCTTGCCAGTTAAAGTATAACCACAGGCTGTACAGCCATGAGAGCCACATTTATAATGGCCCTTACAGCTGAGCCAGCTGCTTTTTTTCTGTGGTTTCCTGAGAGCGCTAGGTGAGACAATGTTACCTATCGTTATGTTCCTCTTGGAAACAAATCGGCAACCTTTGTCTATCACGGTCTTTAGCGCTTCATCAGCCCTTAAGATTGGCAAGTTTCTCTTGATAATGTCACACACTTGTCTATATTGGTTAGTATAGTTAGTCACAAAAGAAATTTCACTCAACTCTCTATCTGCTCTCTGTGGTTTAGGTCTCAGCAGGTCAGCCCTAGGGATTTTCTGGACCTCAAGATACGCTTTACGTAAGGGCCCTTCTGGATATCCCCTTGCTTTGAGCTTTTTCCAAAGTGTCTCACTCTCTGCTTGATAGTCAATTTCTCTTGAACAGTTTCTTTTTAACCTTATAAACTGGCCCTTTGCCACGCCATAATTCATATGGCGTGGGTGGCAACTTTTTGCGTGTAAAAGGGCATTAGCAGCTATAGGTTTTACATATAGTGTTGATATTACTGTTCCATCTACTATATTCCCTTCTAGTTCCACATCAAGGTATGACACTTTTTTATTTTCAAAAATATGTGTGAATTGTAGACCTGCCTTATTTTGGTTAAGATGTTCAACAAAGGATACACTTTCTTCCTCTGTACCTGACCAAACCATTATGAGATCATCAATATAGCGCTTGTATGCTATAATTGAGCTCCTAAATGGATTATTATCTGCATAGACGTGGGACAGCTCCCACCAACCCATATATATGTTGGCAAAAGCTGGAGCAAATTTTGCCCCCATGGCTGTCCCACGTCTCTGCAGATAAAATAGACCATTGAACTCGAAGAAGTTGTGTGTCAATAAAAAGTGAAGAGTACGCAATATGAAACTTTTTAGATTGGCATCATATTCGCTAAAGTAATCCAACATGTACTTCACAGCCTCTAGACCTTCCTTGTGGGGTATCGCCGAATATAGGCCCACCACATCTATGGTGAGCCAACTATAATTTGGCTCCCAAACAAAGCTATCTGTCAGATTTAGCAGATGCTTAGTGTCTTTGAGAAATGAGGGCAATCTCCAGACGACGGGCTGGAGTAGAGATTCAATCCAATTGGACAGGTTTTCAAATAGTGAACCTATGCCGGACACAATTGGGCGTCCCTTAACATTGTCCAAGGATTTGTGCACCTTTGGTAGATGGTGGAAGATAGGAGTGACCGGTTCCTCCACCATCAAATAATCAAAGGTGACAGAATCTATTATGCCACACTCCAGTCCGTCATCCAGTAGATCCCTCATTTCTCTTTGGTAGGTCTGGACTGGGTTCCCTCTTAGCACTAGGTATACCTCCTTATCCTCAAGTTGCCTTAGTGCTTCCTGAACATAGAAGCTCCTGTCCATAACGACAATGGAGCCTCCTTTGTCCGAATTCTTTATTATCAGATTGTCCCTTTGCTTCAAAAGTTTTAGGCCTCTCTTTTGTTTCAATGTTAGATTCTCTTTATGGCTTGATTCTTGTGATTTTAATTTCACTAAGTCCTCCTCCACTCTTTTGTGAAATTGCTCAAGTATATTACCCCTTTTCTGGGTTGGATAGAAGTCTGACTTAGATCTATAGCCTGTGTGTGAACCTTTAGTTGTCTCTAGTGTACTGCTTTCTCTTTCTAATTGGTGTAATGTTATGAAATCCACAGCATCATTCACCTGAAAATGATCATTCTCCACCATTCTATCAGTAGTTTTCTGTACTGATACACCCTCGTGTTCGATATTTTCTGCATTGAAAAACTTTTTTAATGTAAGTTTACGTACCAACTTATTCACATCTAACAATGTTTCAAACACATCAAAATCCACTGATGGCACAAAGTTGAGTCCTAATCTTAATACTTCTAATTCTGATTCTTCTAAGATAACAGAAGATAGATTGATTACTTTTACACCTTGTATCTGTTCTGCTTCCCCCTCCTTAGTGTATATCTTCCTCTCTGTGTTAATGGTAGTTCTCCCCCTTGTGATGTCAGGGGTTTGTGTATCACTCCTCTTCCCCTCCCTCCTCCTCCCTGTCCGGCCACGGCCTCTTGAAAAACCTGCGGCTGCTCAATATTAGCCCCATATCTATTCTGTTCCTCATTAACTAAGGCTTTGACATATCTATTTTTGTTACTAGTCTGTCTAGGTTTATGTTTGAGTATGCCCCCATTGGTAATGGCCTGCATGGGTTGGGTAGGGTGTGGGTCTTGTGAGTGCAAAATAACAACTTCATTATTTAATTCGGCCTCATCAGATGAGGGACCACTTGTCATAAAGTCCACAAAGTCCTGAACTTCCAATTCATCATTGGACTCTGGGTCAGTGTCAGAAAAGGTGACTTGTTTCTTATTTAGTGTAGGCTGTTGTTGTTGTCTACTTGACTCTCTGGGTTCCTGGTCCCCCCCTTTGTGCTGTCTGCGTTGTCGTCTGTGTCTCCTATTTTGTTGGGAATTCTTAAGATAGACCCTGTTATGAGTATAATCTTCAGAGTCTCTAGTAAACTTCCGAAACTTAAGTTTATCAATGTCTTTTTTCATATTGTCCACTGTCTGTTTAAGTAGATTGTCAAGTTTCTCATACTGTTTGTATCCCAAGAATTCATTAAGGTCTTTTTGTATGTCCTGTATATGTTGTCTTGCCTCTATCAGCTTAAATTCCTTATGTTTGATAATTAAATTCATAAGTCTTATAGAGCACTCTGTAAGTATGTCATTCCATTCTGACAGAAAAGCATCATCAACCACTAAGAAAGTAGGCCTTTTCTTTATTCTTAGGCCCCTAGGTATCATATTTAAATCAATATACTTTTCCAGGGACTTTATATCCCACCATGTTTGATATTCTCTCATTAGTGCCTTTTCCATCAAAAGAAAAACCTCTGAAATTTCTTTAGTTTCATTTTCAGGGTTAAATATGTCCTTCAATGTTGGTCTGCTTTTCTCTAGTTCCTCAAGAGTTAACAATGAATAGTAATTGCTAGTAGCCATGTCTCTTTGATTAACCTCAATAAACTTGTATCAATATGCTTGTAAGTAATATTATTAAGGTATGAAGCAATATAAAGGTTTCTGACAGTGACTGTAACTTGTATTGTCAAAAATATTATTATTAATTATCCCACAATATTAGCATGTTAGTAGCTTGTCTCTTGTAATTACATATTTTTTCACTGCTTATTGTCCTCTCATTTCCTTAGCACTCTATTTCTGCTAGAGATTCAAATATTACCCGCATAGATATTGCAAAAATAATTAGAGAGCTTTAGTAAGTGATGAGGAAATTCTTACCGCTCACGGTGACACCCTCCGGTCCTCAGCTTTGTCCTCTTTCTCTCAGAGTAGTCACTCCATTTGTTCCGTGTTATTTGGCTAAACTGCTGTGAGCTTTAGGCGGCTTGTCTGTTCAGGCTATTCGACTATCCAAACGACGGTGACCGCTCTGCTCCAGCTCCTCTCTCTCCTCTCACCAGTTGCGGCGTCTGACGTCACTCGGCCCTCCGGTCATGTGACTTTCACTTGCCTCTGGTATCGGGTATCAGGTATCCTGTAGCAGCAGTAGCCGTCACTCGCTGAAGATAGATTTAGAACTTGGCTGTTCGGGTGTCACCGGTCTTGGCGGTCCTCAGCAGTCCTTAGTAGGTAATGTGGGATACCCCTCCATCCATGGGGATTAATAAAAATAGTTGGAAAACCAGGCCAAACGGCACTCTCCAATGCCGTATATGTAACTCAGACCAAACAAAAATTATGGCAACTGGTTTAAAAACTAAAAGTCCTTTATTTCATCCATTTAAAAATTCCATAGCTTAAAAATGTAGAAAAACATGGCACAGACAGATAGACACGTCTAACATGTTTCGGCCCTGACTGGCCTTATTCATAGACACTCCTTGTCAGTCTCAGCTGTGTGGTTTTATTCCACTCTCTGTTGTTTGATTGGTAGTCTGTGCTATGCCTCTATTCTATTGTTAACCCTTTATTTGAAACTATATGTGCTCATATTTGATCAGTGTTTCTATTTATTATGAACTTACTTAATTTACATATGATTGTTATTACTAGATCATATCGATTATTTATGTATATATACAATCCAGTTAAAGCCATTTGCTTCAATTCTTATTTTATCTAATTGTTTTAATTAATATTATAGCTGGAAATCCTATTAGTATATTGTTAATTGCATCCCTGCAAAACTGTTTCTAGACTAATATGAATACATGTCTCTGTATATACTAAATTGACATTAGTTCTTATTTTTATACTTTTGTTTTGCAACTTGTACTCCCTATAGCTATAAATATTATTGCTTTCAATTTTACTAAACTCTCTCTTCCTCAAATTGGAAATACTGCTGAATTATTTATTAATTATGAGTGATATTATTCTCACATTATTTTAGGTTTCTTATAAATGTCAACACATTCTATCCTAAAGCGGGCCATATATGGACTATTTTTGTGTGCATTCTGAAAAGCACTTTTTTCTTCTTTTACAAGTGCCAGCCTTAATAATAGTGGGTGTTTTGGGTACTTAAAGCATCTGTTCATGAAGTGTTTTTGTGGGTATTTGATCTGCAGATTACATATTTTATCAAATTGGCTTTCTATCATTTTATTGCACTACAGCTGTCTAGTCACATTTCCCCTCTTCTTATCCTGTCTCTGTCTGTCAACTCCTGATTCTTTCCATATATATTTTTGTCTTCAATAAAAGCTTGGCTGTCTCCTGCCTTCTCTCGTCTTGTCTCACTTTTATCACACACACAGTACATTTCATTTTCAAATGTGTGAGCAGTAATGCTTCTAGATATTGCACTCTGTGCACCCATCAAGTTTGTTCATGTTGTAAACATTGTACTGTATGTGTACATATAAAAAAAGTGTTATTTAACATTTTTAGTTGCCAAACACACCACTGGACAATTAAAGGGATAGTGGTTATTGAGAACTAACATGAAAGCAGCAGGACGTGTATCTATTTATGTGTACTGTACTACATGTGTTTTTGTGCATATATGTGTTTTGGATACCTTTAGTCATGAATTGTGTAGCAATTATAATTTTGTACTATGATGTTATGGTCACCTATACATTTATGAGTGGAAACTGTTCTGGTAAAGATTATTTATTGTATGGGTCCACAATGTTCCATATCGTTTTATTTTTAAATTTATGTATTGAATTTTGCACTTGTCACTGTTTTGGGTCCTCAGTATCATGTACAACATTGAGTTTTCTCATTTATGAAATGTATGAGCCCAGATGTAACAGTGTTTTAAGTTCATTACATTAATATATGCATTCTTATATGATATGAACCTATAAGTGATAGAAGTCCACAAGTGTTTTTATTAAGTATATACACATAATATGAAATGTGCATTGTGGAAAGATGAATTGCAATTTGTAAATAGGCTATTACAATACACACAGATATATGGATAAATAATAGCTAAGGTTTAGTTAATATAATATTGTATATGAATTTTTGACAATGCATTTTTTTGTTCTCTGTTTGCAACACTGAGAGGGTTAAATTACTCGTAGCAGACGTTCAATTGTTTTAATAGGTTAGAACTATTAACCAATAGTAGAATGACCTTTGCCTTTTAAACAGTATGACAAGGCTTAGCACACCAGGATATGATTACGGATCACTAAGCCGAAACGCGTAAACCCAGTGCTATGTCTGCTATGGCCATACTCTGTTAAGTGCTCCCCAGCATCATTTGTTTTAAAACCTTTTTTGATTAAAGTTTGGATGTTTTAACCTTTTGGGAGTGGATCGACTCTTCTTCTTTTCTACTGTACTACATGTCCTTACAAAGTTGCAGCAGAAATATAACATTTTTGTGTACAGTGATATGGTTTTATAGTATTTTAGAAATTAATGACCTGTTACTGTATCAGGTACTTGCATCAGTAGAAATCTATTTGTAACATTTTGAATTATCATTGCACTATAAGTATAAGACTATGAAAAGAACAGAACTTTGTTTTGTATGGATGTAAACTTTGTGTGAAATAAAACTGTAAAGCACACAAAATAAGAAGTTCTAGGTAGTGTTAACTAATATACCTGAAATTAATTTATTATACACCCAGTCATACTGAAGACATTTTAATGTAGTTTTTGTCTACTTGAATCTGTCAAAATTCATACTAAACTGTCCTACTCTTCCATAAACCTGCACAGCTCAGTTAATTTTCGTTTACATTTTTTACTATGTATTTTTTCTCCTAATCCACAGCTTCCCTTCCAATCAACCAGAGTTCTAATGCAAAAGCTTTTTACAGGACATTCCGATTCAAACCCATTCTAATCCATTTAAAAATTCCACAGAAACCCATTTTGGGCCCGATTAACAGATACACGGTTTGCACACTTCAGGTGTATCTCTCGTATTACAAGTTTAACAAAACACATCAAAAATATATTACAAAGTACAGTTACACTCACTATCTGATAACAATTATTTTTAAAAAAAAAATGCATACAAAAGTTATTAGGGCTCAAGATATAAGGTCTTAGCTGTTAGAAAAAAAAGGCAGGTAAAGGACATACATACATATACATGTCTAAATATGTACATGAATGTATATATATATATATATATATATATATATATGTGTGTGTGGAAATGCGCGTCGGCTATTGGCTGGCTGCTCCATGTGACTTAACACGCTTGTTTAGTGGATCGGATGGCGGAGTAACTGAAGCGCATAACTAAGTTTGAAAGCCCAATCAAGGTTAATTACTTCGGAGGACGCCCTGGAGGTTTTGATGCTATCTATGTGGTCTGTGCAGTGGATTCCACACCGCATCTGTAAAGCTGCCTGTCAGACAGAATGATTGGAAGAATGGTTTTGAAGCCCGGCAGAAAACAGGTGTAGTTGAAAGAGGGATACGGACACACACACGTATTATCCTCCTGCATCTGTGTTTTGTGTCATAATTTGTTATACAATCCTGCTTCCACCTTGCTTTACTTATGCTGAGACCTATTTAAGATGGGTGCGGTTTACGGAGGGATATACAGATCTACAAGAGATATCCTCCTGCATTTCTGTCTTTTGTTCAAAATCTTTCCTCCTGCTGCAGTACTAACACTCATGCTTCAAGGGCTACATGAACTTTTACATACCCTTGCTGACTTTGGCTCAGTTACTTTGTGAAAGACGCTATAAAGCACTTCCCCAGTTCACAGGGGAAGTTGATACCTACTGAAAGACTTACTACTTTATTTGTCGATTACAGTCAGACTATAATCATTCCAGTCCTTCTGTTCTTGTCTGTCTACATATCCTTGTAATAACCACCTTATAGATTTATACCCTATACCTTATGCATGCACATGTATGATTGTTTACTGACATGTTATGTCTAGTAATATATTTAATGCTTGGTTCTTAATTTACTGTTATCTATAAAGATACAAGTGTCTATGCACAGTTGTAGCAATTCTCATTTCGAGTTTTATTAAAACCTAAATAGGTCTGTGAAAGCATTATTGAGACCTACATTCTGTGCTTAGTCAGTAATAGTATCTATACCAGCATTACAAGTTTTGGTACATTTTAGGAAGGTTTTAACCTCTACTAACTGCATGCCATTTCACATGGACCGGTCCTAGCATTTAATTATTTATGTACATCACCTGTATTTTGTATTTAATGTTTGTATTTAATGTTTTAATCACTATATTCATTCTATCCAGTTGATTGGATGCTGCTATTTCTGTGGGCCTGCGCTCGGTACAGTGTGAGAATAAAAATAACCTTTTTCTAATGTAACGTGTGTTGCTTTTGTTTCTGTTTAAAAATAGTGCTGAATTCCCAGTCTTTGATGTGGTTTTATTATAAACCTTTTCACTTCTTGATTAATGTTTGATAATTATTTAATGGGTCTGCACCATAATAACTAGCTTTTTGACCTTCTCATCTCTTGTATATGAGTTGGCAATCTTGTGTATACTTAGGCCTAGATTTAGAGTTTGGCGTTAGCCGTGAAAACCAGCATTAGAGGCTCCTAACGCTGGTTTTAGGCTACCGCCGGTATTTGGAGTCACTCAAAATAGGGTCTAACGCTCACTTTCCAGCCGCGACTTTTCCATACCGCAGATCCCCTTACGTAAATTGCGTATCCTATCTTTTCAATGGGATTTTTATAACTCCGGTATTTAGAGTCGTTTCTGAAGTGAGCGTTAGACATCTAACGACAAAACTCCAGCCGCAGGAAAAAAGTCAGTAGTTAAGAGCTTTCTGGGCTAACGCCGGTTTATAAAGCTCTTAACTACTGTACTCTAAAGTACACTAACACCCATAAACTACCTATGTACCCCTAAACCGAGGTCCCCCCACACGCGAAAAAAATTTTTTAACCCCTAATCTGCCGACCGCCACCTACGTTATCCTTATGTACCCCTAATCTGCTGCCCCTAACACCGCCGACCCCTATATTATATTTATTAACCCCTAATCTGCCCCCCTCAACGTCGCCTCCACCTGCCTACACTTATTAACCCCTAATCTGCCGACCGGACCTGAGCGCTACTATAATAAAGTTATTAACCCCTAATCCGCCTCACTAACCCTATCATAAATAGTATTAACCCCTAATCTGCCCTCCCTAACATCGCCGACACCTAACTTCAATTATTAACCCCTAATCTGCCGACCGAATCTCGCCGCTATTCTAATAAATGTATTAACCCCTAAAGCTAAGTCTAACCCTAATACTAAGACCCCCCTAAGTTAAATATAATTTAAATCTAACGAAATTAATTAACTCTTATTAAATAAATTATTCCAATTTAAAGCTAAATACTTACCTGTAAAATAAATCCTAATATAGCTACAATATAAATTATAATTATATTATAGCTATTTTAGGATTTATATTTATTTTACAGGTAACTTTGTATTTATTTTAACCAGGTACAATAGCTATTAAATAGTTAAGAACTATTTAATAGCTAAAATAGTTAAAATAATTACAAATTTACCTGTAAAATAAATCCTAACCTAAGTTACAAATAAACCCTAGACTATCAATAAATTAATTAAATAAACTACCTACAATTAACCTAACACTACACTATCAATAAATTAATTAAATACAATTGCTACAAAGAAATACAATTAAATAAACTAGCTAAAGTACAAAAAATAAAAAAGAACTAAGTTACAAAAAATAAAAAAATATTTACAAACATAAGAAAAATATTACAACAATTTTAAACTAATTACACCTACTCTAAGCCCCCTAATAAAATAACAAAGCCCCCCAAAATAAAAAAATGCCCTACCCTATTCTAAATTACTAAAGTTCAAAGCTCTTTTACCTTACCAGCCCTGAACAGGGCCCTTTGCGGGGCATGCCCCAAGAAATTCAGCTCTTTTGCCTGTAAAAAAAAACATACAATACCCCCCCCCCAACATTACAACCCACCACCCACATACCCCTAATCTAACCCAAACCCCCCTTAAATAAACCTAACACTAAGCCCCTGAAGATCATCCTACCTTGTCTTCACCATACCAGGTTCACCGATCGGTCCAGAAGAGCTCCTTTGATGTCCTGATCCAAGCCCAAGCGGGGGGCTGAAGAGGTCCATGATCCGGCTGAAGTCTTCATCCAAGCGGGCCAGAAGAGGTCGTCCATCCGATTGAAGTCTTCATCCAAGTGGCATCCATCCGGAGCGAAGCGGCAGCATCCTGAAGACCTCCACCGCTGAACATCCATCCTGGCCGACGACTGAACGACGAATGACGGTTCCTTTAAATGACGTCATCCAAGATGGCGTCTCTCGAATTCCGATTGGCTGATAGGATTCTATCAGCCAATTGGAATTAAGGTAGGAATATTCTGATTGGCTGATGGAATCAGCCAATCAGAATCAAGTTCAATCCGATTGGCTGATCCAATCAGCCAATCAGATTGAGCTCGCATTCTATTGGCTGATCGGAACAGCCATTAGGGGTTAATAAATATAATATAGGGGTCGGCGGTGTTAGGGGCAGCAGATTAGGGGTACATAGGGATAATGTAAGTAGCGGCGGTTTACGGAGCGGAAGATTAGGGGTTAATAATAATATGCAGGGGTCAGCGATAGCGGGGGTGGCAGATTAGGGGTTAATAAGTGTAAGGTTAGGGGTGTTTAGACTCGGGGTACATGTTAGAGTGTTAAGTGCAGACATAGGAAGGGTTACCGCATAGCAAACAATGGGGCTGCGTTAGGAGCTGAACGCGGCTTTTTTGCAGGTGTTTGTTTTTTTTTCAGCTCAAACAGCCCCATTGTTTCCTATGGGGGAATCGTGCACGAGCACGTTTTTGAGGCTGGCCGCGTCCGTAAGCAACTCTGGTATCGAGAGTTGAAGCTGCGTTAAAAATGCTCTACGCTCCTTTTTTGGAGCCTAACGCAGCCTTTATGTGGACTCTCGATACCAGAGTTATTTTTATGGTGCGGCCAGAAAAAAGCCGGCGTTAGTTTTTCGGGTCGTTACAGACAAAACTCCAAATCTAGGCCTTAGGAAGCTAAGTTTACACACACAACACGTTATAAATCACAGCTCTTCTCCCATCCACACCTTCAAGTATTTTATATGTATTTGTATGTATGTACTGTATGTACAGAAATATAAAACACACCAAAAGAAGACAGCAATCAGGTCCGGTGCAAACTTGAATAAAGTATTTGTGATTGTGAATAGTAGTACACAGGAAAATAGGAGCTACCCATCAAGTGCAACAGATAGCCTCTTACGCGCTTTGTGTGAGAGATCAAACTTCGTCAGAGAGGTGTGGTTGTTCAGGTGTGATGAAAATTTATAGGGTTAACAATTAATCACTTTAACTCTTTGTGAAATAAACAGTGTTACAAATCTGAGTAAATAAGCCTGTCAAGCTAGAAAACCACAAAGGAAAAAATATTATATACTATAAAAACTTAAAAAACATATGGCTAGATTACGAGTCTTGCGTTAGGCTTAAAAAGCAGCGTTGGCCAGTCCCAACACTGCTTTTTAACGCCCGTTCGTATTAAGAGTCTTGAAATGACAGGCTCACCGCTCACTTTTTTGTCCAGACTCGGAAATACTGGGACTTGCATAGCGCCGGTATTAAGAGTCTGACCAAAAGTGAGTGGTACACCCTCTCCTGTCAAGCCTACCGCATTTTAAAGTCAGTAGTTAAGAGTTTTACTCTTAACTAAAGTGCTAAAAAGTACACTAACACCCATAAACTACCTGTTAACCCCTAAACCGAGGCCCCCCACATCGCAAACACTAAAATAAAAATTTTAACCCCTAATCTGCCGGACCAGACATCGCCGCCACTATAATAAATATATTAACCCCTAAACCGCCACACTCCCGCATCGCAAACATTAGTTAAATATAATTAACCCCTAATCTGCTGCCCCCAACGTCGCAGCCACTATAATAAAGTTATTAACCCCTAAACCTAAGTCTAACCCTAACCCCCCCTAACTTAAATATAATTGAAATAAATCTAAATAAAATTACTACAATTAACCCTAAGCTAGCTACAATATAAATAATAGTTACATTGCAGCTATCTTAGGGTTTATTTTTATTTTACAGGCAACTTTGTATTTATTTTAACTAGGTAGAATAGTTATTAAATAGTTATTAACTATTTAATAACTTCCTAGTTAAAATAAATACTAATTTACCTGTAAAATAAAACCTAAACTAAGTTACAATAACACCTAACACTACACTATAATTAATTACAATTAAATAAAATTATCTAAAGTACAAAAAAAAAAACCTCACTAAATTACAGAAAATAATAAAATAATTACAAGATTTTGAAATTAATTACACCTAATCTAATCCCCCTAACAAAATAATAAAGCCCCCCCCACAATAAAAAAGCCCCACCCTACACTAAATTAAAAATAGCCCTTAAAAGGGCCTTTTGCAGGGCATTGCCCCAAAGTAATCAGCTCTTTTACCTTTAAAAAAAGTACACCCCCCCAACATTAAAACCCACCACCCACACAACTAACCATACTCTAAAACCCACCCAATCCCCCCTTAAAAAAACCTAACACTAACCCCCTGAAGATCACCCTACCGTGAGACGTCTTCACCCAAACGGGCTGAAGTCCTGAACAAATCCGGGGGAAGTCTTCATCCAACCGGGCAGAAGTGATCCTCCAGACGGGCAGATGTCTTCATCCAGACGGCATCTTCTATCTTCATCCATCTGGCGCGGAGCGGGTCCATCTTCAAGACATCCGACGCAGAGCATCCTCTTCAAACGACGGCCGACGACTGAATGAAGGTTCCTTTAAGTGACGTCATCCAAGATGGCATCCCTTCAATTCCGATTGGCTGATAGAATTCTATCAGCCAATCGGAATTAAGGTAGAAAAAATCCTATTGGCTGATGCAATCAGCCAATAGAATGCCAGTTCAATCCTATTGGCTGATTGCATCATATAGAATAGAATTCTATCAGCCAATCAGAATTGAAGGGACGCCATCTTGAATGACATCATTTAAAGGAACCTTCATTCAGTCGTCGGCCGTTGTTTGAAAAGGATGCTCTGCGTTGGATGTCTTGAAGATGGACCCGCTCCGCGCCAGATGGATGAAGATAGAAGATGCCGTCTGGATGTAGACTTCTGCCCGTCTGGAGGACCACTTCTGCTCGGTTGGATGAAGACTTCTGCCCATCTGGAGGACCACTTCTGCCAGGTTGGGTGAAGACATCTCCCGGTAAGGTGATCTTCAAGGGGTTAGTGTTAGGTTTTTTAAGGGGGGATTAGGTGGGTTTTAGAGTAGGGTTGGTTGTGTGGGTGGTGGGTTTTAATGTTGGGGGGGTATTTGTACTTTATTTTTACAGGTAAAAGAGCTGATTACTTTGAGGCCCTTTTAAGGGTTATTTGTAATTTAGTGTAGGGTAGGGCTTTTTTTTATTTTGGGGGCTTTATTATTTTGTTAGGGGGATTAGATTAGGTGTAATTAGTTTAAAAATCTTGTAATTATTATTTTTTTTTTTCGTACTTTAGATAATTTTATTTAATTGTAATTAATTGTATTTCGTTTAGGGAATAAAAGTGTTAGGTGTAATTGTAACTTAGGTTAGGTTTTATTTTACAGATACATTTGTCTTTATTTTAACTAGGTAGTTATTAAATAGTTAATAACTATTTAATAACTATTCTACCTAGTTAAAATAAATACAAAGTTGCCTGTAAAATAAAAATAAACCCTAAGCTAGCTACAATGTAACTATTAGTTATATTGTAGCTAGTTTAGGGTTTATTTTATAGGTAAGTATTTAGTTTTAAATAGGAATAGTTAAGTTAATTGTAGTAATTACGGATGATGGATGTCTAGCCCCCGCTTGGGCTTGGATGAAGATTTCGGAGCCTGGAACGATTGGTGATACCTGGCATGGTGAAGACAAGGTAGGAAGTTCTTCAGGAGCTTAGTGTTAGGTTTATTTAAAGGGGGTTTGGATTAGATTAGGGGTATGTGGGTGGTGGGTTGTAATGTTGGGGGGGGGTATTGTATGTTTTTTTTTACAGTCAAAAGAGCTGAATTCTTTGGGGCATGCCCCACAAAAGGTCCTTTTAAGGGCTGGTAAGGTAAAAGAGCTTTGAACTTTTGTAATTTAGAATAGGGTAGGGCATTTTTTTTTTATTTTGGGGGTCTTTGTTATTTTATTAGGGGGCTTAGAGTAGGTGTAATTAGTTTAAAATTGTCGCAAAACTCATAATCTAGGTGATAATAATTAAATAAAACATTTCAAGATATATTGTAGAAAAAAATAGGGAATAGCCACACATTATAATTCTGATTTTGCATGTATATTACATAGACACATATTATAGTTCTAATTTTACATGTGTATTATATAGACAAGGGGCCCTTTGATCCTTAATGAATATTTTATTATTTTGTTATTTTGTTATCATGTTGCTTATTGTCATTTTTAACTTTGAAGGCTAAGAAGAAACAAAGGCCTAGATTTAGAGTTGGGCAGTAGCCGTCAAAACCAGCGTTAGAGGCTCCTAACGCTGGTTTTGGGCTACCGCTGGTATTTGGAGTCAGTCAGGAAAGGGCTAACGCTCACTTTCCAGCCGCGACTTTTCCATACCACAGATCCCCTAACTAAAGTACAAAAAATAAAAAAGAACTAAGTTACAAAAAATAAAAAAATATTTACAAACAGAAAAAAATTACAACAATTTTAAACTAATTACACCTACTCTAAGCCCCCTAATAAAATAACAAAGACCCCCAAAATAAAAAAATGCCATACCCTATTCTACCCTATGATCGGACCAGCCAATAGAATGCGAGCTCAATCTGATTGGCTGATTGAATCAGCCAATCGGATTGAACTTGATTCTGATTGGCTGATTCCATCAGCCAATCAGAATTTTCCTACCTTAATTCCGATTGGCTGATAGAATCCTATCAGCCAATCGGAATTTGAGGGACGCCATCTTGGATGACGTCCCTTAAAGGAACCGTCATTCATCGGGAAGTCGTTGGAAGAAGAAGATGGGTCCGCGGTGGAGGTCTTCAAGATGGAGCCGGTCGTCATCGGATGAAGATAGAAGATGCCACTTGGATCAAAATGGTTGCCGGTCTGGATCGCCTCTTCTTCCCGGATAGGATGAAGACTTTGGAGCCTCTTCTGGACCTCTTCAGCCACCGGATGATGGATGTCTAGCCCCCCGCTTGGGCTTGGATGAAGATTTCGGAGCCTGGAACGATCGGTGATACCTGGTGAAGACAACGTAGGAAGATCTTCAGGAGCTTAGTGTTAGGTTTATTTAAGGGGGGTTTGGGTTAGATTAGGGGTATGTGGGTGGTGGGTTGTAATGTTGGGGGGGTTATTGTATGTTTTTTTTTACAGGCAAAAGAGCTGAATTCTTTGGGGCATGCCCCACAAAAGGTCCTTTTAAGGGCTGGTAAGGTAAAAGAGCTTTGAACTTTTGTAATTTAGAATAGGGTAGGGCATTTTTTTATTTTGGGGGTCTTTGTTATTTTATTAGGGGGGTTAGAGTAG
This sequence comes from Bombina bombina, assembly GCF_027579735.1. Taxonomy (NCBI): domain Eukaryota; kingdom Metazoa; phylum Chordata; class Amphibia; order Anura; family Bombinatoridae; genus Bombina; species Bombina bombina. Next base: position 556,428,805 of record NC_069501.1, on the reverse strand, counting down.
GTGTAATTAGTTTAAAATTGTTGTAATTTTTTTCTAATGTTTGTAAATATTTTTTTATTTTTTGTAACTTAGTACTTTTTTATTTTTTGTACTTTAGTTAGTTTATTTAATTGTATTTATTTGTAGGAATTGTATTTAATTTATTTATTGATAGTTTAGTGTTAGGTTTAATTGTAGATAATTGTAGGTAGTTTATTTAATTTATTTATTGATAGTGTAGTGTTAGGTTTAATTGTAACTTAGGTTAGGATTTATTTTACAGGTAATTTTGTAATTATTTTAACTAGGTAACTATTAAATAGTTCTTAACTATTTAATAGCTATTGTACCTGGTTAAAATAATTACAAAGTTGCCTGTAAAATAAATATTAATCCTAAAATAGCTACAATATAATTATAATTTATATTGTAGCTATATTAGGGTTTATTTTACAGGTAAGTATTTAGCTTTAAATAGGAATAATTTATTTAATAAGAGTTAATTTATTTTGTTAGATTTAAATTATATTTAATTTAGGGGGGTGTTAGGGTTAAAGTTAGACTTAGCTTTAGGGGTTAATAAATTTATTAGAGTAGCAGTGAGCTCCTGTCGGCAGATTAGGGGTTAATACTTGAAGTTAGGTGTCGGCAATGTTAGGGAGGGCAGATTAGGGGTTAATACTATTTATTATAGGGTTATTGAGGCGGGAGTGAGGCGGATTAGGGGTTAATACATTTATTATAGTAGCGCTCAGGTCCGGTCGGCAGATTAGGGGTTAATAAGTGTAGTTAGGAGGAGGCGACGTTGGGGGCGGCAGATTAGGGGTTAATAAATATAATATAGGCGTCAGCGATGTTAGGGCAGCAGATTAGGGGTACATAGGGATAATGTAGGTGACGGGGGTGTACGGAGCGGCAGATTAGGGGTTAAAAATTATATGCAGGGGTCAGCGATAGCGGGGGCAGCAGATTAGGGGTTAATAAGTATAAGGTTAGGGGTGTTTAGACTTGGGGTACATGTTAGAGTGTTAGGTGCAGACGTAGGAAGTGTTTCCCCATAGAAAACAATGGGGCTGCGTTAGGAGCTGAACGCGGCTTTTTTTCAGGTGTTAGGTTTTTTTTCAGCTCAAACAGCCCCATTGTTTTCTATGGGGGAATCGTGCACGAGCACGTTTTTGAAGCTGGCCGCGTCCGTAAGCACCGCTGGTATCGAGAGTTGAAGTTGCGGTAAATATGCTCTACGCTCCTTTTTTGGAGCCTAACGCAGCCATTCTGTGAACTCTAAATACCAGCGGTATTTAAAAGGTGCGGCCAGAAAAAAGCATGCGTAGCTAACGCACCCCTTTTGCCGCAAAACTCTAAATCTAGGCGAATGTGTGACAAGGTAAAACAGTGTCAATGATACTGTGTTATCAATAGTAGTCCGTCTAATAAGTAAAAATAAGTATATGTATTAAGTATATATTTTATCTCTTATATAAATGGGCCACATTAGCAAAACACTGAATTATATAAACACTGAAACCATCCAGACACCCTGAATCTTAAGAAACTCTCTGATAGTAGAAAATTCAATTGTGATGTTATTATGCCATTGATTAATTTAGGATGGTAGGAAGTAGGGTATATTGTGATGAAAAGCATATATAATATTTCCAATAAGGTATGTATAACTCAATTATTCAGTATAAAGATATACATCCCATAATAAATTTAGTCCCTTGGGTTTCTTGGTATCCATAGTAAAGATCCAGAAAGGTTCTTTTGTATTAAGGCCTTTAAGCCTATCTCCTCCCTTCACATTTTTAGGGACTTGGTCAATTAATGTGACAGAAAGATGGGATAATGGCTTTCCATGTGAAACAAAATGTTTCGCTACATGTGTTCTAGGGGGGTCCTGTTCAATAGACAGTATATGTTCCCTTATACAGTCTTTGGTCATGCGTGTAGATCTACCTATGTATTGCATCCAACATAATTTACATGTAATAAGATAAACTACATAGGTAGAATTGCAATCCAAATGGTGGTTTATTTTATATGTTTTTTGGTTTGTGGTGAATGTTTTTGTAACTTCTATATAAGTACATGTTTTACAAGGTTTTGTTCCATATCTAAAACTACCACATTTTGGTGTTAACCAATTGGTATTTTGTCTGCTAGATTTTGAAAAATCTCTAGTGAATCTATTTTATAAAGTAAACAAATCTCAATTTATTTTTCAACATTTTGTGCAATTTCTTGTCTCCCATAGAATACCTAGATTAGATTATTTTGTATTATTTTACATATGTTATTGTATTCAGTACTAAACACTGTTGAAAAGACTACTTGGTTAGTATTAGATTTTGTCTGGATGGAATCAGATTTTGTATAAATATTTCTCTCATTAATCTCATGTTTAACTCTATTAAAACTTCTTTTGTTGTAACCCCTAGCTGTTTTTTTAAGTCATTGGCATGTTTGAAATATAATTGTGCAGTGATTCTTTTTGTTCTGATGAATTGACCTTTTGGGATTGCTTTCTTTACATGACTGGGATGGCAAGAGTCGGCTCTTAGGATATTATTTCCTGAAGTGGGCTTTCTGTATAACTCAGTCATTAATTTTCCTGTTACGTTATCTCCAATTAATCTCAAATCTAAAAATAGTATATCTTTATCTGAGTGTTTATATGTAAATTTGAGATTTACTTTGTTGTCATTAAGATACCCAATGAATTGCTCTAACTGTTCATTAGAGCCCTGCCAAACAACTACCATGTCATCTATAAACCTCCCATAATGTAGTATTTCTTGTCTGAAGGGATTTACATCACCAAATATTTTCATAGGCTCAAACCAAATCATAAAGATATTGGCATAAGAGGGGGCAAATTTTGCCCACATTGCTGTACCTCTTTTACAGAAATATATACACATATAAACACATAAATACATATGTATACATATATAGACACATATTTAAGTGCATTGCAGCCCTTTGGGATCGAGTAGATGAAAACATAAAAAAGCATATTTATGCAATATTCATATTTAATAAAGTGTTATACTGTGTATTTACTATAAATATTTCACATTCTAATATTCTGCACATAGGGAAATATGTTCTAACTTCTAAGTAGAGTGTCTTTTCCCCTTTTCTTGCTCTGTCTGATAAAAATTATTTTTAAAAAATTGCATAAAAAAGTTATTAGGGCTCAAAGATATGAGGCTTCTGCTGTTAGAAAAAAAGGCAGGTAAAGGACTTTAATATAGACATACATACATATGTTCATATAGGGAATGTTCTAAGTAGGGTTTCTTTTCCACTTTTCTTGCTCCATGGACTTCTATGGGGGAGTACGTTAACGTGAGTGCGATATCCTTAGTTTGGCTTTTTGTGCACATTGGGTTAGCGCGTGAGCGAAAACTGTTTACTTTCAACTTGTAGTACGAGTGCTACCCGATGAGCGCAAAAAGCTTACTTCTAGCGGAGTTAGCGCGGGAGAATTATATACCGCTCCACTTGCAATCCAGCTCTTATTGGAGTGGAGCGCTATCATTTGCATGCAAGCAATATCGGGTTTTCGCGTTCGTTTGTGTGCAAGTTAAAGTGTCAGTAAACCTCAAAAATAATGTTATATAATTCTGCACATAGTGCAGATTTATATAACATTATATTAGCCTTATCGTAATAAAACATAACATTCCCTTTGATTTTTTTAAAACAATGACAGTTTTCAGACCCGCTCTCTGTGCTTTTCTGGGCGGGTCTGTTTCTTTCACACAGCGCATCGGGCCAGCTGTATAGTCACAGTCCAGCCCAACCGCGCCATTATACACAGTGCAGCTCGCTCCTGCTGTCAGACAGAGCAGGAGCAAGCTGCACTGTGTATAATGGCGCGGTCGGGCCGGGCTGTGACTATACAGCTGGCACAGAGAGCGGGTCTGAAAAACTGTCATTGTTTTGAAAAATCAAAGGGAATATTATGTTTTATTGCGATAAGGCTAATATAATGTTATATAATTCTGCACTATGTGCAGAATTATATAACATTATTTTTGAGGTTTACTGTCCCTTTAAATTGCGCTTGTTGAAAGTAAATGCGAACGCCAGAGTGCCATCGTGATTTACGCTAGAATGATTACCGTGACCTCAAAGCTCTGGTTAACTGTTTTGCAAAACAAAAGAGTATCACAAAGCACATAAAAAATTCATTACAAAGTACAGTTAAACTCATAACACCATCTAAAAACATTATTTTTTTAAAAATATTGCGCAAAAAAGTTATAAAGGCTCAAAGATATGAGATCTCAGGTGTTAGAAAAAAATAGTCTGCAAAAGGGCTTTAACATAGAGATACTGTACATACATATACATGTATAAAATATGTATGTTTATATATATATATATATATATATATATATACATATATATATATATATATATATATATACACAGTATATATATATTTTTATATATATATTTATATATATATATATATGTGTGTATACATATGTATTTATGTATTTATATGTATTCACAGACATATATACACATATAAATATGTAAATACATTTGTATACAAATATAGACAAATAAATAAGGGCATTGAAGCCCTTTGCAGTCAGGTACATGAAAACATGCAAAAGCATATTTATGCAATATTCATTTTTAATAAATGTTTTAACTATGCATTTACTGTACATTTTTCACATTTCAATGTTCTGTATATAGGGAAACATGTTCTAAGTATTTATAAATAGATATTCCTATATACTGTATATTTGTATATACTGTATCTATGCCTATATATAATAATTTAGATATATATATATACCAAAATATAATCAGATATACTTTTTTTCTCCATTGACTTCTATAGGGGAATATGTTATCTCAATAACTGTTTTCATTCAACTTGTAATACGAACGCAACCCGATGTGGGCAAAAAGTTTACTTCTAGCGCAGTAAGCGCACAAGTGAAATCATTAAATATAGCTCCACTCGTAATCTGGTCCTATGGGTTTAAATGTATTTTTTGGCCTCTATGAGGAATAATGACTTCATTTTTCAAAAAGATTTTTAAAAATGTTAAGTTATTGCTTATAAGTATTTAATTGTTTATTTATCGAATTAGTTAACTGAACATAAAATCAAAATAGAATGGACTTCATTGCGATCCTTCAGAATTCCCTTGTGAAGTGTAAAAGCCAATGGGTTTTTAGGAAAATGGTCCAATCTACTTTTTCTGGGCAGGTTCCTGTTAGATCACAGGGTATAATGCCACAGGTTTATTTATAAGGCCTCCTAAAGAAGATAAGGAACAATGTGCAAAGGGCTTTCAATTCTTCCTTAAAGGGACAGTATACACCAATTTTCATATAACTGCTTGTATTAGACACTAATATAAAGAATAATATGCAAAGATACTGATATAAAAATCCAGTATAAAACTGTTTAAAAACTTACTTAGAAGGTTCCAGTTTAGCTCTGTTTAAAAGGTTACTGGAACACCCACTGCAAGTGGAAAATATCAGACACTCTCCCTCCCCCTTCCTTTGCATATGTAAAGACCCTTTAAACAAACAGGAGCAAGATGGAATAGGCATACCTCAGTATTCTCCTAAAACTTTGGGGCTTGGTTAGGAGTCTGAAAATAAGAACAATGTTATTTAAAAATAAGCAAAACTATACATTTTAAAAAACAAAAAAAACAAAAAAAAAACAAACAAACAACTGTATGGGCTATATAATTAGATCATCTACAAAATATTTATGCAAAGAAAAATCGAGTGTATTATGTCCATTTAAGGGTAATGAATATTTGTGCAGTATCCCCTGGAAGTATTCATAAATCATATATCCTGTATCACTCTTCCCTTTTTTATAGGTCTGTGGCAGGAGAATTGCTTGATGATGATGATTTTTGATTGAATCACTGTGTCATATGTTTGTTCAAGTCATAGAGCCTCTTTATGTTTGCACTACTCCAATCACCTCTCCTCCACTTTATTACATTATCTGGGATGATTGAAAGAATAATTTAGATATCCATGCATGCAAAATAATGTAACATAATTATACCTTTTCAGGAAATATTCTGTATATGATTATATACCAGTTAGAGGATGATTGTACAGATTGCAGTGTTTGAAATGAAAATCTTTTGGCAAAGCAACATATTTATTTGTAAAGTGTGCCTTTAATAAAGGATTCTGCATCATTCAGAATTCATTTAAAGGGAAAGTCAAGTCCAAAAAAACCCTTTCATTATTCAAATAGGGCATGTTATTTTAAACAACTTTCCAATTTACTTTTCTCTTTGTATTCTTAGTTGAAAGCTAAACCTAGGAGGTTCATATGCTAATTTCTTAGACCTTGAAGGCCGCCTCTGCATTTGACAGTTTTTCACCATTAGAGGGCGTTAGTTTGTGTGTTTCATATTAATAACATTGAGCTCATGCATGTGAATTTATCGAGGAGTGAGCACTGATTGGCTAAAATGCAAGTCTGTCAAAAGAACTGAAATAAGGGGGCAGTCTGCATAGGCTTACATAGAAGGTAATCACAGTGGTAAAACATGTATTATTATAACTGTGTTGGTTATGCAAAACTGGGGAATGGGTAAATAAGGGATTATCTATCTTTTAAAACAACAAAAATTCTGGAGTTGGCAGTCCCTTTAATCCTACCAGAGACTGCAGCATTGCATTGTATCACAATGCATTGCAGAACTATACAGCAGGCAAGGGTTAAAAAAAACCCATAATTTATGCTTACCTGATAAATCCATTTCTTTCTTGGAGGTGAAAGTCCACAATTCCTTACTGTTGGGAATTCATCATCTGGCCACCAGGAGGAGACAAAGACACTTTACACCAAGGGTATTATAATCCCTCTCACTTCACTATACCTCCCAGTCTATTGTATAGCCAAGAAACAGGAGAAACAGAAAGTAGGAAAGAAAAGTAGGGTAACAGAGGTGCAAACTAGAACAGCACTAGAAAATGAGAAACAACCCAGGTGGGTTCCTGGATTCTCACCACCAAGAAAGAAATTAATTTATCAGGTAAGCATAAAATATGAATAAAATTGTTATAAGAGAAAGACAATGGCTGCCTATATAATAAACTGTAGACAAAATTAGCTAGGAGTGAAATAATCTCATCAGTGCAGACCCTATAAGTATAAGTATGGATGACTGTAAGAAGGGAAAAGGAGCCATCATGATAAAGGACCCATAGTATAGAGAGGGAATACAGCACACTTTTGAAGTTTTTAAAAACTCCATGTTTTAATATGTGTCTATCAATCAAAGGCACAGAAGGTGAAACCAAACAGCGTTTCTACTCATATCACATGTCCAGTAAACCACAAAGCACAAATAAAGCAAAATAAGAATATAACCACATAACAAAAACATATAATAACTAAGTCACATGACTTACATTGGCCCATAAAGAGAAATGCGCAGAATTACAGCTATAGGATAATTTGATACTACTACACCCCAGCTGCACACAGACCCCCTTAGGGAGGGAAAACCTGGGCAGGTTCACATATAGGGATCTAAGTAGACCGTAGTATACCTATTGCTAGGCTGATCATATTGCCACTTTAAAAAGGGACACATATGAAAAATACATATGTCAGGGTTCTTATAACAGAACATTATTCAAAGCATTTTTTTAAACTGCCCTGACATATTTATGTTTCATATGTGTCCCTTTTTAAAGCAGCAATATGGTCAGCCTACCTATAGCATAAACAGAAGCAAAAAATGTAAATACAATGTATAAGCTGCAAAATACAACAGGCATGAGTGTGGGGATAGTAAGTTTGAGCAAGCTTATTAGAATGATCCATTACTTTAATGGAAAAAAAAATGTTAGCATGAAACAAGTTAAGGCTAGATAGAAAAAAACCAGAAGCTAAAGAGGCTCTAAAGGTAAAGCAAACATAAGGGTTAAAATCATCTCAAAGTTCAAGATAGGGCTGTGTAAACCACAAATTAATTCAATCAGCGGACCAGCAATATAGCAATACAAGTGCTTACCCTACAATCCCCCACTCGTCTACTGAAGATAAGACTCTAAAGACAGCAGGTACTCACGGTGCCGCTCCTGGAGGGGAGGATTTACAATATACCTCTTGCTCACAGAACTCTGCAAACAACTATGTAACAGGTCGGGTGGACTCTTGTCGACCTTCAATGCTGTACACTTCTGGTAATGCCGTTCTCTAGTTCACAACCAAGTGTGGATATGTCATAGGGAAGGGCGTGTCCGCTGTAACCCATGCAGAATCAAGGAAACCCAAAGCGATTTACAGGAATAATGATCCAGGAAGAAAACAAAGTCTGCATATAGGTAAAACTTCACATTTATTGGTAAATCCAGGTTAAAAACAGAAAGGATATCAAACAGGGGACCATCTATCATGTACAGCTGATTTTATAGATACATTGGTATTTTGTAGCTAATCACTTAAGTTCAGCTCATATGGGGTTAATGAGCTGAAACAAACCTTGAATAGCAGTTCATATAAGAAAAAATAGAATGATTGCGTGGATCACTTTGATACAAATATAGAATATCAGAGTGAGATTTAATAAGATCAATTTCTCCTGCTACATTAACGTTCCTCAACTTTATAATGCAGATAGTATGCAGTTCTTATAGATTTATTCCTGCCTTGTGTTCAATTGAGTTAGAACCTGACTTTAGTCACAGAATTTCCTATTTACACTGAGTAAAGGTTCAACAGATGAGGTCAGGCAGATTCGATACAAACTGTATGCAGAAATGACAGGTTACAAAGACACTCTTTTACACTGGGGTGTTGGCAGAGTTAAGCAGTCCGTGCATACAATATTAACAGCAGGTAGTTCAATAAGAGAACTTACTTGATTTGCGGTCCGAATATGATTATAGCTTCGGTAAGGAAGAGGCGCTGTGTTGGGAGAACCAGACAGGCAGAGCGCGTGAAGCGGTTAGCAGCTTGTGTAGCGTCTGACGGAATCTGCAAAGACACAGCTGAGAGTCGGTTATTGATGACGTCAGGAGTTCCAGACTATGGGAGTGTAGAGGTGTTTTGCAGGTAAAGTTGATCCGCTGTAGTTAAATGTAGATTACGCCAGGCTGAAGTAAAAGGCTGAAAAAGGTTCCTGTTGAAATTAGGGATTTAAGGCTTGACAGAGCAATTTACAAATTGCGAGAGGAATTTTTCATCAGCTTAGACAATAACAATAATCAAGCAACTAACAGGTGTTGCTGATACCCATTTTATAGGGAAGGAAAGGAGGCGGATACTATAGATTTAAAGGGAAAACATGACAGATCCCCCTTCTCAAGGTGACCCTCCGGGGTCCACCGAACCCGGTTTGGTAGGGAACCGATCATGGAATTCACGTAAAAGGTGAGGAGCTTGAATATCACGGAGAGGTATCCAGGAGTCCTCTTCGGGACCATATCCTGTCCAGCGAACTAGGTATTCCAATCTTCTCCATCAAATGCGGGAGTCCAAAATTGTTTCAACTTCAAATTCAGGTTAATCATCGAGTACTGAATTAAAGGAGTCATCGTCCTTTGAATGCCCAGAGTATGGCTTTAGGAGAGATACATGAAACGATGGATGGATCCTTAGACTGGATGGTAGATGTAGAACTACCACGTTAGGATTAAGAAGCTTCTTTATCCTGAATGGACCAAGAAATTGGTCAGCCAATTTTTTACAGGGAACTTTAAGTTTCAAGTTTGTGGTGGATAACCAGCCAAGATCACCAGGTTTGTACAAAGGAGGAAGTGTATGTTTCTTATCATAGTACAGTTTTTGTTTGGACTTTGCATTTTCCAGATGTTTTTTCAACAATGCTAATGAATTTTTTATTTCAGAGAAGTATTCGACAGCATAAGGTGACGAAGAGGTGGTATGAGAAGTAGGTATCGTTTTTGGATGGTAACCATAGGAGGCATAAAAAGGTGACATCTTAGTTGAGGTATTGATTGAATTTTTATAAGCGAATTCCGCCATTGGTAGCCAGTCTGACCAACCTTCCTGGACGTGAGATATGTAGCATCTAAGGTACTGTTCTAGTGTTTGGTTAAGACGTTCCATTAAATCATTCGATTGGGGGTGAAATGCTGTAGAGAATCTGGGGGAGATCTTCAGTAAACGGCACAATTCTTTCCAGAATTTGGAGATGAATTGTGTTCCTCGATCTGTTACAATCGAGAGAGGCAGGCCATGTAACGTGACAATATGGGAAAAGAAAACATTGGCAGTGGTTGTAGCATTGGGTATCTTTTTCAGTGGGATGAAATGACCCATCCTTTTTCATCTTTGGCCACCAATATTCCCTATTCAGTAGTTCATGTGTTTTAATAATACCAGGGTGACCAGAAAATGGGTTATCATGGTAGTGATGGAGTAAGTCTTTTCTAAGAGACGGAGGTACATAGATATACTTTCCATGATGGAACAACCCAGAAATCAAATCTTTGTTACAGAATGATGGGATGTTAGGATCAATGTTTTGAGCAGTTAGTAGATCCGAATGAAAAGACGTGATTGAGGCTAAGAATTTATGAGGAGGAATAATATTTTGTGCTTCTTCCCATTCGGGAACACTATGGAAGGTACTGGACAATGCATCTGCTTGTGTGTTTTTGGAACCAGGTCTGTAATGTATCAGAAAGTTGAAACAATCTAAAAACAGCGACCAACTGACCTGTCGTGATGACAGGGTTTTATTTTTCTTTAAATATTGTAGATCTTTGTGATCTGTCAGAACCAGAAAAGGTTTGAGTGTTCCTTCTAAAATATGCCTCCAGTGTTCTAGAGCGGTTTTTATAGCCAGAAGTTCAAGGTCACCAACCGAGTAATTTCTTTCTGCAGGTGTCAAAAGTCTTGAATAAAATGCAATGGGGTGACAATTTGGTGATCCTATACGTTGTTGTGATACAATTGCCCCTACGCTTATGTTTGAGATGTCTACTTCAAGAGTGAAATCTGCATCTGGATCTGGGAGTTGTAGGATCGGAGCTGAGGTGAAGCTTCTTTTCAGGTGGTCGAAAGCTTCTTGTGCTTCACTTGTCCATTGGAATCTGTTTGTCCCCGTCAATTTAGTTAATGGTTGAACTATTGATGAATAACCCTGTATGAATCTCCTATAAAAGTTGGAGAAACCTAAAAATTTCTGAAGAGACTTTAAAGTAGTAGGTGTAGGCCATTGTAAGACAGCTTTTACTTTTTCAGGATCCATGTGTATACCATTTGGGGAGATGATATAACCCAGAAATTTGATTGTCTTTACATGGAATTGACACTTTTCGGATTTGGTGAACAGTTGATGTTCTCTTAGTCGCATTAAGACCCACCTTACGTGTTTAATATGTTCAGTCAAAGATTTTGAATATATTAAAATATCATCCAAATATATTACTACGCAAGTGTCCATTAGATCCTTGAATATCTCATTGATAAAAAATTGAAATATAGCTGGAGCATTTGTCAAACCGAATGGCATGACGTTATACTGGAATAAACCATAATGTGTCTTAAAAGCTGTCTTCCACTCATCTCCTTTTCTCATGCGAATCAGATTGTATGAACCCTTTAAATCAAGTTTCGTGAAGATACATGCATCTGTCAATCTTTCGAGGAGTTCAGGGATGAGTGGGAGTGGGTATCTTTTTTTAATAGTTATAGCGTTAAGACCCCTATAGTCAATAATAGAGTGTAAAGAGCCGTCTTTATTGGTGACAAAAAACATTCCAGCGGGTGCTGGGGAAGTGGAAGTAGAAATAAAACCTTTTCTGATGTTTTCATTGAGGTATTCTCGAAGATGTTGTAACTCTCTTTTAGACATGGGGTAAATCCTTCCAAAAGGGATAGTAGTGTTTGGCTTAGTATCTATAGGGCAATCAAAAGACCTGTGAGGGAGGAGGTTTTCTGCCTCTTTGAGATTAAATACATCTAAAAATTCGGTGTTTTCAGTAGGTATTTGTGTTTGTAAGTGATTTATAGATATGAAAGGATAGCAAGTGGAAGTACAGTATTTTGATTCAAAGTGAATAGTATTCATAACCCAATATATTTTGGGGTTATGTTTCTGTAACCAGGGGTATCCTAGTATTATGGGGTGTAGTGAGTTAGGAAGAATGTCGAATGTGATGTATTCTGTTTGCCCATTACCAGAGGCAATAAGCAGAGGGATGGTGTGGTGGATTATAGGTCCTTTTAAATGGGTAGACTCATCAATTACTTTTACATGCACAGGAAATTGCTTAAGCACACTTGGTATTTTATTTACAGTTACATAAGTTTGATCCATAAACATTCCAAATGCCCCTGAATCGACCATTGCCTCATTCCTGAGAAGATGTTGATCCCACTGCAAAGACAATGAAATGGTTAAGTGAGATTTCATGTTAGAATTAATTTGTGGGTTAACAATAAATATCTTACCCCTCTTTTGTCGCATCAAAATTGGACATGTGGACACTGCATGTTCTTTGTTCCCACAATACATACACAGGTTTGCGATTCTTCTGCATAGTTTTTCTTCATGAGAGAGTGGGCCTTTTATTGTTCCAATTTCCATTGGTATAGGACTTGATGGGCTTTTCTCTAATTGTGGGGAATGATATCTCTTTGGATAAGGGTCTGAAGGTTGTTTTTCTGCTCAACGTTCCCTGTATCTTCTATCCATTGATATGGAGATCTTTATGAGTGAATCCAGAGTTTCAGGAAACTCAATGCGGGAAAGTGCATCCTTTAAGTGTTCTGAGAGTCCCAACCGGAACTGATTTCGTAACAAAACTTAATTCCACTGTGACTCAGTTGCCCATAACTCAAACTCCGCGCCGTAGTCCTCCACGGGTCTCTTTCCCTGTTTCAGGGTTCTCAGATTGTTTTCTGCAGTGATCTGGGTGTTGCGCTCTTCATACAGTAAGGTCATAGCTTTGAAGAAGTCCTCCAAGGAGCCTAGAATGGGGTCACTGGATTCAAATAATTTATCGGCCCACAACCTGAGTTCACCGCTAAGATAGGAAATGACTGTGCATACTTTAACCCTGTCTGAATAATAAGTCTTTGGTTTCATGGAAAACATTAACAAACAAGCATTGCGAAACTCACGAAAACGTGAGCGTACTCCAGAAAAAACACATGGAGGGTTGATATGTGGTTCAGGGTGTTCTGCAGCTTTTTGAGTGAAAACGTCGTTCATAATCTGTTTCAGTGTATTATTTTCATTTTTTAATTCTGTAAGCCCTGGAGCAAGTATTTCTACTTTTTGGTTTAGACTAGTGATTTCGTTGGCCATACCATTAGGATCCATTTTCACTATAGATTCCAATATATTTTAAATGGCTTGATTATTCTATCATGTACAGCTGATTTTATAGATAAATTGGTATTTTGTAGCTAATCACTTAATTTCAGCTCATATGGGGTTAATGAGCTGAAACAATCCTTGAATAGCAGTTCATATAAGAAAAAATAGAATGATTGCGTGGATCACTTTGATACATATAGAATATCAGAGTGAGATTTAATAAGATCAATTTCTCCTGCTACATTAACGTTCCTCAACTTTATAATGCAGATAATATGCAGTTCTTATAGATTTATTCCTGCCTTGTGTGAAATTGAGTTAGAACCTGACTTTAGTCACAGAATTTCCTATTTACACTGAGTAAAGGTTCAACAGATGAGGTCATGCAGATTCAATTTAAACTGTATGCAGAAATGACAAGTTGCAAAGACACTCTTTACTTTACACTGGGGTGTTTGCAGAGTTAAGCAGTCCGTGCATACAATATTAACAGCAGGCAGTTCAATAAGAGAACTTACTTGATTTGCGGTCCGAATATGATTATAGCTTCGGTAAGGAAGAGGCACTGTGTTGGGAGAACCAGACAGGCAGAGAGCGTGAAGCGGTTAGCAGCTTGTGTAGCGTCTGACGGAATCTGCAAAGACACAGCTGAGAGTTGGTTATGGATGACGTCAGGAGTTCCAGACTATGGGAGTGTAGAGGTGTTTTGCAGGTAAAGTCGATCCACTGTAGTTAAATGTAGATTATGCCAGGCTGAAGTAAAAGGCTGAAAAAGGTTCCTGAAGTTAGGGATTTAAGGCTTGACAGAGCAATTTACAAATTGTGAGAGGAATTTTGCATCAGCTTAGACAATAACAATAATCAAGCAACTAACAGGTGTTGCTGATACCCATTTTATAGGGAAAGAAAGGAGGCGGATACTATAGATTTAAAAGGGAAACGTGACACCATCACAGAAAGGAGAAGCAACCGGCTTAAGCGTTTCGGCCGCAATTGGCCGTAATCATAGCCTACTCATCACTAAATATCTGTGAATATTTAAAAGGTAAAAACAAATCTTATTGGCTAATACAGAAGACATTCCTCTCTTACTTGAAAGTGCTTAAATTATTTTAGATAGAGTTATTAATTACATATTAGTTCTACTTAAAGTGAAGGTCAATTTTGACGAATTAGTGCCTGTTTTTTAATAATCCTATTAAAAACAAGGGCACTTTGACGCTTGAAATGTCAATTTTGATGAATTAAAGTGCCCTTGTTTTTAATAAGATTATTAAAAAACAGGCACTAATTCCTCAAAATTGACCTTCACTTTAAGGCTCATAATGAAACAAAAATGCACCATTAACGTGCTGTTACAAAGTTACAATTACAAAGAAAATAAATGAAAAATGTGCATGTTACAGTATATTCTTTCCAAGCGGAAACAGTGCAACAATAAATTCTGACTTAATGGGTACATAGTTATAGGATAATATGTGCTGTAAATGGAATTATAACAAAAGTAAAATACAGCACATCATAATATAAAGGCTATAATGCCGTTATTTCCAATAATTTATACGGTCGTAGTCAGAATTAAGACCAAGGGGTATACGTGTATTCAACTTAAAAAAGCAGAACATTTCACATTTATTTAGAAGTTTCAATCTATTCCCACCCTTCGATGATACACTATTTAACCTTTTAAAGCCGTTATGCCGTTGTATTCCGTCACAACGGCACTGGGCTTTAAAGTCGCTATGATGGAATACAACATCATCGCAAAAGGCTGTCCGGAAGCCTACTAGGCTTGCAGGATTTGATCGCAGTCTGGAGGGCATTCCTAGCATCTTAGGACGCCCCCCAGACCCGATCCCATAATTTAAATCTCGCAATCTTTTGCACGATCACGTGATTTCAATTTGTCTACATCAGAACGCTGTTCCGATGTAGACTTTTTAACCCGGTCATGAAAGGGTTAAAGGTGTCCAAGTTTTTGTGATCTTTATTTACAAAGTGTTGAACAATATGTGTGGTGGAGGTACCCCCATTAATGGTCGAGAGGTGCTCTTGTATTCTGGAACGTATGCCCCTAGTGGTTAGACCCACGTATTGCAGTTGACAAATGTCACATGTTATCAGATATATCACATAAGTACTGCTGCAATGGTGGTAACCGTAGATCTGATAGATTTCACCAGTGGTCATAGAGGTAAAAGGATCTGATATGTGGACATAATCACAGGGTTTGAATTTACAATGGCCACACCTAAACATACCATTATGTACAAGCCATGAGCTACGGTTGTATTCAATCTTTTTAAGTTTAGTTGGGGACACATTGTTACCAATTGTGTTGCATTTTCTATATGAGCATCTAAAGTCATTTTGAACCACATCCTGTAGTTTTTCATCTGCAGATAGTAGGGAAAAATGTTTTTTCACAATTTTACATATGTCATTGTACTGGGCACTATATTCAGTTATAAAAGTTACCCCATTGTACAGATCTCTATCAGTGTGATGTATTTTATTCATTAAGAGAGAATCTCTATCCAGGTGATTCACTTCCTGCCTAGCTTTTCTTATGACCTTAGCTGTATAGCCTCTAGCCAAAAGTCTTTCAGCTTCCTGTGAATATTCCTCAAAAACAGAACAGTTTTGTCTCAATCTGATGAATTGGCCTTTTGCCACAGCATACGGTACATGTCTAGGGTTACAGCTAGTGGAGTGTAGTAGTGTGATATCAGTGATGGGCTTGCGATATACCCTTGATTTAATAAATCCATCAACTTTTCCTGACAATGTAATATCCAGAAAATGTATAGAGTTTTGTTGGAACTCAAAGATAAATCTCATTCCCAATTGGTTGTCATTCAAATACTCCACAAACGCCAAAACTTGATCAAATGAATATGTTCAAACGAACAGGAGATCATTGATAAAACGTTTGTAAACCTGGATGTTGTCCCTGAATGGATTTGTATCTCCAAATATGTGGGACAGCTCCCACCAACCTAAAAATAGTTTGGCATAGGATGGGGCGAACTTGGCCTCCATAGCAGTCCCACATCTTTGGAGATAGAAAATGCCCTCAAATGTGAAAAAATCCCACAAATAGATTCCAAAAAGAATTGAGGAGCCTAGTAGATGATGGTCTAGATGGTGGTTTTCTTGATATAGATACTGTACAATTTTTATTAATTGATTCTCCATGGACTCCACTATTCCAAAACCTACCAAAAGTCCATAAATTGTTAGAAAACGTGGTTGGACTTGGACACCATATAGTTAGTTGAATCAACTCCCTATTAGATAATCTATCCCTCTGGTTGGATACTATTCTTCAGCCATTAGTTGTCTCCCTAGCTAGTTACATCATAGATACTAAACATGTGTTAAATATTCTAAATTCTATTACTTGGACATCAGTATCTAGCTGGCTAATAGTGGATGTAGTGGCTCTTTATACGTCCATACCACATGAGGCAGGATTGGGAGCTATGAAATATTTTTTGTCCCACTACACCAACTACAGTGTTCATTTTCAGAAGTTTGTTGTTAGGGTGATGCATTTTCTGTTCACCCATAATTCTTTCACATTTGAGGGCATTTTCTTTGAAAAGGTAAGGCTAAATGCCTGATCATTGAAACCATGTCTGCAGACAAAAATTTCAACTATAAAGCCCTTTTAGTAAGAACAGCTAGAGCCATGTTCTTTGCATTGATGCAAATGATCTCAATTACTGCATCGCAAATAAATGATTTAGCCAATCTAAGAATCCTTATTCATTCCTGAATATCCTCCAACAATGATTCAACTGATACCAATTCAGATAAGGAATCGCATCAAAGAGATGCCGCCCCTTTCACAGAAGTGCCTCCAGAACAGGAAAAACAGACTTAGCTCTAGGCTTAAAGATTAGATCCAGCTGTTTCACAGACTTTTCTACAGGCTTAGGGTTCTTAACTGCTAAAGAAGCAAATTCCTTCGGTAAACGCTTCAGTGTAATATGTGGATACACTCACCCGATGTGCCGCGTTATCAACACTGCTGTCTCTGCAGCACCACTCAGTGTTACCTCTTCAGCGCTCCCTGCGGGAGCTGTGGCGAGAATGGAAAGTTCCGGTTCAACAGGTGCAATCAGACGATGCAGGGAAATTTCACCTAATTCCCAGAGAAAATAATAAGATAGGAGAAGCCAGAGTCCTTGCACTCAAATAGATAGGTCTGGGTAGGTGCCAAAAAAACGAACCAGCATCAAATAGCATAAAAACGCTCCTTTATAGAATAGCACATAAAAGGCATACATGCCAGCACAGTGTACAGGTCAAAGGTTGACCTGTACACTGTGTTGGCATGTATGCCTTTTATGTGCTATTCAATAAAGGAGCGTTTTTATGCTATTTGATGCTGGTTCGTTTTTTTGGCACCTACCCAGACCTATCTATTTGAGTGCAAGGACTCTGGCTTCTCCTATCTTAACCGCTAAAGTCTGTAACACCTCCTTAAGCAAGGAATGTAAATGCTCAACCTTATAGGATAAATAGGCTGCCTCAGGTTATTGATCTGTGTTCGAGGACAAGTTCCCCAAAGACATAGGAAATCTAGAGAGGGAACAAAAACAGCGCTCCAAGCCCAGAAAAAAGTTAAAAGTTCAGCTTTATTCCAACATGATTAAAAACATGCAAAATATGTAAAAAGTGGTCAGCACAGTTGTGCAAAATACAAGTAAAAGAACAGGTGCAAAAAACAGCAAACGTTTCGTGCTTCACGCACTTGATCACTGCAAAGACATATCCCCCTCAGAGGATGAGGCAGAACCTTTAGAGTCTGAATCTTGACATGCCTTGGCAGAAACAGATTCATTTGGTAACTCACCTCTGGCAGAAGGAATATAGAGGAAATACATTTACACTTATGCATACTTGAAGGAGGCATAGCTGCCAACTCTTCAGAAATAGTCCTTGAAACCTGGGGAAAAGTCTACAGGACTTTCCTGAAAAGTTCTCACTGATGGGGGACAATCCTCTTTTCAAATCAGTAGAAATAATCGCTTGAGGATGCAATACCAAATTTAAACCGTGACTGCAAAGTTGCGCTAGAGGAAAGACACTAGCCAATTTGCAATGCAGGCAATTGTTGGTTGTTAATACAAAATCAGTAGACCTATACTCTAAAGGGTCTAACCCAGTAGGGACAGTTCTAGGGTGCTACGTATCACATAAATCAAGTTACATAGTACAGAATAACACAGTAATATCAAACAAGTATAAAAGTATATCACAAGTGTCATCTAAGCACTAAGTAAAGGTCTGCAGTTCGAGTGGTAGCAGAGCTAACCATTGAACTTAGACAGGCACTGACAGGTTGCTAAATGTTACAAAAAATGACCAAAAATGACCAAATGAGGTATAAGTAGCACCGAAGGATAAAAACAACGTATAACCCCCCACCCACACTCCTGGTATAGTGTATCTTACCCCCTCCAATACAGTTTTTGCAGCAATGGCTTCCAGCAGAGGGAGGGAGTGACTGTGAAGCACTTAAAAAATGCCAGAATGGCGGGAAAAAGTTTTTACACTCTCTATATCAGAGAATAATAAAGCCTGCACTGCGCTATTGTAGCCCCACACTGTGCACTCCATATCTCACCCCCGGCACCCTCATTGCAATCATAATACTCTGCATCACTGATCCAGAGTGAGGGATAAGTAAAACAGTAGCCGTCACTCAAAAACGAATGCCGGTGCAAAAATTTAAAATAACCACTACAGTGAAAAACAAGTACACATTGAGCATCCCTAAAGTTCACTGTTCCCTAACATACACACATAGGTATTTACTATAGCTGTATGATCTCAAGCTGTATTGTTAAGGTTGTGCCTCATTTTGTGAGCTCAGACTGTTTTACCTGCATGCTGTCCTCTGGCTATGATAATTTCATAATACATTCTAAGTTTTTAAACACACCATATGCTAAACATGCAAAATAAGTACAAGTAGTGGGGCTATGTTGTATTAGCAAATCATATTTAACTAGTCCTAAAGCCCGTTCACACGGGCCATTTTTTAAAGGGTACAGCGGTCCCACCCCTTGCGCTCTCTCCCTCCCCCTCTCTTTTGCTTTCTCTCTCTCTCCCCTTCTCTTTTGCTCTCTCTCTCCCATCTCTTTTGCTCACTCCCCCCCCTCTATTTTGCTCCCTCTCTTCTCTCTCTCTCTCTCTCTCTCTCTCTCTCTCTCTTCCCTCTCTTTTGTGCTTTCTCTCCATCCCTCTCTTTTGCTCTCTCTCCCCCTCTCTTTTGCTCTCTCTCCCCTCTCTTTTGCTCTCTCTCTCCACTCGTTTTTGCTCTCTCTCCCCTCTCTCCCCCCCCCCCTCTCTCTCTCTCTCTCTCTCTCTCTCCCCTCTCTCTCTCTCCCCCCTCTCTATCTCTCCCCCTCTCTCTCCCCCCCTCTCTCTCTCTCTCTCTCTCCCCTCTCTCTCTCCCCCTCTCTATCTCCCCCCTCTCTCTCTCCCCCTCTCTCTCCCCCCTCTCTCTCCCCTTCTCTCTCTCTCTCCCTTCTCTCTCTCTCCCCCTCTCTCTCTCTCTCCCTCTCTCTCTCTCTCTCTCTCTCTCTCTCTCTCTCTCTCCCTCCCCCCTCTCCCTCCCCCCTCTCTCTCCCCCTCTCTCTCTATCCTCCCCCTCTCTCTCCCCCCTCTCTCTTTCTACCCCTCTCTCTCCTCTCTCTCTCTCCCCCCTCTCTCTCTCCCCCCTCTCTTTCTCCCCTCTTTTGATCTCTCTCTTCCCTTTCTTTTGCTCTCCCTCCCCCTCTCTTTTGCTGTCTCACTCCCTCTCTTTTGCTCTCTTTATCTCCCCTCTTGATCTCTCTCTCCCCTCTTGATCCCTCTCTCACCTTTCTTATGTTTTCCCTACCCCCTCTCTCCCCTCTTTTGAGCTTTTTTGAGCTCTCAGTCTGCACTGCCTTTCACGGGCCTGCCTGGCCCCGCCCCCTTCATGGGCCCCCACGGCCCCGTCCCCTTCATGGGCCCGCCCGGCCCCACCACCTTCAGGACCTTCACGCTCCACCACGCCCCCTCATGGCCATGCCCCCTTCACGCTCGTCCACGCCCCCATCCACACCCAACCACGCCCACTTCTGCTCGCACCGCAGATCAGGTAGGGACTGTAAGGCCAGGTGTGTTTGTCCTCGTGCTGTCTCTACTGCGCATGACAGCTTTGGACAAACACACTTGACCTTTTATAGTATAGGATGGGGCAGATATATTTTCTGACATGAATATGTTATTGAAACCATAATCCACCCATTCTGTTTATCTCTTAAGAGGCCTATTTATGAGGGAGCATTTTTTATAAATTAATTTCTGTTAATATAAAGAAAGAGTAACTATTAAGGGCTAGATTACAAGTGGTGCTCAAAAGTATTATCACTACTGTTTACCAGCAATGCACAAGCACTTATATTTTTGCTCCCATGTTACAAGTTGAAAACAATATATTAGCACTCGAGTGAAAGTCCATGGTGCGCTAACATCTAGATGTTGGACAGCGTAGGTGCACTAAATCCCTCACATTATAGACTTCAATAAGGGTGCGCTGAAAAACTCATGTCAGCTTTTGTTCAATCGCTGAGCTGTAGATGTGCTAAGCCAAAGATCAAAATTTGGTGTTCTTCACTTACTGTTAAACTGATTTTTTTTTATTGAAATATAACTTACAAATACTGCACTTATACATTCATATATACATAAACATACATACACATATATTATATCTAGCCACAAACAAATATACACATAAATATGCACCTTTCTTCAGCCCTTCCCAGTCTAACACCATGTCATAAACCATATCTGTTCAAATCAAAGTTTAAACATGTATTTTAATAATAAGGGGCCTAATTATCATAGTGCGAATCATGTCCGCTGCACATCGATCTTGTTAACTGCTGGTGCAATGCCGCCCCCTGCAGATTTGCGGCCAATCGGCCACTAGTAGGGGGTGTCAATCAACCCGATTTCTCTCCGCGGCCTTAGAGCAGTCGGACAGGTTATGGAGCAGCAGTCTTTAGAGCTTGATAAATATGCCCCTAAATCTTTATTTTATATTTAATATGTATACATATGAGTATTACTCAATCTACATAATGAAATGCAATTAAAGGTGTTACATTTATATGCTCTTAAATTTAATAATTGCATTTTGCCTGGATTGTACAAACGTTTATCAAACATTGAAGATAAAAAAATAGATAATGTAAGATGGATATATTAATGTTAATGTCAGTATACTATTTAAAAATGGCCCTTCTATTTTTTATGCATTAGATTATACAAATACGTCAATAATGTGCATATTACTTAAACCTAAACCAACCTTGATGTATCTTCCTTTCAAAATGTACAGGTAGCCCTCAGTTTACGCCGGGGTTAGGTTCCAGAAGGAATGGTTGTAAATCGAAACCGTTGTAAATTGAAACCCAGTTTATAATGTAAGTGAATGGAAAGTGAGGGAGATAGGTTCCAGGCCCCTCTCAAAATTGTAATAAGTAACACCTAATACATTATTTTTAAAGCTTTGAAATTAAGACTTTAAATGCTAAACAGCATTATAAACCTAATAAAATAATCACACAACACAGACTTCACTTGCATTTTTCTGCAAACAGTTCTTTCTATGCATTCCAATCTGGACTGATTTATAGACAGGAAGATCTTGTTCCTATGAAATCTGCTCGATAGCTCATGTCTGGTTAAATTGATTAATTTCAGCTTGCTTGGCTTTGCTGCAACACAAGCGGACAGCTCCACCTACTGGCTATTTTAATAAATGCACTGCTTTTCAATGCTTTTCAATAGCAGTCACATGACTGGAAAAAAAGGTTGTTATTCTGAAACGGTGTAAATTGAACCGTTGTAAAACGAGGGCCACCTGTATTTAACATTTGAAAATAGATACATAGATTTAACTCAGTTCGGGAATGACTACATTTACAGTATGTGAGGTGGTCAAAAATGTTTGAATTTATAACACTGAGTTCTGAACAGTTATCCTGTCTTACATCACATATCTGTTTTTTGTAGGCAGGAATAAAGGATGCTGTGTAAGTGATCAGGAAAAAAAGGGAAATAAATGGAATTACACAAGAATTTTAAACATACTAAAAGTCTTGTTATATATATTTCAGTAACAGGTAGGCTCTGTTCATCTGGATTAAAAAGTCTAACATCAACCTCAAAAGAAGGGAAATCTTACAAACCAGCTGTTTACATGTGATACAAAATCCTGCACTGACTTTATTTTTAGTTTTGCATAATATACCTACATGTTTCAACTTTTCTAATGAACAGGTTAAAATGTAAATTGCTTGGGTATTATTTCACTGAGGTGTTTTTTTTTCTGGTGAGTTTCAGAAGGATATCTGATGGAGCTAATAAGGAAAATATTTTGCAAGCCGTCTGAAAGAAACTGAGGTTTGTGGAATCAGGAAACCAAGTCTACAGATCAGAGAGGAAAGATATTAAAATATTTGATAAAATCACTGAGAACCTTCTATATATTTATACTCCGCCAAATTGTCACTGAACTATAAATATGCACATATATTATTTAGTAGACTTCTCTAAAGTATTTATTTTTGGGGGTTTTAAACATAAAACAGATATTAGAAACACAGAATATAAAAAAAGAGAGAGACAGAATATAAAAGCATGGCATTTATAAATTTATATTTACCATAAATTTATATTTACCATACCCTTATAAACAACCCAGCTTCATGATTTTATTAAAAGTACAAAAACATTTTTTTGTTTAACTTATAATACTATATATATATATATATATATATATATATATATATATATATATATATATATATATATATGGAAAGAAAGAAGAGTATGGTGCTGAAGGTGTCTGTTTGCCTATAGAGATTATCTGAAAATAACAGTTTATGCTGCTAGTACTCTATGGAGGAGGTATAGCAGTAAAATCACTGGATATCCCTGTGTGAAAATTGTGGAAAAGAAAAGGGATTAGAGCATAAGTAACGCAATAACTGAGAGGTCTAAAAACAAAAGACCATTCCTAGATGACAACAGATAAACACAATCTAATAATCTCAGAAATATTTATATAAAGCTAAACAAAGGGACATATGGAATTAATAATTCAATTGTCACAAACAAACTTTATTCCAGTCCACAAAATAATAGTATTGGAATGGACACGAATAATAAAGTAATGCTTGCTTGTGCTACTTACAGTGTTCTACCTCATTTGAATGAGGTAAGAATGTTTCTTTATGGGAGAGCCCTCTTCAGGCACAAATGGTATCTACCGCATAATTCTTTACGTCTTTACTCTCACGGGTAGTTCTGTTGCTTTTTTCAGTATGGTAGAATGCAATGTTGCTCCAGCAGATGTGAAGACAAAACTGTATTTTAATTTAAAATAAAAAAGCACACTACTATTATTCTGCTCACATGTAAAGACCTCAATAGTATATGAGGTAACAATCAGGCACCAAACGTATCTTGCAATACTCCTTAACTGTTTTTGTAGTGCTGAGTAAATTCACATGCGGATATTGTAAGCGGGAAACAGTATCTGGTATGCTGCTAATGAAAATTGTTAGTGACAAAAATACCCCTCGGGATTTTGTCCTGGGAACAGCTTTAGTACACAGTCTTCACAGCAGATAAAGTACCCCACACATGCTGCATTAGGTGTAAAAGCATTGGCCTGTTTATTTGCAGACAATTTGCAGGAATGCAATTGTAACATTAACAAAACAAAATAAATCCTTGCACAATAGTGCTTATTAAACAAAATATAGCAGGCCTGACAAAGTAGTTTGACTTTTCAACAGAACTACAAAATTACAAAGAGATTTTAAAATTTCAGGCATAGAACCTCTAGACAGCTGCCAACCAGGATTAAACAATCACTTGTAAACAAAAAAAAAGCCTGAAAAGTGTTAAAATATTCAGATGGTTTCCATTTTGCTGTAGGCTTGCGTACTTCCTTGTTTGTTACACAGGTGCTCAAAAACGTATTCAGGTGTTACGACTAACCCCACGATATCTTCATTCGACACTTAGCAACTTGGTAGTTTTAAGAAGAAAATTAGCATCTCAGAGTATGTTGCTTAGCAACTCTAACCTGATAGTGTAAAAGACCTGTTTATGCTTCACCTGTGATCCATAAACACATTTAGAAATGTTTACTAAACTATTTAATTCACACCTTTGTCAGACTCCTATGCTTAGATAATATATTTTACCTCATTATTTAATATAATGGGCAACAGTTTGTGCACTTCGGGTTTTCCGCTCGTATTAAGTTGAAAGAAAACGTGATCGCTTGAGCTCTGGCTAACTTGCAAAACAAAACGTCTCACAAAACACATCAAAAATACATAACAAAGTAGAATTGCACTCATAATAGCACTATATAATAAAAAATATATTTTTTTTAAATTGCGCAAAAAAGTTTCAAAGGGACATAAAAGGCTCAAAGGTCTCAGGTCTAAGTGGGGGAAAAAATCAGGGCTATAACATTGAGATACATACATGTCTAAATATGTATACGTATGTAGAGGAAAACATGTCAAAACATATTTATGCAACAGTCATATTACATAAAGGGTTATATTGTGTATTTTGCAAAACATCTACCCAGAAGCAAACCAGGAACTGGTCACGAGATGTAGTTGGGTTTTTTCACCTAAACATTGGAATTCATAAAGACTTTATCGCCTTTTCTATTTTGTCTCGCAGTTTATTCTCAATATTTCAATCTGATCACTTGTCTCCTTTCCTTTTTTTATTTTTCTTTCCATTTTCTTTAACTGTTTTTAGGCTTTCTTTGTGCATATGTTAGAGTGGACTGTTTAATATAGAGATTATTTTTATTATTATTATTATACTAGTTATGGAAGAGCTCAACCACAAAAAGAACAATGGCTCAATAGCTTGTTTTTTGACAGGTCACATCCCGGGAGAGGTCTCATTTACAAAAGAAAACTTTGCTGAGGCATATCAGCCTGATCCAGCCTAAAAAGGATGGTCCAGCCCTGAACTACCAGGCAATCCTCCTCCTAACAATGTCAACACCAGATGATTGTTTTGGCTTTTTGTGGGCTTCCTCAGTGAGGTGCAGCCATATTCCTCTAGGCACATTGGGCAGGGAGTGCATGTCTGGTTCCCCCATAACCATTAGGGAGAATTATCTTTTAATATTTTCATTTGTTTGCTTAGTAATGTTTTGAAGATGTAGTTTTGATGTGGATATATTTCACAGTGTCACACAATCTATTTGGCAAGAAGGGAACAGTTACAAGATGCAGCTCCATTGATTATAATGAAGCTGATATCCCAACTCACAGCTGGTACAAAACTTTATAAATTTCCCAATTCTAAAGTTTAGATGTCGTGGTAAGATTTTTCAGTGAGATATTCATTTTAGCACTGGGTTTTATTAAATCTAGGGCAATATCTTATATAAATTATTAGATATTACTTATTGCTTAACTATATATTATTTTGGGATTTAAAATATTTTATATTCATATTACTTTTTATATCAGTATTATTTTTATATACTTTGAGCCTTTATGCCTAGTAGAGGAAGCTGAAAACTTGAGTCCATTATTGACAGCAGAAGACAATTCAAAAGCTGTTAACGATCTCAGTGTAAACTGAGTGTAATGTTATCATCTTTTAATTCCCATTGACATTAATAAGAGCAGGAAAAAAAATTTGGCTAGCAGAAAACCAAAGTCTGTTAGCTTTGTCTATTTCAACAATATGGTATATTGCGTATTGGAAATTAGATACAACAAATCAATGTTGGAATGTGTAGTTTGCCTTTTTGATACACCTCATTTTTTAGTTTATATGTTGTGATTAGTATGGTGTTAGATGCACTTTATCCTGCAGCCTCACTTTCATAGTAACCGGGAACTCATTTTGTGTTTAATGCTGCATGCCTTCAATAAAATTATAATTACACTGCACATTTAGCACATATCCTTGCCTTGAATCAGGCTAATGAGACTAAACCATGGGTTCAATTAGAAGGCTCTTTGACAAACACTCTGGTTTTGAGTGATCTATGTTGGCTCCCCAAAAATTATAGATCCTCAAAAGTAGAACTTAAACCTTTTGTCACTTACACATTGAGAGTCTGGGATAAAACCATTGGGTCAGTGGGCAGTGTATCAAACCCAGTCTAGCCATTCACACCGTATTGAATAATCCCTTTTCAATTCTCAATGAGATTTCAAATGTACCTATTGTAGGGAGTAGGCCCTCACATATCCAAGTTAATTTATTATTGAACAAGGGTCTTGTAAAGTCTCAAGTTGAAATAGGTCCTCCACTGGATACATGGTTTGCATATGTTTGCATTAGGCACTTTATATCTTCTAATATATTATATTATATATAAGTCTGATCTAACAAGAGATCTGACTCCCATAAAATCTCTTTGTATCTCTCCTAGTATCATTAGGAGACATGTCTCTCTTAAGTTATAGGGGTAAATTTAATAAATGTCGAGCAGACATGATTCACTATAGCGAATCATGTTTGCTCAACATCGCTAAATCCCAACAGCATACGTTGTTGGCATTTATCATTGCACAAGCATTTCTAGTGCAAGTTCTAAGGTTGTCAATCATCCCGATCATTTCGGATCAGGATGATTTCAATCCGCCACCTAAAAGGTGTCGTACAGGTTAAGAAGCAGCGGTTTTATGACCACTGCTTCTTAACTTCTGTTTCTTGCTTGCCTGAAACAATGGGCCCCCGAAGCAGCATCTGCTGCTTCATAAATGGAGTCCATAAACTACTTTGTGGTGCCTAGAGCAAAAGTAACCCCACATATGTAATGAAATTGGAAAGGGGGCTTAATAGTACATGAGATAACACATTTGGGGGAGAAAAAAACTTTCTCTAACACTAAAGAAAACAGAATTTATGCTTAACTGATAAATTACTTTCTCTTGCGGTGTATCCAGTCCACGGATTCATCCTTACTTGTGGGATATTCTCATTCCCTACAGGAAGTGGCAAAGAGAGCACACAGCAAAGCTGTCCATATAGCTCCCCCTCTGGCTCCACCCCCCAGTCATTCGACCGATGGTTAGGAAAAAAGGAGAAACCATAGGGTGCAGTGGTGACTGTAGTTTAAACAAGAAATTTTAACCTGACTTAATAGCCAGGGCGGGCCGTGGACTGGATACACCGCAAGAGAAAGTAATTTATCAGGTAAGCATAAATTCTGTTTTCTCTTGCAAGGTGTATCCAGTCCACGGATTCATCCTTACTTGTGGGATACCAATACCAAAGCTTTAGGACACGGATGAAGGGAGGGAACAAGACAGGTAACCTAAACGGAAGGCACCACTGCTTGCAAAACCTTTCTCCCAAAAATAGCCTCCGAAGAAGCAAAAGTATCGAATTTGTAAAATTTGGCAAAAGTATGCAGTGAAGACATTGGGGGGTAGTTATCAAGCCGTCAACTTTTCTGCCTTCGCCGGCCCAATACGCCCGCCTAAGCTCGCCTCACATCGCCGCCGCGGACCTGAAAAAATACGCCTAAGTTATCAAAAAAAGCTGTCAAAAAGCTGTGGGGCGATGAGCAGCGGACTGTGAGAGTTATCACTCATCCGATCTCGCTGCTCTTCGGCTGTTTGACAGCTTTCTTGCTAGCCTGTCACTAAGCACCCACACTAATCTGCACTGTTCTACCCCCTATACCGGCGCCCCCGGAGCCCCCCGCAACTAAATAAAGTTACTAACCCCTAAACTGCCACTCCTCGACCCCGCCGCAAATATTAAAAATGTATTAACCCCTAAACCGCCGCTCCTAGACCCTGCCGCAACTATTAAAAATGTATTAACCCCTAAACCGCCGCTCCTAGACCCCGCCGCAAGTCTTATAAATGTATTAACCCCTAAACCGCCGCTCCCGGATACCGCTGCCACCTACATTATACCTAGTAACCCCTATCCTGCCCCCCCTATACTGCCGCCCTCTGTAATAAAGTTATTAACCCCTATCCTGCTGATCCCGCACCTCGCCGCAAATAAAAAAATTGTTTAACCCCTAAACCACCGCTCCCTGAACCCGCCGCAACCTATATTAAATTTATTAACCCCTATCCTGCCCCCCCTACACCGTCGGCACCTATAATAAATTTATTAACCCCTATCCTGCCCCCCCTAAACCGTCGCCATCTATAATAAATTTATTAACCCCTATCCTGCCCCCCACTACACCGCCGCCACTGTAATAAAATTATTAACCCCTAAACCTAAGTCTAACACTAACCCTAACACCCCCCTAACTTAAATATTAATTAAATACATCTAAATCATATTTATATTATTAACTAAGTTAATCCTATTTAAAACTAAATACTTACCTATAAAATAAACCCTAATATAGCTACAATATAAATAATAATTATATTGTAGCTATCTTAGGATTTATTTTTATTTTACAGGTACCTTTCAATTTATTTTAACTAGGTACAATAGCTATTAAATAGTTATTAACTATTTAATACCTTACCTAGCTAAAATAAAGAGAAATTAACCTGTAAAATAAAAACTAACCTAAGTTACAATTACACCTAACACTACACTATACTTTAATAAATTATTCCTATTTAAAACTAAATACTTACCTGTAAAATAAACCCTAATATAGCTACAATATAAATAATAATTATATTGTAGCTATCTTAGGATTTATTTTTATTTTACAGGTACCTTTCAATTTATTTTAACTAGGTACAATAGCTATTAAATAGTTATTAACTATTTAATAGCTTACCTAGCTAAAATAAAGAGAAATTAACCTGTAAAATAAAAACTAACCTAAGTTACAATTACACCTAACACTACACTATACTTTAATAAATTATTCCTATTTAAAACTAAATACTTACCTGTAAAATAAACCCTAATATAGCTACAATATAAATAATAATTATATTGTAGCTATCTTAGGATTTATATTTATTTTACAGGTAACTTTGTATTTATTTTAGCTAGTTAGAATAGTTATTAAATAGTTATTAACTATTTAATAACTACCTAGCTAAAAGAAATACAAAATTACCTGTAAAATAAATCCTAACCTAAGTTACAATTAAACCTAACACTACACTATCATTAAATTAATTAATTAAACTACCTACAAATAACTACAATTAAATACAATTACATAAACTAACTAAAGTACAAAAAATAAAAAAAGCTAAGTTACAAAAAATAAAAAATAAAAGTTACAAACATTTAAAAACATATTACAACAATTTTAAGCTACTTACACCTAATCTAAGCCCCCTAATAAAATAACAAACCCCCCCAAAATAAAAAAATGCCCTACCCTATTTTACATTAAAAAGTAAACAGCTCTTTTGCCTTACCAGCCCTTAAAAGGGCCTTTTGTGGGGGCATGCCCCAAAGTTCAGCTCTTTTGCCTGTAAAAGAAAAATACAACCCCCCCCAACATTAAAACCCACCACCCACATACCCCTAATCTAACCCAAACCCCCCTTAAAATAACCTAACACTAATCCCCTGAAGATCATCCTACCTTTAGTTGTCTTCACTCAGCCAAGCCACCGATGGAACTGAAGAGGACATCCGGACCGGCAGAAGTTATCCTCCAAGGGGCGCTGAAGAAATCTTCCATCCAATGAAGTGATCCTCCAAGCGGCGCTGAAGAAATCTTCCATCCGGGCGAGGTCATCTTCCAAGAGGCGCTGAAGAAGTCTTCTATCCGGGCGAGGTCATCATCGAAGCCGGGTCTTGAATCTTCATCCCGCCGACGCGGAACATCCTCCTTTCCCGACGAACTACCGACGAATGAAGGCTCCTTTAAGGGACGTCATCCAAGATGGCGTCCCTTCAATTCCGATTGGCTGATAGGATTCTATCAGCCAATCGGAATTAAGGTAGGAAAAATCTGATTGGCTGATGGAATCAGCCAATCAGATTCAAGTTCAATCCGATTGGCTGATCCAATCAGCCAATCAGATTGAGCTCGCATTCTATTGGCTGTTCCGATCAGCCAATAGAATGCGAGCTCAATCTGATTGGCTGTTCGTCGGGAAAGGAGGATGTTCCGCGTCGGCGGGATGAAGATTCAAGACCCGGCTTCGACGATGACCTCGCCCGGATAGAAGACTTCTTCAGGGCCTCTTGGAAAATGACCTCGCCCGGATGGAAGATTTCTTCAGCGCCGCTTGGAGGATCACTTCATCGGATGGAAGATTCTTCAGCGCCCCTTGGAGGATAACTTCTGCCGGTCCGGATGTCCTCTTCAGTTCCATCGGTGGCTCGGCTGAGTGAAGACAACTAAAGGTAGGATGATCTTCAGGGGATTAGTGTTAGGTTATTTTAAGGGGGGTTTGGGTTAGATTAGGGGTATGTGGGTGCTGGGTTTTAATGTTGGGGGGTTGTATTTTTCTTTTACAGGCAAAAGAGCTGAACTTTGGGGCATGCCCCCACAAAAGGCCCTTTTAAGGGCTGGTAAGGCAAAAGAGCTGTTTACTTTTTAATGTAAAATAGGGTAGGGCATTTTTTTATTTTGGGGGGGTTTGTTATTTTATTAGGGGGCTTAGATTAGGTGTAAGTAGCTTAAAATTGTTGTAATATGTTTTTAAATGTTTGTAACTTTTATTTTTTATTTTTTGTAACTTAGCTTTTTTTATTTTTTGTACTTTAGTTAGTTTATGTAATTGTATTTAATTGTAGTTATTTGTAGGTAGTTTAATTAATTAATTTAATGATAGTGTAGTGTTAGGTTTAATTGTAACTTAGGTTAGGATTTATTTTACAGGTAATTTTGTATTTCTTTTAGCTAGGTAGTTATTAAATAGTTAATAACTATTTAATAACTATTCTAACTAGCTAAAATAAATACAAAGTTACCTGTAAAATAAATATAAATCCTAAGATAGCTACAATGTAATTATTAATTATATTGTAGCTATATTAGGGTTTATTTTACAGGTAAGTATTTAGTTTTAAATAGGAATAATTTATTAAAGTATAGTGTAGTGTTAGGTGTAATTGTAACTTAGGTTAGTTTTTATTTTACAGGTTAATTTCTCTTTATTTTAGCTAGGTAAGCTATTAAATAGTTAATAACTATTTAATAGCTATTGTACCTAGTTAAAATAAATTGAAAGGTACCTGTAAAATAAAAATAAATCCTAAGATAGCTACAATATAATTATTATTTATATTGTAGCTATATTAGGGTTTATTTTATAGGTAAGTATTTAGTTTTAAATAGGATTAACTTAGTTAATAATATAAATATGATTTAGATGTATTTAATTAATATTTAAGTTAGGGGGGTGTTAGGGTTAGTGTTAGACTTAGGTTTAGGGGTTAATAATTTTATTACAGTGGCGGCGGTGTAGTGGGGGGCAGGATAGGGGTTAATAAATTTATTATAGGTGGTGACGGTTTAGGGGGGGCAGGATAGGGGTTAATAAATTTAAGATAGGTTGCGGCGGGTTCAGGGAGCGGCGGTTTAGGGCTTAAACTATTTATTTATTTGCGGCGAGGTACGGGATCAGCAGGATAGGGGTTAATAACTTTATTACAGAAGGCGTCGGTATGGGGGCGGCAGGATAGGGGTTAATAGGTATAATGTAGGTGGTGGTGGGCTCCGGGAGCGGCGGTTTAGGGGTTAAGACATTTATTATAGTTGCGGTGGGCTCCGGGAGGGGGTAATAACTTTATTTAGTTGCGGCGGTGTAGGGGGGGGCAGATTAGGGGTGTTTAGACTCGGGGTACATGTTAGGGTGTTAGGTGTAGACAGCTCCCATAGGAATCAATGGGATATCTGGCAGCAGCGAACTTGTACTTTCGCTATGGTCAGACTCCCATTGATTCCTATGGGATCCGCTGCCTCCAGGCTGGCGGATTGAAAACCAGGTACGCTGGGCCGTAAAAGTGCCGAGCGTACCTGCTAGTTTTTTGATAACTAGCAAAAGTAGTGAGATTGTGTGCGGAACATCTGGAGTGACGTAAGAATCGATCTGTGTCGGACGGAGTCCAGCGGATCGAAGCTTACGTCACAAAATTCTACTTTTGCCGGTCTGAAGCCTTTGATAACTAAGGCGAATCAGCCTCGCCACAAATACACTGCGGAATTCCAGCGTATTTGAGGTTGACGGCTTGATAACTAGGCCCCATTGTCGCTGCTTTACAAATCTGTTCAACAGAAGCCTCATTTTTGAAGGCCCAAGTGGAAGCCACAGCTCTGGTGGAATGAGCTGTAATTCGTTCAGGAGGCTGCTGCCCAGCAGTCTCATAAGCCAATCGGATGATGCTTTTCAACTAGAAGGAAAGAGAGGTAGCCGTCGCTTTTTGACCTCTCCTCTTACCAGAATAGAAAACAAACAAAGATGATGTTTGTCTGAAATCCTTAGTTGCTTGTAAATAGAATTTCAAAGCACGAACCACATCAAGATTGTTTAATAGCCGTTCCTTCTTAGAAGCTGGATTAGGACACAGAGAAGGAACAATGATTTCCTGGTTAATGTTCTTATTAGAAACAACTTTAGGAAGAAAACCAGGTTTGGTACACAAAACTACCTTATCTGCATGGAACACCAGATAGGGTGAATTACACTGCAAAGCAGACAATTCAGAAACTCTTTGAGCAGAAGATATAGCTACCAAAAACAAAACTTTCCAAGATAATAACTTAATATCTATGGAATGTAAAGGTTCAAACTGAACCCCTTGAAGAACTGAAAGAACTAAATTTAGACTCCATGGAGGAGCCACAGGTTTATAGACAGGCTTGATTCTGACTAACACCTGTGCAAATGCTTGAACATCTGGTACTTCTGCCAGACGCTTGTGTAAAAGGATAGACAGAGCGGATATCTGCCCTTTTAAGGAACTAGCTGATAAACCTTTCTCCAATCCTTCTTGGAGAAAAGACAATATCCTTGGAATCCTAATCTTACTCCACGAGTAACCCTTGGATTCCCACCAACAAAGATATTTCCGCCATATCTTATGGTAAATTTTCCTGGTGACAGGTTTTCTAGCTTGGATCAGAGTATCTATGACTGATTCAGAGAACCCACACTTGAATAGAATTAAGCGTTCAATCTCCAAGCAGTCAGCTGCAGAGAAACTAGATTTGGATGCTTGAATGGACCCTGTATTAGAAGATCCTGCCTCATTGGCAGTGTCCATGGTGGGACAGATGACATGTCTACTAGGTCTGCATACCAAGTCCCTGCGTGGCTACGCAGGCGCTATCAGAATTACCTGAGGCCTTCTCCTGTTTGATTCTGGATACCAGCCGAGGGAGAAGAGGAAACGGTGGAAAAGAAATAGCCAGATTGAAGGACCAAGGCGCTACTAGAGCATCTATCAATGCCGCCTTGGGGTCCCTGGACCTGGATCCGTAAAGAGGAAGTTTGGTGTTCTGACGGGGACGCCATCAGATCCACCTCTGGAATGCCCCATAGCTGAGTCAGCTGAGCAAATACCTCCGGGTGGAGTTCCACTCCCCCGGGTGAAAAGTCTGACGACTTAGGAAATCCGCTTCCCAGTTGTCTACTCCTGGGATGTGAATTGCAGATAGATGGCAAGAGTGATCCTCCACCCACCTGATTATCTTTGTTACTTCCTTCATCGCTAAGGAACTCTTTGTTCCTCCCTGATGATTTATGTATGCTACAGTTGTGATGTTGTCCGACTGAAATCTGATGAACTTGGCCGCCGCTAGCTGAGGCCATGCCTGGAGCATGTTGAATATCGCTCTCAGTTCCAAAATGTTTATCGGGATAAGAGACTCTTCCCGAGACCATAGGCCCTGAGCTTTCAGGGAGCCCCAGACCGCGCCCCAGCCTAACAGACTGGTGTCGGTCGTAACAATGATCCACTTTCTGGTCTAGTTGGATTTGAGGAGACAAATCTGCATAATCTCCATTCCACTGTTTGAGCATGCACAATTGCAGAGGCCTGAGATGAATTCGAGCAAAAGGGACTACGTCCATTGCTGCTACCATTAATCTGATTACCTCCATGCACTGAGCTACAGATGGCCGAGGAATGGAATGAAGAACTCGGCAAGTACTTAGAAGTTTTAACCTTCTGACCTCCGTCAGAAATATTTTAATTTCTACCGAGTCTATTAATGTTCCCAGGAAGGGAACCCTTGTGAGCGGGGACAGAGAACTTTTTTCGGTGTTCACCTTCCACCCGTGAGACCTTAGAAAGGCCAGAACAACATCCGTATGAGCCTTGGCTCTGGGAAAAGACGACGCCTGTATTAAGATGTTGTCCAGATAGGGTGCTACTGCAATGCCCCGCGGTCTCAGTACCCCTAGAAGGGACCCTAGCACCTTTGTGAAAATTCTGGGAGTGGTGGCCAACCCGAAGGGAAGGGCCACGAACTGGTAATGCTTGTCCAGAAAAGCGAACCTTAGGAACTGATGGTGATCTTTGTGGATAGGAATATGAAGGTACGCATCCTTTAGATCCACGGTAGTCATATATTGACCTTCCTGGATCATCGGTAAGATTGTCCGAATGGTTTCCATCTTGAAAGATGGAACTCTGAGGAATTTGTTTAGAATTTTTAGATCCAGGATTGGTCTGAAAGTTCCTTCCTTTTTGGGAACCACAAACAGGTTTGAGTAAAAACCCAGTCCTTGTTCTGTAATTGGAACTGGATATATCACTCCCATCTTGAGTAGATCTTCTACACAGCGTAAGAACGCCTCTTTCTTTGTCTGGTCTGTAGACAGACGAGAAATGTGGAACCTTCCCCTTGTAGGAGAGTCCTTGAATTCTAGAAGATATCCCTGAGTAACTATCTCTAATGCCCAGGGATTGGGAACATCTCTTGCCCAAGCCTGAGCAAAGAGAGAGAGTCTGCCCCCTACCAGATCCGGTCCCGGAACGGGGGATACCCCTCATTGCTGTCTTAGAAGCAGCTGCAGCTTCTTGGCCTGTTTACCCTTGTTCCAGCCCTGCAAAGGCTTCCAGGTTGCCTTGGGCTGTGAAGTGTTACCCTCTTGCTTTGCGGTAGCAGAGGCTGAAGCAGGACCGCTCCTGAAGTTGCGAAAGGAACGAAAATTAGCCTTGTTTTTAGCCTTAAAAGGCCTATCTTGCGGGAGGGCATGGCCCTTTCCCCCAGTGATATCCGAAATAATCTCTTTCAACTCGGGCCCGAAAAGGGTCTTTCCCTTGAAAGGAATATTCAGAAATTTTGTTTTAGATGACACGTCGGCCGACCATGATTTAAGCCAAAGCGCTCTGCGCGCCATGATGGCAAAACCAGAATTTTTCGCCGCTAACTTAGCTAATTGCAAAGCGGCATCTGTGATAAAAGAATTAGCCAGCTTTAGCTCAAAAGAAGGACTTGACAGGCTCAGAAAAGTCAAAAATAGTGAGATATTCTTGCAGAGGGATGCAGCAACTCTTAAAATTGCAAAGCTTCTGAAGCGTGATCATCGAACAATCAAGCGTTTCATTCAAAATAGTCAACAGGTCGCAAGAAGCGTTGTGGAAAAACCAAGGCACAAAATAACTGCCCCATGAACTGAGAAAAGTCAAGCGTGCAGCTGCCAAGATGCCACTTGCCACCAGTTTGGCCATATTTCAGAGCTGCAACATCACTGGAGTGCCCAAAAGCACAAGGTGTGCAATACTCAGAGACATGGCCAAGGTAAGAAAGGCTGAAAGACGAACCACCACTGAACAAGTCCACACAAGCTGAAACGTCAAGACTTGGCCAAGAAATATCTCAAGACTGATATTTCTAAGGTTATATGGGACTCGATGAAATGAGAATGAGTCTTGATGGGCAAGATGGATGGGGCCCGTGCTGGAGTGGTAAAGGGCAGAAGAGCTCCAATCCGACTCAGAACGCCAGCAAGGTGGAGGTGGAGTTCTGGTTTGGGCTGGTATCATCAAAGATGAGCTTGTGGGGCCTTTTTCGGGTTTGAGGATGGAGTCAAGCTCAACTCCCAGTCCTTACTGCCAGTTTCTGGAAGACACCTTCTTCAAGCAGTGGTACAGGAAGAAGTCTGCATCCTTCAAGAAAAACATGATTTTCATGCAGGACAATGCTCCATCACACGCGTCCAAGTACTCCACAGCGTGGCTGGCAAGAAAGGGTATAAAAGAAGAAAATCTAATGACATGGCCTCCTTGTTCACCTGATCTGAACCCCATTGAGAACCTGTGGTCCATCATCAAATGTGAGATTTACAAGGAGGGAAAACAGTACACCTCTCTGAACAGTGTCTGGGAGGCTGTGGTTGCTGCTGCACGCAATGTTGATGGTGAACAGATCAAAACACTGACAGAATCCATGGATGGCAGGCTTTTGAGTGTCCTTGCAAAGAAAGGTGGCTATATTGGTCACTGATTTGTTTTTGTTTTGTTTTTGAATGTCAGAAATGTATATTTGTGAATGTTGAGATGTTATATTGGTTTCACTGGTAAAAATAAATAATTGAAATGGGTATATATTTGTTTTTTGTTAAGTTGCCTAATAATTATGCACAGTAATAGTCACATGCACACACAGATATCCCCCTAAAATAGCTAAAACAAAAAACTACTTCCAAAAATATTCAGCTTTGATATTAATGAGTTTTTTGGGTTCATTGAGAACATGGTTGTTGTTCAATAATAAAATTAATCCTCAAAAATACAACTTGCCTAATAATTCTGCACTCCCTGTATGAGGGTGATTATGTATTATCCCTTATTTTTTTTTTACTATAGCTATATTGGTAAATAGGACCAGGGGCATCACTAGGGGGGCAAATGCCCCCCCCCTAGATAATGGCTTGCCCCCCCAGCCAGCCCCCCCACCAGCCCCGGCACTTTCATAATTCTTCAGGAACCAGGAGGAGGGAGGAGTCAGGAATATGTGTGAGAGTATTTTTAAATTGTGTTTGCCTCAAGCCTGCTCTAAACACAGCACCACGGGGCAACACTCCTCCAATTATCCCATACAATGCTTGCTGCTGGCGTTATTTGCTCCTCCTCCTGGGTCCTCCAGAAGAGATCAGTTCCAGTTCCTTCATATACAATCAAGCCAATGTCATGCGCAAGGCAACTATAATGCTGCGCGGGAACAGAGGAGTGCAGCCCTGTGATGTGAGCAGAGTCTGCCAAAGCAGAATTATATGCAGTCAGACTGTGAAATGAGCCCAGAAAACACCCTTTCCCTCTTTGCTCCCTTCCTCCCTCTCTGCCCGGTGTCAGACTGATGTGTGTGGTAAAGGGGTGACCCAGCTACAAACTGAGGTATGTGAATCAACTTAGCAGCCATCAGCAGGTACTGCCCCCTCCTTCTCTCCCCGTGCAGACATGGGGGCCTAGTTATCAAGCCATCAACCTCAAATACGCTGGAATTCCACAGTGTATTTGTGGCGAGGCTGATTCGCCTTAGTTATCAAAGGCTAGAGATCGGCAAAAGTAGAATTTTGTGACGTAAACTTCGATCCGCCGGACTCAGTCCAACACAGATCGATTCTTACGTCACTCCAGATGTTCCGCACACAAGTACGGCACAATCTGACTACTTTTGCTAGTTATCAAAAAACTAGCAGGTACGCTCGGCACTTTTCCGGCCCAGCGTACCTGGTTTTCAAACCGCCACCCTGGAGGCGGCGGATCCCATAGGAATCAATGGGAGTCTGACATAGCGAAAGTACAAGTTCGCTGCTGCCAGATATCCCATTGATTCCTATGGGAGATGTCTGCACCGAACACCCTAACATGTACCCCGAGTCTAAACACCACTAATCTGTCCCCCCTACACCGCCGCAACTAAATAAAGTTATTACCCCCTAAACCGCCGCTCCCGGAACCCACCGCAAGCTACTCTATACATATTAACCCCTAAACCGCCACTCCCTGACCCCGCCGCAACTATAATAAATGTATTAACCCCTAAACCGCCGCTCCCGGAGCCCACCGCAAGCTACTCTATATTAACCCCTAAACCGCCACTCCCAGAGCCCGCCGCAACTATAATATATGTATTAACCCCTAAACCGCCGCTCCCGGAGCCCACCGCAACCTATATTAAATTTATTAACCCCTAATCTGCCCCCCCTACACCGTCGCCACTTATAATACATTTATTAACCCCTATCCTGCCCCCCACTACACCGCCGCCACTGTAATAAAATTATTAACCCCTAAACCTAAGTCTAACACTAACCCTAACACTCCCCTAACTTAAATATTAATTCAATAAATCTAAATAATATTTCTATTATGAACTAAATTAATCCTATTTAAAACTAAATACTTACCTGTAAAATAAACCCTAAGATAGATACAATATAAATCATAATTATATTGTAGCTATCTTAGGATTTATTTTTATTTTACAGGTAACTTTCAATTTATTTTAACTAGGTACAATAGCTATTAAATAGTTATTAACTATTTAATAGCTTACCTAGCTAAAATAAAGAGAAATTTACCTGTAAAATAAAAACTAACCTAAGTTACAATTACTCCTAACACTACACTATACTTTAATAAATTATTCCTATTTAAAACTAAATACTTACCTGTAAAATAAACCCTAAGATAGCTACAATGTAATTAATAATTACATTGTAGCTATTTTAGGAATTATATTTATTTTACAGGTAACTTTGTATTTATTTTAGCTAGTTAGAATAGTTATTAAATAGTTATTAACTATTTAATAACCACCTAGCTAAAAGAAATACAAAATCACCTGTAAAATAAATCCTAACCTAAGTTACAATTAAACCTAACACTACACTATCATTAAATAAATTAAATAAATTACTTACAAATAACTACAATTAAATACAATTACATAAACTAACTAAAGTACAAAAAATAAAAAAAAACTAAGTTACAAAAAATAAAAAAAAATAGGTTACAAACATTTTAAAAATATTACAACAATTTTAAGCTACTTACACCTAATCTAAGACCCCTAATAAAATAACAAACCCCCCCCCCAAAATAAAAAAATGCCCTACCCTATTCTAAATTAAAAAAGTTCAAAGCTCTTTTACCTTACCAGCCCTTAAAAGGGCCATTTGTGGGGCATGCTCCAAAGAATTCAGCTCTTTTGCCTGTAAAAGAAAAATACAACCCCCCCTAACATTAAAACCCACCACCCACATACCCCTAATCTTACCCAAACCCCCCTTAAAATAACCTAACACTAATCCCCTGAAGATCATCCTACCTTTAGTCGTCTTCACTCAGCCGAGCCACCGATGGAACTGAAGAGGAGACCCCGACCGGTAGAAGTGATCCTCCAAGCGGCACTGAAGAAATCTTCCATCCGATGAAGTGATCCTTCAAGCGGCGCTGAAAAAGTCTTCCATCCGGGCGATGTCATCTTCCAAGAGGCGCTGAAGAAGTCTTCTATCCGGACGATGTCATCTTCCAAGCCGGGTCTTGAATCTTCATCCTGCCGACACGGAACATCCTTCTTTACCGACGGACTACCGACGAATGAAGGCTCCTTTAAGGGACGTCATCCAAGATGGCGCCCCTTCAATTCCGATTGGCTGATAGGATTCTATCAGCCAATCAGAATTAAGGTAGGAAAAATCTGATTGGCTGATTGAATCAGCCAATCAGATACAAGTTCAATCCGATTGACTGATCCAATCAGCCAATCAGATTGAGCTCGCATTCTATTGGCTGATCGAAACAGCCAATAGAATGCTAGCTCAACCTGATTGGCTGATTGGATCAGCCAATCGGATTGAACTTGAATCTGATTGGCTGATTCAATCAGCCAATCAGATTTTTCCTACCTTAATTCCGATTGGCTGATAGAATCCTATCAGCCAATCAGAATTGAAGGGACGCCATCTTGGATGACGTCCCTTAAAGGAGCCTTCATTCATCGGTAGTCCGTCGGTAAAGAAGGATGTTCCGCGTCAGCGGGATGAAGATTCAAGACCCGGCTTGGAAGATGACATCGCCCGGATAGAAGACTTCCTCAGCGCCTCTTGGAAGATGACATCACCCGGATGGAAGACTTTTTCAGCGCCGCTTGGAGGATCACTTCATCGGATGGAAGATTTCTTCAGCGCCGCTTGGAGGATCACTTCTGCCGGTCCGGGTCTCCTCTTCAGTTCCATCGGTGGCTCGGCTGAGTGAAGACGACTAAAGGTAGGATGATCTTCAGGGGATTAGTGTTAGGTTATTTTAAGGGGGGTTTGGGTTAGATTAGGGGTATGTGGGTGGTGGGTTTTAATGTTGGGGGGTTGTATTTTTCTTTTACAGGCAAAAGAGCTGAATTCTTTGGGGCATGCCCCACAAATGGCCCTTTTAAGGGCTGGTAAGGTAAAAGAGCTTTGAACTTTTTTAATTTAGAATAGGGTAGGGTATTTTTTTATTTTGGGGGGTTTGTTATTTTATTAGGGGTCTTAGATTAGGTGTAAGTAGCTTAAAATTGTTGTAATATTTTTAAAATGTTTGTAACCTATTTTTTTTATTTTTTGTAACTTAGCTTTTTTTATTTTTTGTACTTTAGTTAGTTTATGTAATTGTATTTAATTTTAGTTACTGTAGGTAATTTATTTAATTTATTTAATGATAGTGTAGTGTTAGGTTTAATTGTAACTTAGGTTAGGATTTATTTTACAGGTAATTTTGTATTTATTTTAGCTAGGTAGTTATTAAATAGTTAATAACTATTTAATAACTATTCTAACTAGCTAAAATAAATACAAAGTTACCTGTAAAATAAAAATAAATCCTAAGATAGCTACAATATAATTATTATTTATATTGTAGCTATATTAGGGTTTATTTTAAAGGTAAGTATTTAGTTTTAAATAGGAATAATTTATTAAAGTATAGTGTAGTGTTAGGTGTAATTGTAACTTAGGTTAGTTTTTATTTTACAGATAAATTTCTCTTTATTTTAGCTAGGTAGCCATTAAATAGTTAATAACTATTTAATGGCTATTGTACCTAGTTAAAATAAATTGAAATTTGCCTGTAAAATAAAAATAAATCCTAAGATAGCTACAATGTAATTATTATTTATATTGTAGCTATATTAGGGTTTATTTTAAAGGTAAGTATTTAGTTTTAAATAGGATTAATTTAGTTAATAATAGAAATATTATTTAGATTTATTTAATTAGTTAGGGGGGGTGTTAGGGATAGTGTTAGACTTAGGTTTAGGGGTTAATAAATTTATTACAGTGGCGGCGGTGTAGTGGGGGGCAGGATAGGGGTTAATAAATTTATTATAGGTGGCGATGGTGTAGGGGGTGCAGGATAGGGGTTAATAGGTGTAATGTAGGTGGCCGCGTTGTCCGGGAGCGGCGGTTTAGGGGTTAATACATTTATCAGAGTTGCGGCAGGGTCTAGGAGTGGCGGTTTAGGGGTTAATACATTTATCCAGAGTTGCGGCAGGGTCTAGGAGCGGCGGTTTAGGGGGTAATAACTTTATTTAGTTGTGGGGGGCTCCGGGGGCGCCGGTATAGGGGGTAGAACAGTGTAGTTAGTGTGAGTGCTTAGTGACAGGCTAGCAATAAAGCTGGGAAAAAGCCGAAGAGCAGCGAGATCGGATGAGTGATAACTCTCACAGTCCGCTGCTCATCGCCTCGCGGCTTTTTGACAGCTTTATTTGATAACTTAGGCGAAATTTTTGAGGTCCGCGGCGGCGATGTGAGGCGAGCTTAGGCGAGCGTATTGGGCCGGCGAAGGCAGAAAAGTTGACACGTTGATAACTACCCCCCCATGACATCAAAGAAGCAAGTGATTTACTGTAGGTTTTTGAAGCAAAAGCTCCGGCACAGTGGAGCAGAAGGTATGAGGGCTGGCTACTGTCTCCTGGCTGCATTAGTGTTAGAGTGTAAGGCGTGGGACTGTGCTTGTCACAGAGGATGAAGACTTTTTGTTTTATACAGTTTGTATTAAGCACAAGTACAACTAAACTAGGGATATAAAAAGTAGTTTATATATACACATTTGTCACCAATCGTATCATTTACTTTGCTTCAAACTAATCACTGTGACACATAGCACATAGTGAAAAAAACATCATAAAAAGTCCTTTGCAAATATAACAATTATTAACATAGATTGTGTGTCTGTGTGTTATATAGAGAAAGCATAAAGCTAAAATTAAATTATTTTGAACATAACTGATGCAACTTATTTATATGTCAAATAAGCTAAAGAAATATGCTCATACCTGATTCACAAGTTATTTTTCTACATTTTTAGCTATTTTTATTTATTTCACAAACTTAGCTTACTTAGGCCTAGATTTGGAGTTCGGCGGTAAAAGGGCTGTTAACGCTCCGCGGGCTTTTTTCTGGCCGCACCATAAATTTAACTCTGGTATCGAGAGTTTAATCAAATGCTGCGTTAGGCTCCAAAAAAGGAGCGTAGAGCATTTTTACCGCAAATGCAACTCTCGATACCAGAGTTGCTTACGGACGCGGCCAGCCTCAAAAACGTGCTCGTGCACGATTCTCCCATAGGAAACAATGGGGCTGTTTGAGCTGAAAAAAAAACTAACACCTGCAAAAAAGCAGCGTTCAGCTCCTAACGCAGCCCCATTGTTTCCTATGGGGAAACACTTCCTACGTCTGCACTCAACACCCTAACATGTACCCCGAGTCTAAACACCCCTAACCTTACACTTATTAACCCCTAATCTGCCGCCCCCGCTATCGCTGACCCCTGCATATTTTTTTTAACCCCTAATCTGCCGCTCCGTAAACCGCCGCAACCTACGTTATCCCTATGTACCCCTAATCTGCTGCCCTAACATCGCCGACCCCTATATTATATTTATTAACCCCTAATCTGCCCCCCTCAACGTCGCCGACACCTGCCTACACTTATTAACCCCTAAATCTGCCGAGCGGACCTGAGCGCTACTATAATAAAGTTATTAACCCCTAATCCGCCTCACTAACCCTATCATAAATAGTATTAACCCCTAATCTGCCCTCCCTAACATCGCCGACACCTACCTTCAATTATTAACCCCTAATCTTCCGATCGGAGCTCACCGCTATTCTAATAAATGGATTAACCCCTAAAGCTAAGTCTAACCCTAACACTAACACCCCCCTAAGTTAAATATAATTTTTATCTAACGAAATAAATTAACTCTTATTAAATAAATGATTCCTATTTAAAGCTAAATACTTACCTGTAAAATAAACCCTAATATAGCTACAATATAAATTATAATTATATTATAGCTATTTTAGGATTAATATTTATTTTACAGGCAACTTTGTAATTATTTTAACCAGGTACAATAGCTATTAAATAGTTAAGAACTATTTAATAGTTACCTAGTTAAAATAATAACAAATTTACCTGTAAAATAAATCCTAACCTAAGATATAATTAAACCTAACACTACCCTATCAATAAAATAATTAAATAAACTACCTACAATTACCTACAATTAACCTAACACTACACTATCAATAAATTAATTAAACACAATTCCTACAAATAAATACAATTAAATAAACTAGCTAAAGTACAAAAAATAAAAAAGAACTAAGTTACAGAAAATAAAAAAATATTTACAAACATAAGAAAAATATTACAACAATTTTAAACTAATTACACCTACTCTAAACCCCCTAATAAAATAACAAAGCCCCCCAAAATAAAAAATTCCCTACCCTATTCTAAATTAAAAAAGTTACAAGCTCTTTTACCTTACCAGCCCTGAACAGGGCCCTTTGCGGGGCATGCCCCAAGAAGTTCAGCTCTTTTGCCTGTAAAAAAAAACATACAATACCCCCCCCCCAACATTACAACCCACCACCCACATACCCCTAATCTAACCCAAACCCCCCTTAAATAAACCTAACACTAATCCCCTGAAGATCTTCCTACCTTGTCTTCACCATCCAGGTATCACCGATCCGTCCTGGCTCCAAGATCTTCATCCAACCCAAGCGGGGGTTGGCGATCCATAATCCGGTGCTGAAGAGGTCCAGAAGAGGCTCCAAAGTCTTCCTCCTATCCGGCAAGAAGAGGACATCCGGACCGGCAAACATCTTCTCCAAGCGGCATCTTCGATCTTCTTCCATCCGGAGCGAAGCGGCAGGATCCTGAAGACCTCCAGCGCGGAACATCCATCCGGACCGACGACTGAACGACGAATGACTGTTCCTTTAAGGGACGTCATCCAAGATGGCGTCCCTCGAATTCCGATTGGCTGATAAGATTCTATCAGCCAATCGGAATTAAGGTAGGAATTTTCTGATTGGCTGATGGAATCAGCCAATCAGAATCAAGTTCAATCCGATTGGCTGATCCAATCAGCCAATCAGATTGAGCTCGCATTCTATTGGCTGTTCCGA
Organism: Bombina bombina; assembly: GCF_027579735.1. NCBI lineage: Eukaryota > Metazoa > Chordata > Amphibia > Anura > Bombinatoridae > Bombina > Bombina bombina. Next base: position 556,384,116 of record NC_069501.1, on the reverse strand, counting down.
TCAGCCAATAGAATGCGAGCTCAATCTGATTGGCTGATTGGATCGGCCAATCGGATTGAACTAGATTCTGATTGGCTGATTCCATCAGCCAATCAGAAAATTCCTACCTTAGGGGGATCTGCGGTATGGAAAAGTCGCGGCTGAAAAGTGAGCGTTAGACCCTTTAATCACTGACTCCAAATACCAGCGGGCGGCCAAAACCAGCGTTAGGAGCCTCTAACGCTGGTTTTGACGGCTACCGCCGAACTCCAAATCTAGGCCTCACTCAGATGATTATAATGGGGGGTAGTTATCAAGCAGTCAACCTCAAATACGCTGGAAATACGCAGCGTATTTGTGGCGAGGCTGATTCGCCTTAGTTATCAAGCCCTAGATACCGGAAAAAGTAGAATTTAGTGACGTAAGCTTCGATCCGCCGCAGATCGATTCTTACGTCACTCCAGATGTTCCGCACACAAGTGCGGCACAATCTGACTACTTTTGCTAGTTATCAAAAAACTAGCAGGTACGCTCGGCACTTTTCCGGCCCAGCGTACCTGGTTTTCAAACCGCCGCCCTGGAGGCGGCGGATCCCATAGGAATCAATGGGAGTCTGACCATAGCGAAAGTTCATATTCGCTGCTGCCCGACATCCCATTGATTCCTATGGGAGCTGTCTGCACCTAACACCCTAACATGTACCCCGAGTCTAAACACCCCTAATCTGTCCCCCCTACACCGCCGCAACTAAATAAAGTTATTACCCCCTAAACCGCCGCTCCCGGAGCCCACCGCAAGCTATACTAAATGTTACCCCCTAAACCGCCACTCTCGGAGCCCACCGCCACTCTAATAAACTGATTAACCCCTAAACCGCCGCTCCCGGAGCCCACCGCAAGCTATAATAAATATGTTAACCCCTAAACCGCCGCTCCCGGTCCCCGCCGCAACTATAATATATGTATTAATCCCTAAACCGCCGCTCCCAGACCCCGCCGCCACCTACATGATACCTATTAACCCCTATTAAGCCCCCCCTATACCGTCGCCCTCTATAATAAAGTTATTAACCCCTATCCTGCCGATCCCGGACCTCACCGCAACTAAATAAATAGTTTAACCCCTAAACCGCCGCTCCCGGACCCCGCCGCAACCTATATTAAACTTATTAACCCCTAATCTGCCCCCCTACACCGCCGCCACTGTAATAAAAATATTAACCCCTAAACCTAAGTCTAACCCTAACCGTAACACCCCCCTAACTTAAATATTAATTAAATAAATCTAAATAATATTTCTCTTATTAACTAAATTATTCCTATTTAAAACTAAATACTTACCTTTAAAATAAACCCTAATATAGCTACAATATAAATAATAATTATATTGTAGCTATCTTAGGATTTATTTTTATTTTACAGGTAAATTTCAATTTATTTTAACTAGGTACAATAGCTATTAAATAGTTATTAACTATTTAATAGCTACCTAGTTAAAATAAAGAGAAATTAACCTGTAAAATAAAAACTAACCTAAGTTACAATTACACCTAACACTACACTATACATAAATAAATTATTCCTATTTAAAACTAAATACTTACCTGTAAAATAAACCCTAAGATAGCTGCAATGTAATTAATAATTATATTGTAGCTATTTTAGGATTTTTATTTATTTTACAGGTAACTTGGTATTTATTTTAGCTAGTTAGAATAGTTATTAAATAGTTATTAACTATTTAATAACTACCTAGCTAAAAAAAATACAAAATTACCTGTAAAATAAATCCTAACCTAAGTTACAATTAAACCTAACACTACACTATCATTACATTAATTAAATAAATTAGCTGCAAATAGCTACAATTAAATTAAATAAACTAACTAAAGTACAAAAAATAAAAAAAGCTGTTACAAAAAATAAAAAAAAAATAAGTTACAAACATTTAAAACATATTACAACAATTTTAAGCTACTTACACCTAATCTAAGCCCCCTAATAAAATAACAAAGCCCCCCAAAATAAAAAAATGCCCTACCCTATTCTAAATTAAAAAAGTTCAAAGCTCTTTTACCTTACCAGCCCTTAAAAGGGCCTTTTGCGGGGCATGCCCCAAAGAATTCAGCTCTTTTGCCTGTAAAAGAAAAATACAACCCCCCCAACATTCAAACCCACCACCCACTTACCCCTAATCTAACCCAAACCCCCCTTAAATAAACCTAACACTACCCCCCTGAAGATCATCCTACCTTTAGTAGTCTTCAGATAGCCGACACACCAATGAAACCGAAGAGGAGATCCGGAGAGGAAGAAGTCATCATCCAGGCGGCGCTGAAGAAATCTTCCATCCGATGAAGTCATCATCCAGGCAGTGCTGAAGAAATCTTCCATCCGATGAAGTCATCATCCAGGCGGCACTGAAGAAGTCTTCCATCCGATAGAAGTCTTCATCCATGCGGCGTCGATATCAACGATACCTGCTTCATGCAAGGAGGAAAGGCAGAAAAAATATACCGGTAAGAAACACCTTGATTCCATCAGACACAGATGTGTCAGAAGACCCGGTAAGCCCATCCTTATACATATACCGAACTATCCCTATTACAGCTAAGTTTACAAGTTATAGAAAATACCAAGAGACATTGTAAATACAAGTGAATTACATTATTACAACATTATTACAACTTATTGAATTATGAAGATAAACATTGTTACTTTTTGATCGAAAATAACAACACAGAGAAATAAGCCACTAAAATTGCGGCAACAAATTAATAAGGTGGAATAAGAAAAATAAAGTTTGAAAGGTGGAATTAATTAGAAAGATCACCAGAGCGCTTACTATAGAATTGTTTGATCTAACATTGCATATTTTAAATTCAGGGAGACGTCCCAATTATATATCTTTGTAATTTATATTTTTATTTATGTTTTTATGTTTTAAATAAATGCACTTTTGTTAAATTGTATAGAAGTCTCCAGACTATCTTATTTAGCTTACAGCGCTCCTAAACTCTATATTGTTTTGTCATTTTATAATTATATGCAGTAATCATAGGGAAGATTACCTGTGAAGGAGCTTTAAGATTAAATTCCAGGCGCAGTTTCTTATATATCTATTTTTAACTGTTTCACTTCCCTAGCTTATTTAATTAAGCAAGGTCTGGGACATCTCATAAATAAATTGGAACTATACTGGAAATCAGACATGTGCTTTCTTTTTCTGATGAATGGAATCAATGCACCCACTAAAATGAAAGAAAATAAAAAATACTGATGAAATTTGTCAGTATTCATTTGTTTACTTTAATTTTTTAAGGGTTAAATAATTACCTTAGAGGGATATGAAACCCACATTTTTTATTTCATGGTTCAGATAGATCATGTAATTGTAAGTAACTTTCTAATTTACTCCTATTATCATTTTTTTCTTCATTCTCTTGGTATCTTTATTTTTAAAAGCAGGAAAGTAAGCTTAGGAGCCGGCCCATTTTTGGTTCAACACCCTGAGTAACGCTTGCTAAATCATGACTATATTTAGCCACCAATCAGCAAGCGCTACCCAGGTGCTGAACCAAAAATTGTTAGCGCGGGATGCAATAAGCAATATTACCTAGCGTGTATTACAAGTTGCAAGTAAACTAAATTTGCACTCATCAGGTTAGCGCAAGTGAAAACCTAGCATAAAGTGTAAGGGTTAGAAAAAGTTGCACAACATAAATACATTAAATATATATATAGTTTCTGAAATAACTATTTCATATAAATAGTACAACTTTTTTCATAAAAGTTAAAAGATATATTGTATATGACAAGGTATTTGACTGGAAAGGGCTATGATTTATATGTATAAATGTCTAAATATGTATATATATATATATATATATATATATATATATATATATATATACACACATATAAATGCATATATATACACTTTGGAGCCCCTTCTACCCAAATACATTTAAACATGAAAAATAAATTTTAATCAATTTTAATATATTTTACTGTGAATATTTTACTTTCCAATGTTCTTTACTTAGAAGAAAATGTTCATAGTAGTTAAAAATTGAGTATAGTGGCATTCAGCGAAACTAGCCGAATGCCACTGGTGGCCACTATATTTGGCACTATTTTGCTTCTGAATAGTGTGAATGCACATTGTCACTGTAATTTAAGAGGCTTAACTTATTGAAACAGCATCACTTCAAGCAGATTAAGAGGCTTAACTAATTCAAACTGCATCACTTCCAGCAGATTGGAATGCCATATAAAATGAAGCAAAAATTCACCCAAGTGAAATATGAACTCTCTACATAGAAAATCCTAATATATTGTAATGGGAGCTATATATATAAAGGATATAAAGCTTTTGTCTGCTTGGAGATGTGTAACTAATGAAAAGTAATAAATCTTCCAATTCTACAGTATCACTGCCAACCAAAGCCAAACATGCAGCCAAAATGAATTAGCAGCGGGATGAGAGGACACAGCAATAACCGTTGTGACAGAGAACACATCCACAGCACATGCTTACCCAATATTCAGGACAGCCAATCAGGGTAAAAAAATATGTACTTTTTTAGTCAAACTTTCCATGAAAGTACATTGGTTATCTAAAACTGCAGCTTAATTATAAAACAGCTTAAACAATTGGAGCAGAAATGAAGGAAAATGTGCAAGTTATTCTGGATATGGTCTCTTTCACTTTTTTTTTAAATTAGGCTTTAAAGAGACATTAAACACTAAAGAAATGCTAGATAGAATGATGAATTAAAAGAAAAGATTAGTCTGAGAATAGCATGCAGATGTATTTTTTAAGTTTCATTAGCTGTTTAAATAGTGACAAAATAAGTGTAAAGTTTTAGTGTCTTTAAAACAATGGGAGCTGCCATATTGTAACTTAGGTTACCATCTCTGCTGTGGCCAAATAGGGACAGGTATAAATAGGTCACTAGAGTGTGCAGCCAATGACTGTGTGGCATATAACAGTGTCCTGCACTTCCATTTCTAACAGGAACTGATAGCTCACAGTTTCAGAATGGTATTACAGAAAAAGGAGACAAAATAAATAATTAGCTTTTTTATATGTACGATGTATATTTTTATATTTATATCTCAAAATGTTTAATGTCCCTTTAAATGATACAAACATTCTAAAATGAGAAAAAGGCAACATCTGCTTAACCTAAATAAGGTTAGTACATATGGCAGACCAATAGTGTCAGGGGTTCAATCTTTAACTAGTAATCTTTCATTATACATTGATTAATTTTTACAGCCATACGTGGCTAGAACAAAAGCGTATTTAAAAGACACTATCAGCATATAAAAAAATATTGGAAGAAATAATATGGAAAGATACTTGGTGGCTAATAACAGGAGATGTATCTTTGCTATATACCAACATAAAGAAACAGTTAGGATTACAAGCAATTAAACAGATACTTTCCCAAGACTCAGAATTAACACCTACTCTAAGTGATTTTATTTTGGAGGGAATAGCCTTTATTTTGGATCACAATTATTTTTGGTTTGATCATCAATATTTTTTACAGATTAGTGGAACGGCGATGGGAACAAGGTTTGTGCCCAGTTATACTAATTTATATATGGCTCACTGGTAGAATTGTTATGTGTTTAGCCTGCATAACTGGGCGCAATACCTTGTTTTCTATCGTCGTTACATAGATGACATATTCTTTATTTGGTCTGGGTCTGAAAATCAATTAAACTGAATTTTTGAAATATTTAGAAAGCAATCAATTCAATATCGGCTTTACATGGAATTATAATCAACACAAAGTAGAATTTTTAGACCTTGAAATTTATATTGAAGATAATAAAATAAAGAACATATTTAAAAAAAAAAAAAAAAGTACATGTAAATAATTTTATTAATACCAACAGTTGCCATCAAACTCGATGGCTTTCTAATATTCATAAAAGGCAATGTATTAGGTTGAAAAGAAATAGCAAAGACAATACTGAATGTGAAAAACAGGCTGAGATTCTAAAACAACAAATCATAGAAAAAAATTATAATGAAGAGAAGGTCATAAAAACAATAGAAGAGGTTATGAAATTAGAAAGAAGTGATTTGTTAAAATATAAGAACAAAACGTATAATAATGGAAATTCTAAAAAAGCTGTAGGTCCATTGGTCTTAAGACATAATACTCAATACAATCAGGTTAGGAATATAATTAACAAACACTGGAAAAAATTATTCAGAGATCCAGTTTTAGAGACCATTTTGGAAGAGATCCCCACTATCGTATACAAAAAGATTCCTAATATCAAAGATCATCTAACATGTAGTTACAGTAAAGATAGGAATACCAATTGGCTTAACACAGCACAAATAGGATTTGTAAAATGTCAAACCTGCAACGCTTGCCAAAGCACAAAGGAAAGAAATAGAGTCACCGGAAACTTTGTATCAAAAGAGGGAAAGAAATTTGAGATAAAAGAGTTAATTGTAACTACCTTCTCCTCATGCTCAATAGCACAAAAAGTCTTATACCCAGATACTGGAAAAAACAAATCACTCCGAGCATAGGAGATTGGAGGGCTGAGGTCAGGAGCCTGTTAGAACTGGAAAGATTTTATTACCTAAAAGTAGACAATCTAGTAACACACGAGATCATGACACTGTTGTGGGAGGGACAGGGACTCGGAAATAACACTGTACTCAGTAGTAACCTTCACTCCTCATAAATCCTAGCTGAAATGCCACACAAATTTACAGCACAGATAGGGATAAGGGGTCGCTGCTCTGTAACCCTACCCCTATTTTTTTCCACCTCTTTGTCTCCTCCCTACCCCACCCCTCCCCTCCGATACCCATTACCCTTCCCCTAGATATACCTTAGTGAGCGTAGAGTGATAAAGGTAACTCTACAAAATATGCTCATAGTCATAGGGATTAGAAAAGCCATTCAATATTGGAGGGGAGGAGATAGACTCAATGATTTAGGACAATTGGAGATGAAGTGGATCTATATTTTAGACACTTTTAGACACAAACGGTTTAAATAAAGATTTTGAACTACATCAATTTTTAAATTGATTTTTAAATTGGTTTTGCAAATTGGCTTTTTATATTGATTTAGTGAGTGGGAGCAGCTGCAGGGAGGTGGGTGGGAGCGCGTGCGCACAAGGGGGCGTGGGCGGACGCGCGCGCAGCTGTCCGATCAATACTGGATCTATGGGAGAGAGAAGAGGGAGAGGGGAAATATTGTTTAAAAATGGGATCTGGGAGGGGGAGGCAGGTACGATATTTAGGGGGGGCAGCTACAGTACGGAAAAAAGGGGTAAAATAAAAAAAAAATATTAAAAAAGTTTCCAGTACCTAAAATGGCCACAAATAGGAAGAGGTTAAGAGAGCTGTTTGGGGGGGATTGTGGAGGCTGGGGGGTTAGGGGGGAATCTACACTGCAGAAACTATTTATTTATTTTTAAAAAAATGCTTAAAAAAAAAGGCTTTTATTTTAGTACTTGCAGACTTTCTGCCAGTAATTAAGATGGCGGTGACATTTGTGGGATTGGGAAGGAATAGAGCTGTTTGTGAGGGGTCAGGGAGGGATCAGGGGGTGGGATGTATCAGATGGGAGACTGATCTCTACACTAAAGCTAAAATTAACCCTACAAACTCCCTAAAAGCTACCTAATTAACCCCTTCACTGCTGGACATATACAAGTGTGGTGCATAGTGACATTTAGCTGCCTTCTAATTATAAAAAAGCAACACCAAAGCCATATGTGACTGCTATTTCTGAACAAAAGGGATCCCAGAGAAGCATTTACAACCATTTGTGCCATAATTGCACAAGCTAATTGTAAACAATTTCAGTGAGAAACCTAAAGTTAGTGAAAAAGTTAACGATTTTTTTTTATTTGATCGCATTTGGCGGTGAAATGGTGGCATGAAATATACCAAAATGGGCCTAGATCAATACTTTGGGTTGTCTACTACACTAAAGTTAAAATTAACCCTACAAGCTGCCTACAAGCTACCTAATTAACCCCTTCACTGCTGGGCATAATATAAGTGTGGTGCGCAGCTGCATTTAGTGGCCTTCTAATTACCAAAAAGCAAAGCCAAAGCCATATATGTCTGCTATTTCTGAAGAAAGGGGATCCCAGAGAAGCATTTACAACCATTTGTGCCATAATTGTTTGTAAATAATTTCAGTGAGAAACCTAAAGTTTGTGAAAAAGTTTGTGAAAAAGTTAGCTATTTTTTTTTTTTATTTGATTGCATTTGGCGGTGAAATGGTGGCATGAAATATACCAAAATGTACCTAGATCAATACTTTGGGTTGTCTACTAAAAAAAATATATATACATTTAAAGGGATATTCAGGGATTTCTGACAGTTTGGCCCCTACTTATCAAGCTAGTGACTTTCTTGCATTCGACGGCACCAATACGCTCGCCTAAGATCACCTAACATCGCTGCCGCTGACCTGAATACGTTTTCCAAAATTATCAAGAAAGCTGTCAAAAAGCCGCGCACAAAGTACGGAGCGATGAGCAGCGGACTGTTGATAACTAACAGTCATCGATCTTGCTGCTCTTCGACTTATTCGCAGCATTCTTGGTATACTGTCACTAAGCACCCACACTATACTATACTGTTTACCCCTATACCACCGCTCCTGGACCCCGCCACACCTAAATAAAATATTTAAATCCTAAACCGCCGCTCCCGGACCCTGCCGCACCTAAATTAAAGTGTTTAACCCCTAAACCTCTGCTCACGGAGCCCACCGCCACCTACATTATACCTATTAACCCATAATCTGGCGCCCCCTATACCGCCGCCACCTACATAAAGTTATTAACCCCTATCCTGCCGATCCCGGACCCCGCTGCAACTAAATAAATTGTTTAACCCCTAAACTGCCGCTCCCGGAGCCCACCGCCACCTACATTATATTTATTAACCCCTAATTTGCCCCCCCTACACCGCCGCCACTATAATAAATATATTAACCCCTAAACCTAAGTCTAACCCTAACCCAAACACCCCCTAACTTAAATATAATTTAAATAAATCTAAATAAATATTCCTATAATTAACTAAATAATTCCTATTTAAAACTAAATACTTACCTATATAATAAACCCTAAGCTAGCTACAATATAACTAATAGTTACATTGTAGCTAGCTTAGGGTTTATTTTTATTTTACAGGCAACTTTGTATTTATTTTAACTAGGTACAATAGTTATTAAATAGTTATTAACTTTTTAATAACTACCTACTTAAAATAAAGACAAATTTACCTGTAAAATAAAACCTAACCTAAGTTACAATTACACCTAACACTACACTATAATTAAATTAATTAAATAAATTAACTAGAATGAAATACAATTAAATAAAATTAAATAAAATTAACTAAAGTACAAAAAAAAAAACACTAAATTACAAAAAAATAATAAAATAATTACAAGAATTTTAAACTAATTACCGTCCGGAAAAGTGGTGAGCGTACCTGGTAGGAATTTGATAACTTCCAAAAGTAGTCAGATAGTGCCGAACTTGCGTTCGGAAAATCTGTAGTGACGTAAGCATCGATCTGTGTCGGACTGAGTCCGGCGGATCATATGTTATTTCACTAAATTCTACTTTTGCCGGTCTGTAGGGTTTGATAACTATGGCGAATCAGGCTCGCCACAATTACGCTGCGGAATTCCATCGTATTTGCGGTTGACAGCTTGATAAATAGAGGCTATAGTGTTACAACGTAACTATCGCTAATTTTGAAAAAAAAAATGGTTTGGAAATAGCAAAGTGCTACTTGTATTTATTGCCCTATAATAGCAAAAAAAGCAATGAATATGTAAACATTGGGTATTTCTAAACTCAGGACAAAATGTAGAAACTATTTAGCATGTTTGCTTTTGGTGGTTTTAGAATTGTAACAGATTTTGGGGGTCAAAGTTAGAAAAAGTGTGTTTTTTTTTTATTTTTTCATCATATTTTATAAAACAAATTATAGTAAATTATAAGATATGATGAAAATAATGGTATTTTTTTAAAAAGTTCATTTAATGGCGAGAAAAATGGTATATAATATGTGTGGTTACAGTAAATGAGTAAGAAGAAAATTACAGCTAAACACAAACACAGCAGAAATTTAAAAATAGCCCTGGTCCTTAAGGGTAAGAAATTGAAAAATGGCCTTGCCCTTAAGGGGTTAAAAAGTATGATTTAATATTCATTCTAGATAGATTGATTTAATTATAATTCATTAATGAGATTGATGAATAATATGTTACAATAATATGTCACCATCACAATATATCATGTACCAACAAATCGACCTAGATTCAGAGTTATACGTTAGGGTAAAAAAGCAGCGTTAAGAGGTCCTAACGCTGCTTTTTTACGCCCGCTGGTATTACGAGTCTTGAAGATTTAGGTGTACCGCACACTTCTTTGGCCTTACCGCAAAATGACTTACGTAAACTTCATAAAGTCTTTTTTCTATGGGACTTCCATAGTGCTGATATTACGAGTCTGTCCTGGGAGGCCAAAAAGTGAGCGGTACAGCTTACCCCGTCAAGAGTCCTAACGCATTTAAAAGTCAGTAGTTAAGAGTTTAATGGTACAACGCCGTAACATAAAACTCATAACTAAAGTGCTAAAAAGTACACTAGCACCCATAAACTACCTATTAACCTCTAAACCGAGGCCCTCCCGCATCGCAAACACTATAATAAAGATTTTAACCCCTAATCAGCCGCTCCGGACACCGCCGCCACCTACATTATATTTATGAACCCCTAATCTGCTGCCCCCAACATCGCCGACACCTACATTATATTTATTAATCCCTAATCTGCCATCCCCAATGTCGCCGCAACCTACCTACACTTTTTAACCCCTAATCTGCCGCCTCCAACGTCGCCGCCACTATAATAAACATATTAACCCCTAAACCACTGCACTCCCGCCTCGCAAACATTAGTTAAATATTATTAACCCCTAATATGCTATCCCTAACATCACCGCCACCTACCTACATTTATTAACCCCTAATCTGCCACCACTATATTAAAGTTATTAACCCCTAAACCTAAGTCTAACCCTAACCCTAACACCCTCTGACTTAAATATAATTTAAATAAATCTAAATAAAATTACTATCATTAACTAAATTATTCCTATTTAAAACTAAATACTTACCTAAAAAATAAACCCTAAGCTAGCTACAATATAACTAATAGTTACATTGTAGCTAGCTTAGGGTTTATTTTTATTTTACAGGCAAGTTTGTATTTATTTTAACTAGGTAGAATAGTTATTAAATAGTTATTAACTATTTAATAACTTCCTAGCTAAAATAAAGACAAATTTATCTGTAAAATAAAACGTAACCTAAGTTACACTAACACCTAACACTACAATATAATTAAATAAATTAACTAAATTAAATACAATTACCTAAATTAAATTAAATTAGCTAAAGTACAAAAACCCCCACTAAATTACAGAAAATAATAAACAAATTACAGATATTTAAACTAATTACACCTAATCTAATAGCCCTATTAAAATACAAAAAGCCCCCACAAAATAAAAAAAAACCCTAGCCTAAACTAAACTACCAATAGCCCTTAAAAGGGCATTTTGCGGGGCATTGCCCCAAAGTAATCAGCTCTTTTACCTGTAAAAAAAAACCAGTAAAACCCACCACCCACACAACCAACTCCCCAAATAAAATATTATCTAAAAAAACCTAAGCTCCCCATTGCCCTGAAAAGGGCATTTGGATGGGCATTGCTCTTAAAAGGGCAGTTAGCTCTTTTGCAGGCCCAAACCCTAACCTAAAAATAAAACCCACCCAATACACCCTTAAAAAAACCTAACACTAACCCCCTGAAGATCGGCTTACCGGGAGACGTCTTCATCCAAGCCGGGTCGAAGTCCTCAACGAAGCTAGGAGAAGTCTTCATCCAAGCCGGGCAGAAGTGGTCCTCCAGACAGGCAGATGTCTTCATCCAGACGGCATCTTCTATGTTCATACATCCGGCGCGGAGCGGGTCCATCTTCAAGACATCCGACGCAGAGCATCCTCTTCATCTGACGACTAAAGCTGAATGAAGGTACCTTTAAGTGACGTCATCCAAGATGGCGTCCCTTAGATTCCGATTGGCTGATAGAATTCTATCAGCCAATCGGAATTAAGGTAGAACAAATCCTATTGGCTGATGCAATCAGCCAATAAAATGCAAGCTGAATCCTATTGGCTGATTGGATCAGCCAATAGGATTGAACTTCAATCCTATTGGCTGATTGTATCAGCCAATAGGATTTTTTCTACCTTAATTCTGATTGGCTGATAGAATTCTATCAGCCAATCGGAATCTAAGGGACGCCATCTTGGATGACGTCACTTAAAGGTACCTTCATTCAGCTTTAGTCGTCGGATGAAGAGGATGCTCTGCGTCGGATGTCTTGAAGATGGACCCGCTCCACGCCGGATGGATGAAGATAGAAGATGCCGTCTGGATGAAGACTTCCGCCCGTCTGGAGGACCACTTCTGCGCGGCTTGGATGAACACTTCTGCCCGTCTGGAGGACCACTTCACCCAGGCTTGGATGAAGATATCTCCCGGTAAGTCGATCTTAAGGGGGTTAATGTTAGGGTTTTTTAAGTGTGTATTGGGTGGGTTTTATGTTTAGGTTAGGGTTATGGCGGCAAAAGAGCTAACTGCCCTTTTAAGGGCAATGCCCATCCAAATGCCCTTTTCAGGGCAATGGGGAGCTTAGTTTTTTTAGATAGGTTTTTATTTGGAGGGTTGGTTGTGTGGGTGGTGGTTTTACTGTTGGGGGGTTGTATTTTTTTTTACAGGTAAAAGAGCTGATTACTTTGGGGCAATGCCCCACAAAATGCCCTTTTAAGGGCTATTGGTAGTTTAGTTTAGGCTGGGGGGGTATTTTGGCGGGGTCTAATAGGGCTATTAGATTTGATGTAATTAGTTTAAATATCTGTAATTTGTTTATTATTTTCTGTAATTTAGTGTTTGTTTGTTTTTTGTACTTTAGCTAATTTAATTTAATTTAGGTAATTGTATTTAATTTAGTTAATTTATTTAATTATATTGTAGTGTTAGGTGTTAGTGTAACTTAGGTTAAGTTTTATTTTACAGGTAAATGTGTCTTTATTTTAGCTAGGTAGTTATTAAATAGTTAATAACTATTTAATAACTATTCTACCTAGTTAAAATAAATACAAACTTGCCTGTAAAATAAAAATAAACCCTAAGATAGCTACAATGTAACTATTAGTTATATTGTAGCTATTTTAGAGTTTATTATATAGGTAAGTATTTAGTTTTAAATAGGAATAATTTAGTTAATGATAGGAATATTTATTTATATTTATTTAAATTATATTTAAGTTAGTGGGTGTTAGGTTTAGGGTTAGACTTAGGTTTAGGGTTTAATAACTTTAATATAGTGGCGGCGACATTGGGGGCGGCAAATTAGGGGTTAATAAATGTAGGTAGGTGGTGGCGACATTGGGGGTGGCAGATTAGGGGTTAAATATAATGTAGGTGTCGGAGATGTAGGGGGCAGCAGATTAGGGGTTCATAACTATAATGTAGGTGGTGGCGGTGTCCGGAGCAGCAGATTAGGGGTTAATAATATAATGTAGGTGTCGACGATGTCGGGGATGGCAGATTAGGGGTTAATAAGTGTAAGATTAGGGGTGTTTAGACTCGGGGTTCATGTTAGGGTGTTAGGTGTAGACATAAATGTTATTTCTCCATAGGAATCAATGGGGCTGCGTTAGGGAGCTTTACGCTGCTTTTTTGCAGGTGTTAGACTTTTTTTCAGCCGGCTCTTCCCGTTGATTGCTATGGGGAAATCGTGCACAAGCACGTTACACCAGCTCACCGCTGACTTAAGCAGCGCTGGTATTGGAATGCGGTAATGAGCAAAATTTTGCTCAACGCTCACTTCTTGTCTTTTAGCGCCGGGTTTTTGAAAACTCATAATACCAGCGCTGAATGTAAGTGAGCGGTGAGACAAAACTGCTTGTTAGCACCGCATAGTCTCTAATGCAAAACTCGTAATCTAGCCGTATGTTTTTTTTTAAACTAACCCATTATAAGTGCGGTATACGCTAACTAATGTCAATCTAGGGATGCACAAATTATGATTTTGAAAATTGAAATAACGGGATATAGCATGCAATTATATGCATTCCTTTCTCTCTTTTTCTTTTTCTTATTATAACGTTAAGTTGTAACACACAATCTTTATTTGAAATACATAAGAAATAACAGTGCTTGGATGGTTAACAAGTAAGCGTATAAAGAAGCATATTTTCATGTCTACATAACACACCTCTTGCATAAACCTGATAAAATCAGGGTAGTTAATGTCTCTTGAAGCCTAGTATACTACGATGAGCGCGACCTCTGCAACTATATATAGCATGTGTCTCTCATGCATGCAGCACATATTTCTGTTCTTAATCTTGGAGTGTACAGAAGTTGTTAAGGCATCAATAGTACTGGCTAATGAAGGGTGTTTTCCAATGCTTTACGCTCGCTTTGTGAGCTAATATCCAAACGTCCAGCATGTTAGTTGAGTGATTAACAGAGTACAAAAATCATATGTGTATCAAAATTTACAACATTATGTAATCCTACAAACAAAAGCATAAAAGAAAAACATGAACAAAGTGTAGTCCAAGGAAATGTGCAAAACCCCTGATCCAATCATTCAAAGCATATTATATAGTAATAATAATAATTCTTTTCCTCACCCCCACAAACACTATACAGATAATGTCTTGGGTACTTCTCCTATTTCCTATTATACACTAGCCCAATTGTATTGTTCCACACAGGAACACCATATCATAATAAAAATTCAACCTCCCCATGGAAAAATAAAAATATCTACCCATTATAATTGTATAATCAACCTGTCCATAGTGGGGACCTTTGGGGACTTCCAGAGTTTGGGAATTATTTGTTTTGCTGCATTAAACATAATTTGAGTGATATTACGACACAGCTTGCAGGATACAGTAGATAAATCATTAAATATGGGGATTGCTGGGTAGAATTCTAGGTCTACACCCATAACCTCCTTAATCACATCGAAGATTCCCCTCCAAAATGGAGATAGATGTGAGCATTCCCACCATATATGTAACATTGTCCCCTCCTGGCCACAACCCCTTCAACACTTATTACTAGCGTTCTTGAACATATATGTCAGTTTACTGGGTGTGAGGTACAACCTTGTGAGAATTTTCATGTTTGTTTCCAAGAAAAGAGACGAGTGTGCGGATCTTGCTGTGAAACAAGCCCACCATTTCCATTTTTGAGGTGTAACCCGCACATTTATCTCTGCCTCCCATTTCTGTACATAAGTCGGTCTAGGTGGAAGATATGATGTCAAAAAGTATTGATATATTGAGGACATTATTCCCTTTTGTGCTGTTTTTCGGTTAAGACACAAGTCTTCAAAAGCTGTTGGGGTGCGTAAGAGGTCTCTCCTGCCTCTATGAGTTAAGATGTAATGTCTGATTTGGTGTAGTGTGAACCAGTCATAGAAGCAATCATGTCCCACATCCTGCAACTCCTGACTACCCAGTAGTTTACCGCCGTCTGTTAAAGTGTATATTGGGATCAAGTCCTGGAAGTCGCATGGGCTTCTAAGTTGTGGCATATTCTTAAGCCTACTCCCCTCAATGTCTTTAATGTCAATTAATGTTGTCAATGGTGAATAAATAGAGGACAGTCTGGGGAATTTATTTAAATATAAATAGGTTTGAATTATACTTTATTAAACATATATGCAAAGAAGACATTACCATAAGTGTGATGCTGAAAATAATTTAGAGGAATGGGTATATTGACTTCCAAACTCTTATTAGACTCTTTGTCCAGCATCCACCTATAATTAAAAAGGGTGCTACAAATGGCTATTTAGAAAAATGGAAAAAGGTCATTTCCAGATTCCTAGAACTCAGCAGCCATATATATATGTAACATCTCATAAGTTAAAAAAATATGTATAGAGGGCTTAAGGGCCTGGTAAGTGTGTGTCCAATTGGTTAAGTTAGGGATAGGGCTCATGAGCTTGAAATCACAAAATCATACTTATAACCTCGCACCAGTATTCACACTGACTGCAAAAATAAGCTATGCGCTCAAAGGCGTCCTCCTATCTGCATACTGCTTTGATCTAACAAAGTCAGCCGATTTCCAGCTATAGTCCCTAAAAAGTTAGCTGCATATAAGCACAACATTCATACAAAGCAATCACATGCATGACAAGTGCAGACAAGTGGGTAATAGCTAAAAGTTTCTCTCAATACCAAAGCTAAACCATGCATGCAGGTGTCTGCTTGAGATACTAAATATATTGTGGTATGATCGATCTTGATATTGTTTATGAATGGTCATCCACCATATTACTAAATAGCACTACAAAACATGAAAAAGCACTATATATTAACCCCTTAATAGGGACTCAACAAAATATCAAAGTATCAAAAGTGGTTTCGATATAAAGTATCTCTTGCGGTATTATTCAAAAGAAACCACTGGTGTATTGCTGTATGATGATGCCCTGACGAAGTCAGGTAGTAGTGACGGAAACGCATCAGCGGGCGGGGCTTGGTACTTAGCGTGTCCACAACTATACATAGAGCAATACACCAGCGGTTTCTTTTGAATAATTACCGCAAGAGATACTTTATATCGAAACCACTTTAGATACTTTGATATTTTGTTGAGTCCCTATTAAGGGGCTAATATATAGTGCTTTTTCACGTTTTGTAGTGCTATTTAGTAATATGGTGGATGACCATTTATAAACAATATCAAGATCGATCATACCACGATATATTTAGTATCTCAAGCAGACACCTACATGCATGGTTTAGCTTTGGTATTGAGAGAAACTTTTAGTTATTACCCACTTGTCTCCACCCATGAATGTGATTGCTTTGTATGAATGTTGTGCTAATATGCAGCTAACTTTTTAGGGATGATAGCTAGAAATCGTCTGACTTTGTTAGATCAAAGCAGTACGCAGATAGGAGGACGCCTTTGAGCGCATAGCTTATTTTTGCAGTCAGTGTGAATACTGGTGCGAGGTTATAAGTATAATTTTGTGATTTCAAGCTCATGAGCCCTATCCCTAACTTAACCAATTGGACACACACTTACCAGGCCCATAAGCCCTCTATACATATTTTTTAACTTATGAGATGTTACATATATATGGCTGCTGAGTTCTAGGAATCTGGAAATGACCTTTTCCCATTTTTCTAAATAGCCATTTGTAGCACCCTTTTTAATTATAGGTGGATGCTGGACAAAGAGTCTAAGAAGAGTTTGGAAGTCAATATACCCATTCCTCTAAATTATTTTCAGCATCACACTTATGGTAATGTCTTCTTTGCATATATGTTTAATAAAGTATAATTCAAACCTATTTATATTTATATTTCTTAGTGTATAATTCTACACTTGGCTTAAAGTGAAGGTAAAGTTTTAACGTTCTACAAACATAATTAAATTATTAATATCATAAATAATCTAATCGCTAACTTTTTTTACTATATAGCATTTTACATTATTTTATTAAAACTGATTTAAATTTGCTTACTTTGCCGCCAGTGACTCCTCCCATTAGTAATTTCCTGATTTATGACATTATCACGTATAGAGCGGTCTCATCCGCTCTATACGTCTCGCAAAAGCGCGTTTGCGTCTATCATAATGCGCATACTCTCGTTGATGGTCACCAATGCGCACGCGTTACTCTTATCTTAGAGGAAGAATCGCATCTGGACATGCACGAAACGGGAGCGCGCTTTTCTTTTTTTTTTTTCCAAGGGAGAGAAAATAATGGCGGTGCATGCGCAGATGGTCAAAGAGTGCAACTACATCATATGACGGCCGCCTAACGGCCAAAATTTTAATTGGCTTTCTTCTACACGTGACCGGCAAGTAGGAAAAAAAAAAAAAACGGGTTGATTTTACAGCCTGATAAATAGTAATGAAAAAAGGAGATATCAGAGTTAATATTTAAATAATGAAAAATTGATGAATGAAAGTATCATTAATTTAGGGTGTGTATGATAATGTAGCAATGTGATGGAGGTAACTTTACCGTCACTTTAAATGTCACAAATCCCCTCACTTTCCCTAATCCTATTATATGGGGAATTTATTTCTAAGAGTGATCCAGGTGTTCCAAGTCTCACTAAAAATAGTGTACGGCTTACCTTCTCTTGGTTTAGCTATCGATGTTGGGGTCCAGCACAGTCCGCCCATATGTGTTACTTTTAATAGTTGTGATTCTAGGTGTACTACTTTTTTAAATGATTTCTTACCTTGTTTACAGCAGTCCACCACTCTACCCAAAGAAATAGCCAGTCTATACCAATTCAAATTGGGGACCCCCAACCCTACTCTTTCTCAGGGGGTAAAAATCGTATTCTGAGACAATCTAGATTTCTTCCCCTGCCAAATATAAGAGTTTAGTATTTTTTGCAATATTTGAACATATTTGGAGACCCCCGTAATAGGCAGGGCTTGCATAATATATAATGCCTTAGGTAATAGGGTCATTTTTGCAGCTGCCACTCTGCCCAGCCAAGAAATACGTGCTTGGGCATCCATCTAGACGTTATGAGTTGAAACTCAGTTAAGAGTTTCCCATAGTTTAACTTATGTAGTTGTTCCTCGTAAGAGGTCAATTGAACACCTAAGTACTTTAACGCTTTAAGATTAATTTTGAAGGGGCTCCGATTCTGAATTATATCCAAAGTGTCTTTAGATATGTTGATAGGATAGATTTCTGGCTTAGATGGGTTGATCAGGAAATTGGACACCCTACCATAATCTAATAGTTCCCTCTGAACCTTTTCTAGGGACTCAATAGGGGAATACAGGGTCATTAGTACATCCTCCGCGAACATGGCTAGTTTATATGAATGATCCAAAATGTCAATTCCCATTATATTCGGATTACTACGTAACTTATCTGCCAGGGGTTCCAGGGATAGGACAAACAACAGAGGCGACAGTGGGCAACTCTTCCTTGTCCCATTACGAATCTCAAAAGCATCCGACAAAAGCCAATTAACTCAAATCTGTGCAGAAGGATTAGAATATAGGGCAAACATTTGGGAAATAAATTTAGATGGAAAGCCGAATTTGATTAAGGTGGAATGTAGGAAAGTCCAATCTAATCTGTTGAATGCTTTCTCTGCATCTGTTGACAAAAAGACTGCTGGCATTTTAACAATTTTAATGTGGTCTAGGAGAGTAATAACTTTACTTATATTGTCCCTGGTCTCTCTATTCTGGACAAAACCTACTTGATCACCATCTAGCAGGGATGGTAGTATTTTATTCATTCTAAAAGCTAAAATTTTAGCATAAAGTTTAATATCTGCATTAAGCAGAGAGATTGGTCTATAGTTTGCTGGTGAGATAGCGGTTTTCCCCGGTTTCGGAAGTACCATTATATGTGCTTGAAGCATAGTATCGGGGAACATATGACCATCTGAGATGTAATTAAATAAAGAAGCTAGATAAGGACTTAATTGGGATTTAAAAGTTTTGTAGTAAAGGGCAGTGAAGCCATCTGGGCCTGGTGCTTTATTAGATTTCATATCCGCAATCGCTGCCAAAACTTCCTCCACACTTATTGGTGATTCTATCAATTCTGCTTCTTCTGTCAAAATGTGTGGGAGATGTATATTTCGTAAATAATTGTCACATGCTTCCCTATGATTACTAGAATGTCTGCTCGGGTATATATTATATAATTTATGGTAAAATTCTTGGAAAAGTTTAGCAATGCCCACAGTATCCTCTATCCGAGACCCAGAAAAAGATTTGAGTGTATATATGATTTTGTTAGTTGTTTCCTCAAAGCCCTCGCTAAATATTTACTTGTTTTATTGCCCTCTCCATAAAACGTCTGTCGTAGAAAAAACTGCTTCCTTTAAATTACAATTTGCAGAAGCTCATTTAGTTTATTTCTTTTTTCATTAAGTAAATTTTTTTTTTACCTTTAAAAACTGGGAAAAGGGGGTAGGGGGAAGGGAAGAGAAGGGGAAAAAGGGGGGGGATGGGGGGGGAAAGGTAAGGAAAAAGGGGAAAGAGGGAATTATGGGGGGTAGTGTGTAATGCAAACAAAATAGCACTTTTAAACATTAAACTTGTGTAACTCCGGCCAATATTATTCAACTAAAGTGCAACTTATACACTAATAAATGACTGATAAGCCTGATACATTTTATAATACTAAACTAAATGGTAGATAAGTGTTCAAGCTCAAGTGGTGGGCCTTTGTGGTAGAGGCATTGGGAAAAGGGGGAAGAGGGGATTATGGGGGAGAGCAGGTAATGCAAACAAAATAACATTTTCAAACATTCAACTTGTGTAACTCTGGCCTATCATATTTAACTAAAGTGCAGCTTATACACAAATAAATGACTGATAAGCCTGATACATACTAAACCAGATGGTAGATAAGTGTTCAAGCTCAAGTGGTGGGCCTTTGTGGTAGAGGGGTCAATTCTGGAGCTGCAGAGCGGAGTTGGGAGGTTGGAGGATCTGTAGTTGGATGGACTCCAGAGGATGCAACCCCTCATTCCCTGAGCAAGTTGAGCCCCTCTTGCGGGGCTATAATGGTATGGGTTTCTCCGTTTCTTGTAACTATCAGTTTGGTTGGATATCCCCAGTGATATCGGATGTTCTCTGTTCTCAAGGACTGGGTGATGGTTCTGAATTTCCGTCTTCTCTGCAAGGTGTAACTGGAGATGTCCGGATAGACTGCAACCTGTTGGAATTTAGTTGGGACTTGCGGTTTATTAGCAAGTTCTCTCAGTATCTGTTCTTTATGGGTGAAAAAATGGATTCTGGCGAGAACATCCCTCGATTTGTCTTGGGAAACAGATCTAGGGCATGCAATTCGGTGGACTCTGTCCAGTATGAGGCCCGGAGGGTCCAATGAAGGAAAAAGACTGTTGCACAATTCTAAGACAAAGGATTCCAGCTCTTGAGACCCAACCTCCTCTGAGATCCCTCGGAACCTCAGATTATTCCATGGGGATCTGTCCTCCATGTCAGCCAACTTTAGTTCCAGGTCTGAAATTTGGACTGACAGATTCTGGGAGTAAGATAATAAATGTGCATGATCAACAGCTAAGTCCTCGTGCTTACGTTCTAGGGTTTCAGTATGCTCCCCTAATGCTGCTATGTCCCTGCGAAGTTCAGCCGTGGAACCTTTAATTTCTTTAGTCAGAGTATCTTGAAGTATGTTCATACGTCTGGTCAGGACATCTACAATGTTAGTAGATAGGGCATCTGTTGTAGGAGAGTGGGAATCCATGCTATTTTCTGAGTAACTCAGCTCCAATGCAGAGGTAGAATTTCCGGGTAGATGGTTTCTCCCGGAGGGTTGGTCTTTGAAGTGGTCTGCTACTGTCTTTTTGGGCAGGCTGCGTTAACTTAGGTTTTCGCTTGGCAGCTTGGAACATAATACATATATTGCTTTGGCCAAGATAGGCGTGCGTGATACGGCAGTCAGTGGTGTAGTATTTGTGAAGGATCGCACTTGGATACAGAAGTGAAGAGAAATTTAAAACATAGTCCCCCTGATGTCAATTGTAGCTTATACAGCCATATTTAATAGTATATCTGCTAGGAAGTAAATATACCCAGGATGGTAGTGAATGTCCCAGTAGGATATCTCAGAAAGAGTTTGTTCTAGAGACCTGTGGTATCTTTGTTGGCTATTGACAACCGGTGTCAGGGAGACACGTGAAATATTTAGTATTGTTGACCCCTTGCTGAATAAGTCTGCTATCCCCTGCAGGAAGGTTTTGCTGTGTTCAGTTATAAATTTAAGGAGGACTGTGACGTTTCCCAAGTAGCTCCATATACAGCCTAGGCTATTTCTTATATCAGGGTCTATTGATGCTTGTGTAGAAGTAGTCAGGAATATTTAACAGTCCCATGGAATAAAGGGTATTAGTGCTGGATGGAGTTAATGTAATGTGGCGATTCTAAGGGCCTTATCAGCATGGCCTCTATCATGTGCCCTTTCCGTTTAATCCAGACTCACTGTAAGTTCCTCACAGCTATCTATGTTTATGTCTCTTAGGTACCTGGCAATTAGAAGAGCCTGAGGGGTCTTCCGTGGCTCTTAGGTGCCGAATCTTGATAGTTGGATCTGCTTTACAGGCGTTAGTGTGAGAAGTACTCCCACAACTTGCGTTCAGCCTGGAAGGCCTGATTCTGGGAAACTGTCAAAATTGTAGTTGCGGGCAGATGGTCAGCGGCTCTCCTCACGCAAGGCCGGATATCAATTGCGAAGAAGCTCGTGTCTATTGCTGTGACTATTTGTGGTCTTGTGTCCCAGCGGTATGGAAATGTCTGTAGCAGTTGCGGTTCAGGCCTCTCCCTCTGCTATAGGAGTCAAAGCAAGATGGCCACCGTTCGCGCCACTGTGCTCTCCTCCTAGATCCCAGCACCCCAAGCCAGGTGGCCCTCAACTCCGGTTCCCAGAACACTCACTGTTTCAGCCTGTAAGCTGTGTTATTATAAGCCCTCTAGAAGATCCTCTGATCCTGTGCAGCACAATGGCCCGCTGGGAATTTTCTTATGCTTGGGAGGTAAGTGAGGATTGTGGTCCTTGGGTAGCCCTCTTCTATAGCAGTTGGCAGCTGCTAGACCCGGAGCGGAGCCCCGGCCCTCCGGTATCTAGTTAGTGTAGACTAATATGCAGATGGTAGCGCAGCATCAGGTCACTCAATATAAGTAGTGGTAGCTGCGTGTAAAGTCTCTAGAACTAGTTCACAGATCAATTAGTGAACTTTAAATGTGGAATAGGCTGTATTTTAGCTCATTTAGCCTCTTATAAAGGTATATAAGTTAGGAGCTCTATCAAAGCGTGACCGTCTGGTTCAGAAGCTTGCTCCACCACCCTCATTAAGTAAATGATGTTGGAGAACATCTCCCGTATTCAATTTTGCCAGATAGTCCAATTCTGCTATCTCCTGAACTAGGGCCGAATACACTCTCCTATTTGCCTTTTGCCTAATCGCTCTAGTTTTTATAAATTCACCCCTCATATAAGCCATATGCGCCTCCCAAATCATATCTGGGTTGGTTTCTTGTATGCTATTTATTGAAAAGTAGGTGTCTAATTGTTTTGTGTAGTTCTCTAGGTTTTTGGGATCCAGTAGCAGTGCATCATCTAACCTCCAACAGAATGGTCTAATGGGCATAGATGGCCACTTTAAGAAGCATTCCACCAATGAGTGGTCAGACCAGGTTGTATGTTTTATGTGACAATGTGTAATATAGGAGAGAGCACTATGATCCGTTAAAATGTAATCCAATCGTGAATAGTTTCTATGTGGCTTAGAGAAGAAAGTATAGTCTCTCTTATCTGGCTGTAAATATATCCAGGTATTGTGTAGTGCAAGTGTTTTAAGATTCCTCCATATGGAATGGAAACATTTCTGTGGGATATGTGTTTTAGAGCTTGAGCAATCAATTCTAGGGTCAAGTGGGGTATTTAAATATCCCCCCCACAATCAAGGGGCTTTTCACTATATCAAGAATTTTAGCAGCAGCTACATTTATAAATACATCTTGGTGTCTATTTAGTGCGTAAAAATTAACTATTGTAACAGGTTTACCATAAAGCAGGCCCACGACACCCAAATATCTACCCTTCTTATCCTTGTTTGTTTGCAAAACTTTAAAGGGGATGGATTTATGGATAAGAATGCTCACACCATTAATTATTTTTTAAAAATTAGTACTATAATAGTGTTGTGTATATTGCGAGGAGAAATATTTCGGAATCCTATTCGCTTTAAAATGTGTTCCCTGCAATAAAAGAATTTTCCCCCCTCTTTTATGTATGTCCTGCAAGGCCATAGCCATTTTATTTGGAAAATTAAACCCCTGGACATTCTGGGTAATAATGTGTAGGTGTTGATCATTATGATTTACTGTCATCTTAGAACATTCACAGACTTACCGCTCTTAGACATCAAATGTATTACGTCTGCAAGGTTAGTGTGCACACACCCTGGGCTTAACAAAGACAACATACAAGTAACATTAATATAACAATAATTTAAAAGCCTAAAGCTTTATAATTTGGGGAAAAACCATTCTAAGTGGGCCAAACATAGGTACAGCAATCGGGTATGGTATATCCTACTTTTTAAATCTGTATTAGAGATAAACTTAACTATCCTCCCTCCTCCATCACCACACTGAACATATAAACAGTGCCCCTCCATCTCTAAACCTCCCATACATTTTTATCATGAATTCTCTACTCCCTACATCAATCTCCAGAAAAAAGAGTCTTGTGTCTCTTTAACAAAGAAGGAGCAGTCACTTAGTTGCTTAAAAAGGACAAAAATATTATACTTAGACATAATCTAGGCGGCTTCTTGTACGTATTGCTTGGACGAGGATTTATCGTTCTTTCTTGAAGATACTCTTTGCCACTCTGATCTTTGAGGTAACGGCTGTTCCTTTTGCAGGGGCATATTCGCAAGTGACTTGGCAATGTCCGCCATCACGGGTGGTTCTATGCGTAGCTCTTTACATACCGAAGAGATTTCATCTGGAGTGTTGCACAATATTCGTCTGCCTCTCCACTGTATTTGCAGGTTCAAAGGGTGGCCCCACCTATAGGGGATATTTTGCTGGTGAAGCTTGTTTGTTAGGGGTCTCAAATCTCTTCTCTTTTGAAGGGTTCTAGTAGACAAATCTTCAAACAGTTGCAACGCTGATCCTTTGAATTTTATCGGGTGTTTTTGCCTTGCTTTTTTCATCAGTGTTTCTTTAACAGGATAACTCGTGACTTTTACAATTATATCTCTTGGGGGCTGATCCTCAGAGGGTCTAGCTCTCAACGCCCTATCAAGAGCATAAGAAGAATCATCGCCCTCATCTGTTAAACAGGCAAATAGGCTTTGTACATATGGTTCCAGGGCCTGATGGGATACCTCCTCTGGTATACCCCTCATTCTAATGTTATGTCGGCGACTCCTGTTTTCTATATCGTCGATCTTGTTTTCCAGTTGCAGGATTGTTAAATCCTGTTGAGAGAGCTTACTGGAACAGCTGGACATTGCTGCACGCTGGTGGGTTGTATCTTCCTTCAGTTTTTCCACCCTTTGTCCTACCTCAGTAAGATCTTTCTTAATGTCTGCAATTTCTTTGCAGATACATTGCTTCACCTGCTGTATAAGAGAGGTAAAGTCTTTCTTTGAAGGCAATGAATCCAGTAAGGCTTTAGGCACTGCAACAGCTTGTCCTATGCTTTCAGAGTCAGAATCAGAGGACATCGAGTTATTTCTTATTCTAGGCTCTGGTTCCAATGGGGCCGACAATTGTGAGGATTCTAGGCATTTAAAAAATGGTGACCAGTGTATTAATTTATTGTAGGTGAATGGTGCCTTAAAGTATGCAGGCCCTTATCCCTCAGAGTATCCTCTAGGAAGAGGTTGAGGATGCCCTTTGCATTTGTTAATTATAGCTTTCAGCTTTGCTCTGACACTCCAAACTCAACTATAGTTGTATAATCAGCCTTTCATGCAGAACATGCCAGTAGTAAGTGGTGCAATGCTAATGGCGTTTGTACTTGGGAATCAGATTTACATATCCAACCCCTCCTATCACATATTACCCAAGTATTTTGACAATATTAATGTACATTAATATTCAGAAGCCTATCCCGTTCAGCACGTGGATCCACTGTAAGGGCTCATAGTTTAAGTATGGCGTAGTTAATTTGTAGCACATTTACTGCGTATCTGCTCATAGGCCTCTCTGTACCTATGTCATGTTCATGCAAACCGTTGAATGTTATGGAGTTTCCCAGCTAAATAAAGATTGGGTTATTTTCCCCAATGCATCATTTTCTAGACAGGATTCCCTCCAACCTTTATAGTACTCACTGTATACTGGGGTTGTTTAATAACCCTTGTACTGGGATGATTTCCAATCCAGTTAAGTTCATGTAACAGATCTGCTGTCGCGTAGCTGTCCTAAGCCCCCTCTATTCAGCGCTTGGCTAGCATGTCAGTCAAAGTACTATTTGGGGTTTGGATCGCTCTGCTATTAGCGGTACGTGATTGCGGCCTGTCAACTGCAAATGATAGATTTTGTCCCTTGCGCAGTTGCGCCGTTAAGTGGGGGTCACCTCTTCAGTCCCCACATGGATTCATCTGCTAAGGGAGCTCCTCGTGATCTACTAGTCCAGACAACGTTTTTGGACTATAATAGCCCATTCTGGGCTGCCGGATTTCAGTATTTAGCCCACTTTTTTCACGGAGCTCACACTGGTGCAGCCATCTCGGTTGAACGCTGGCTCTACCCCCGTAACACATAATCTTATGTATTTTTTTATTAATTATGAATAGGTTAGATAAGAAACATTTATATGTGACAATGTGAAAAATGTTCCTTTTAAACTTACATAAAAACTCAGATATCTGTATTGAGACTAAAGAAAAAAGTTGATTGTTTTGCCTTTTCTTGTTATGGAAACAGCATACAGAAACAGGGACATCAAACTAATTTGCCATCTTTACAGATGGAGGACGGAATGTTGAAAGTTCTCACGGATCACGTGATCATCATTGGCCAATAGGATGATTGATTCACTGCATAAAGAGTACAGAGGAGTAGATGCACCATCATCTCACTTCCTTGAAAAAGTTGTACGTTTATGGCGAAACGTACATTGGAACGTCAGAGTCATGCCTCTACTGCTAGTCACCAGGAAAGGTGTTGAGTGTATCACTTACCTAGCGATCTCGTTGGCAAAGCATTTCAGCACACCATACGCTTCCATCCAGGAAAGGTGTTGTGATTTCGCTCCCACCCAGCTACTTAGGTGGACAGATACCCGAGTGACATTGTGTGAAGGGGCTTATTTGTGGCTTTTTATATGTTTTAAATGTTTTTAAAATAAATGTTTTCTTTCTGAAGCAGCGGCCTGCGTTTGGTGATATACTGGAAACCTTGCAGTATAATACCGGGTGTGCGTCTATACCAGAGCCTGGGTGGCTCTGTAAAGTGTGAGTAACCCCTTGGCGGGACCATTGTTTGAATTAGCGCTAGTTCAAACATACTTCACTATGTTCTTTTGTCTTTGTTTTATTTAAGGCAAGAAATCACCTGAATCAACCACAATTGGAAATATTCTGTGAAGGATATATATCCTTATATTTGTATTTGTTTTTCACTTTTTATTGTATTTCTTTTTTTGCAACAAGTGAATTTTGTACTTATTTGTTTTTTAAGGTTTAATTTTATTAATCCACCACTGGTGTCTTTATTTTTGCAATGTAAGCGAACTAGAAAATCAAACAAATAATGATCTAAATTACAAGTTGTGTGGTACGGTACACCGAAAAATTTACCTTTGCGTGCGGTATATGCAGGTCTCCCCTATTACAAGTCGCTGCAGTACAGCTATACTGCAAGCGTTCGAGCATCAGCCAATAGGATTTTTCCTACCCTAATTCCGATTGGCTGACAGAATCCTATCAGCCAATTGGAATTCAAGGGATGCCATCTTGGATGACGTCATTTAAAGGAACCATCATTCATCGGGAGTCGTCGGAAGAAGAGGATGCTCCGTGTCGGTTGGCTTGAAGATGGACCCGCTCCGCTCCGGATGAAGATAGAAGATGCCGCCTGGATGAAGACTTCTGCCCGTCTGG
Source organism: Bombina bombina (assembly GCF_027579735.1). Classification (NCBI taxonomy): domain Eukaryota; kingdom Metazoa; phylum Chordata; class Amphibia; order Anura; family Bombinatoridae; genus Bombina; species Bombina bombina. The sequence continues at coordinate 556,356,354 of NC_069501.1, read as the reverse complement.
AGGTCCTTTTCTGCCCGGATAGGATGAAGACTTCTGCCCGTCTGGAGGACCACTTGTGTCCGGTTGGGTGAAGACGTCTCAAGGTAGGGTGATCTTCAAGGGGTTAGTGTTAGGTTTTATTAAGGGGGGATTGGGTGGGTTTTAGAGTAGGGTTGGGTGTGTGGGTTTTAATGTTGGGGGGGTATTGTATTTTTTTTTACAGGTAAAGAGCTGATTACTTTGGGGTAATGCCCCGCAAAAAGCCCTTTTAAGGGCTATTTGTAATTTAGTATAGGGTAGGGATTTTTATTATTTTGGGGGGCTTTTTTATTTTATTAGGGGGATTAGATTAGGTGTAATTAGTTTTAAAAAAATTAATTATTTGTTATTTTCTGTAATTTAGTGTTTTTTTTGTACTTTAGTTTATTTTATTTAATTGTATTTAATTGTATTTAGTTTAGGGATTTAATTTAATTATAGTGTAGTGTTAGGTGTAATTGTAACTTAGGTTAGGTTTTATTTTACAGGTACGTTTGTATTTATTTTAGCAAGGTAGTTATTAAATAGTTAATAACTATTTAATAACTATTCTACCTAGTTAAAATAAATACAAAGTTGCCTGTAAAATAAAAATAAACCCTAAGATAGATACAAATGTAACTATTAGTTATATTGTAGCTAGCTTAGGGTTTATTTTACAGGTAAGTATTTAGTTTTAAATAGGAATCATTTTTTTAATTGTAGTAATTTTATTAAGATTATTTTAAATTATATTTAAATTAGGGGGGTGTTAGGGTTAGACTTAGTTTTAGGGGTTAATAACTTTATTATAGTGGCGGCGGCGTTGGGGGCGGCAGATTAGGGGTTAATAAATGTAGATAGGTTGCGGCTACATTGGGGGCGGCAGATTAGGGGTTAATAAATATAATGTAGGTGTCGGCGATGTTGGGGTCAGCAGATTAGGGGTTGTCAGGTATAATGTAGGTGGCGGTGGTGTCCTGAGCGGCAGATTAGGGGTTAATAAATATAATGCAGGTGTCGGCGATGTAGGGGGCGGCAGATTAATAAGTGTAAGATTAGGGTGTTTAGACTCGGGGTTCATGTTAGAGTGTTAAGTGTAGACATAAAAAGCATTTCCCCATAGGAAACAATGGGGCTGTGTTAGGAGCTGAACGCTGGTTTTTTTCAGCCGGCTCAGCCCCATTGTTTCCTATGGGGAAATCATGCACAAGCACGTTTAGCCAGCTTACCACTACCGTAAGCAGCGCTGGTATTGAGGTGAGATGTGGAGCTAAATTTTGCTCTCCGCTCACTTTTTTGCAGCTAACACCGGGTTTAGAAAAACCTGTAATACCAGCATTGTCTTAAGTGAGCGGTGAGAAAAAAATGCTCGTTAACACCGCACACCATTACTGACAAAAACTCGTAATCTAGCCGTTAGTGTTTTTATATTTTTCGTAATTTTAGTGTGTCATTTTTGGTAATATTAGGTTTTTTGTTATATTTTTAATATTAGTGTATTTTTTTTGTAATGTTAGTTTTTTTAAAATTTTTTGCAGTGTAAGGATTTTTTAATTTTGTAACTTAGGATTTTTATTTTTCATTATTTTATTTTTTTAATATAGTAATGTTAGGTTAATTTATAGTTTAAGTTTAGTTTTTTTATTTCACAGGTAAGTTTTTATTTTAAGATAGTTATATTGTAAATTTAATTTAGTATAGGGGATAGTTAGGTTTAGGGATTAATAGTTTAATTTAGTGTGTTGAAATGTGAGGGGCCGGCGGTTTAGGGGTTAATAACTTTATTATAGTAGTAGTGATGTGGGGGCCTGCAGTTTAGGGGTTAATAACTTTATTATAGTAGTAGCGATATGGGGGGCCAGCGGTTTAGGGGTTAATAGGTTTATTTAGTGTCAGCTATGTTGGGGGCGGCGGTTTAGGGGTCAATAGATTTATTTAGTGTCGGCGATGTGGAGGGCCGGCGGTTTAGGGGTTAATAGGTTTATTTAGTGTCTGCGATGTGGGAGGTCGGTGGTTTAGGGGTTAATAAGTTTATTTAGTGTCTGCGATTTCAGGGTACGGCGGATTAGGAGTATTTAGACTAGGGGTTTATGGGTTTTAATGTAACTTTCTTTTCCTCATAGACATCAATGGGGATTGCGTTATAGCGATCTCCATTCCCCAATAGCAGGTGGTACTTTTTCTCCTTTCTCCCCATTGATGTCTATGGGGGAAAACGTGCATGAGAACATCAAGTCAGGTCTTGGGTTTTGTGCTTAACGCACCATACCGCACAACAAAAGAAGGTTTTTCAGTAACTTGTAATGGCAGCGCTATGAAGAGTGCGATACCGCTCATTTTTTTCCGTTAATAACGCACCTGGTTTAGCGCATAACTTGTAATCTGGGTGAATATTAAGTTGTGGTAACATCTAAACATGTATTGTGAGTTAAATATCCAATGCTTTTCTCATATAAGTCTACATCTGAAGTTTTAGATTAACAAAATTGAAAAAACTACATACGTACATAATTACATTGAAAAAAATATATTAAACATTTGGAGAACAATTTCATCTAATTATGGAACGATTACAGTACAGTGGCTCTGACAACGGAGGCTGCTGAGAAGGTTTTATGGTGGCACTACATATTTCATTACTGCTGCTAAATACTGAAATAACTGATTTTCTAGGGAAGCCATTCTGTATATCATGGGACTTTCTATTACATTGCAGTCACAAACATTGTCTCTAATAAATTTAGGTTAGTAAGTTGTTTTAAAAGATTAGAACATCTTAATGATTTCTCATTAGGCTATACATAGCTGTTTCATTTATATTTTGCTTATTAAAGGGAAAAAAAAAATCTTGGCCTTTTTTCATTGCTAACTGACACCACTCACAATAAAACTCTGTGGGGTTCATGGATAAGCATTTGAGTATTGAAAATGTTATATAATGTTTACTCATTTAACAATTATTATTAATACATAAATTAATAACTTTGCAATGCACTTTCATTATTTATTTTTTTCCTGTAATTTGAACATTGTAGTAACATAGACATGAGGTTGAAAAAAGACAGAAGTCCAACAAGTTCAACCTATACAAATTTTAATATACTTACAATAAAAGCTCCAGTTAAGTTTACATTAATCCCTTTAAAAAGGTGGCCACACAAGCAATCATATCACTGAATTCTGTTTCTAACCAGAAATGTATCTAAACCATTTTAAAATGCATCTAAGGCATTTACTACCTCTTTAGGTAATGAGTTCCACAATTTGATTTCTTTTACAGTGAAAAAACTTTTACTTTGCTGGAGATTAAATCTCCTTCCTCAAGCCTTAAATTGTGACCTCTTGTCACAAACAATTTTCTTGGAATAAACAGAGCTTCTGCCATCTCTGCATATTGCCCTTGAATATTTTTAATTAAAGTAATCATGTCACCTTTTTTCTAGAGAAAGCAGACCATTTTTTTGAGATTGGTCTTCAGAACTGCACTCCATACTCAAGGTGGGGTCTCACCAGGGAATTATATAGTGACAGAATTATGCTTTCCTCCCTTGCATCAATGCCTCTTTTAATACATGCTTGTATCTTATAAGCCTTAGAAGCCACTGTCCTGCATTGTGCATGCACCCATATTTAGCTTGTTATCTATTACTACTGCAGTGCTAAATCCCTTTCCTCCTCTGTTTTGCTAAGTCTAGTCCCATTTAAAAAATAGGATGTCTGCTTATTTTTACTTCCAAAATGTAGAACCTTGCATTTTCCCATATTAAATGTCATTTTCCATTTACCTGCCCATTCTTCTTATTTTTGTAGATCCCCTTAACTTTATCCTGCTCTAACCTAAGGACCTTACACAACTTCAAATCATCTGCAAAAATAGAGATGTTGCTATATAATCCTTGCTCCATGTCATTAGTAAAAATAATAAAAAGATCAGGGTCCAGTACTGACCCCTGGGGGACTCCACTGATTATCTTTTATCCAGTTATTTATCCATGAGCTAACATTTTTAGCTATTACTAGTCCCTTAATTTTGTACATTAATCTCTCATGTGGCACTGTATCAAACACCTTTACAAAATCAACTGATTCGCCTTTATCTATATTTTACTTACTTCCTCGTAGAACCTAATTCGATTAGTTTGGCATAGTCTCATAAAATCCACAAAAGAAGATGGCAGACAGTCCGTAGAATAAAAAATCCAAAATGCTTTATTCCAACAATTTAAAGCAGATGCAAAAGAACAACAGCATCAATGTTTAGGGAGAGCGTAGCATCACCAGGCTTACGTGTTTCAGCTTATGTTGTAGTCATAGCCAATGGGTGCTAGGATCTACCTTCCTCATTGAAAAAGGTTAATATGCAACCCTATAGGTTGTTGCAAAATTGATACGCCTACCCTAATAATTCAATGAGGTACCATAGTAACGCTAGAATGCTATATACATACCGGAAATGTGATACTTATCAGACCATGTTAAGATTACATGTACTAAATCAGTTTCTATGCAATTTGCCTTACAAAATAAATATTTATATTGAGGTATGCTTATACAAGTATTAATAAGAATATAAAGTGCACTGATATATTAAAACCTTGCCTAATAATAATAATAATAATAATACCTATAGCAATAGATTCAATAGAATACACAAACTAATAGGTAATACAAATTCAAGACACAGATATTTACACAGATATTTACCAGTGATACACCGCCGCTTCATAACCCTGTCTGTCTGCTCTGAGCAGGCGGACAGACATTGCCACAAATCGACCCGATCGAGTACGATAGGGTTGATTGACAACCCCCTGCTGGAAGCTGCTGGTGCAATGCTGAATATGGAGAGCGTATTGCTCTCCGCATTTAGCAAGGTCTGTCGGACCTGACCCGCACTGTTGGAACAGGTCCAACAGACCATTGTTAAATAGGCCTCATAAAGTGCACTGATATATTAAAATCATGCCTAATAATAATAATAATACCTATGCCAATAGATTTAATAGAATATCCTTACTAATAGGTAATACAGATTCAAGACACAGATATTTACCAGTGATACACCCTGATACTCAAATAGAGCTGTACAACATATAATAATAATAATGGATTATCCTAAGACAAGATGATGATAAGTTTGTAGTAAAACAACGCAGATCACTCAATAAGTATTGTGACATAATAAAAAGTTAATACGAACATATATACAATTTAAAACATCACATACTAAATAACATGCTTGATTTTAGCAGAAATTTAGAAAACAGAGTTGATACAGTGTGAATATTATTAATTAATATTAATTAAAGAGAGGGATTGGAGTATCAAGATCAGGCTACACTTATTAACACGTAGGAAAAAGGGCTATTCCTAATAATTAATGAAGTCATATCTGGAATTCAGACCTTGAGGAATATGAGCGCCCAACCTTAATATCCAATATATCTCTCTTTTGGCCAGGATTTGTTCAAGATTGCCACCCCTTGTAGGGGGTTTTACTTTTTCAATTGCATACCACCTGCATGAATGCAATTTACTATCATGCATTTTAGCAAAATGTTGCACAAGTGGAGTAGAGGATCTACCTATTGATATAGTAGACAGATGCTCCGGAATTCAGGAGTTGGCATCCCTGCTGTTTTACTACAAACTTATCATCATCTTGTCTTAGGATAACCCATTATTATTATTATATGTTGTACAGCTCTATTTGAGTATCATGGTGTATCACTGGTAAATATATGTGTCTTGAATTTGTATTTCCTATTAGTATGTATATTCTATTAAATCTATTGCCATAGGTATTATTATTATTATTATTATTATTATTATTATTATTAGGCACGGTTTTAATATATCAGTGCACTTTATATCCTTATTAATACTGGTATAAGCATACCTCAATATAAATATGTATTTTGTAAGGCGAATTGCATAGAAACTGATTTAGTACATGTAATCTTAACATGGTCTGATAAGTATCACATTTCCGGTATGTATATAGCGTCCTAGAATTGAATTATTAGGGTAGGCGTATCAATTTTGCAACAACCTATAGGGTTGCATATTAACCTTTTTTAATGAGGAAGGTAGATCCTAGCACCCATTGGCTATGACTACAACATAAGCTGAAACACGTAAGCCTGGTGATGCTACGCTCTCCCTAAACATTGATGCTGTTGTTCTTTTGCATCTGTTTTAAATTGTTGGAATATAGAATTTTGGATTTTTTATTCTACGGACTGTCCGCCATCTTCTTTTGTGGATTTTATGAGACTTTGCCAAACTAATCTAATTAGGTTATACGAGGAAGTAAGTAAAATATAGATACAAGGGAATCAGTTGATTTTGTAAAGGTGTTTGATACAGTGCCACATGAGAGATTAATGAACAAAATTAAGGGACTAGTAATAGCTAAAAATGTTAGCTCATGGATAAATAACTGGATAAAAGATAATTAGTGGAGTCCCCCAGGGGTCAGTACTGGGCCCTGATCTTTTTATTATTTTTATTCTAAGGAACTGCCGCCACCTTCTTTTGTGGATTACTTGCCTAACCAGAAGGGCAGTTTGTGTACTTGCACTTGCTTGTTACTCAGCCTGTACCTGCTCTGTCACAGGATTCCCTCCTCCCTCACATGGATACGTCATCCAGTTTTGCTGCCGTTGATTGGGGTTAAAATCTCCCATAATTACAGCACTGGTATTATTAGCAGCCTTTTTCTATTTGCAATAGTAGTTGAAATTCATATGTCTATGTTTAATATTCTGTTATCTTAAGCCCACTTAGGATTTATCCAAGGAATCACATTACCCAATTGTGGTATTGCTTATAGTAAGATCTTTGCCCTGATTGAGACGCTCTGAACACAAACCTCTAATACTTAGCAATCACATTACCCAATTGTGGTATTGCTTATAGTAAGATCTTTGCCCTGATTGAGGCGCTCTGAACACACAACCCTCCAATTCTATTCACCCCTAGGCTAGCTAGGTAGCCTTTGTTCAGAGCTATAGGTGTTATTGTCTCTAGGTGCTTAGTCTACACCTGATATTGATATGTATCAGAGATCATATCATATATCTGTTTATATTTTGCCATATCAAAAGAAAGTAAGATAAACAAAATTCAAAGTGTGTGTCCAGGTCTGCAAAAAAATGCATATTTTCCTAACAGACTGACATTTATTTTACATGTATTTATTTTGCATTACCATGATTAATCTTTGATGCATAAAAAAATATATTTTAATGTCTCGTACAATAGCACTGTTTCAAATGAAAGAGGCATTCTTTCTATACAAACATGCATCTATGTATTTAATGAATCAATTCTGTGGATTTTTTTCTTCCTTCGGTTATCAATATGTTTTGTTGTTTTCTTCATTTCTTTTGTACCTCCTCACTGTTATCTACCAATGATCGTTTTTACAACTTTAATGAAGGAATTTTAATAAGGGAAAGTGTCAGCAAACTCTTCCCCCGGGGAGGGATAGTTTAAGTTTGAACATCATCTGCACAGTGAATTTAGCACAGGTATGGACCACATGTTATCATCTAGTAGGGGGTGCTTATAACCCTGTTTATTAAATTTTTTATTTAAAAAATGCATTTGCACACTTTTTGTTGCATATTTCCTATATGTCATGACATATACATAAAATGATGTTATAGTTTGAATCTGCTGGATCTCTTGAAAAAAAAAAAAAGATATATAATGTGTGTGGATTTCTCACTATAAATGGTCTAGATTAGGGCCTAAATGTAAGAAGCATCTAAAGACTGCAAAACAGGTCAATACAGGGGGGGGGGGGGGGGGGGAATGGATCAGAGGTTTAAAGGGTTATATTTCAATTTTCATAGTTGTATAACTTTGAGGCAAAAAAAAATAATTTGGCAAATTTGTAGCTATTACTGGTGACTATAAATTAAATTAAATTGGTCAAGTTTTAAAATGATTTAATGCTGTTTTTCAGAAAAATTCCATTGAATTATAATTGGGATTTATGGTCTGTTATTACAGCTGACATGGCTTAATGTATTTTCTTGAAACTTAGTATGCTGATACCTTTTGACTGTATCCAATGCCCTTTGGTAGTTTGACGATTATAACTTTTATTTTTAAATTATTTCATTGAAATTAGCTTTTTCTTTGCAGCAGCCTACACTGTCAGTCCAGGTTATGCAGTTATTTCACCTTTTACAGCCAGGAGAGAGAAATTATAGTGTAGACTTAAAAGGGGCAGAAACCACTTAAAGGAAGAAAATCCCCATATCCTAAATCACTTCAAAGTAAGAAAGCATAATTGTAAAAAGCTGACAAAAAATAATAACCTGAACATCTCTATGCAAAAAAGAAGATATTTTACCTCAAAATTCCTTCATCTCACAAGAGTAAGTGTTTTGTGATACAGAGCTACTCTTTTTATTATCATCTGCATGGTGGGAAAAAACAAACATCGCTACTGTTCACACATTACTGTGTGCTTTACTGTGATTTCATGGTATTTCACTGAAATATTATGAGATTTCATAGTAAACTTTGAAGCCCTAAGTCTGAATGTCGTTTACCACTGGGCTAATAACCTGTCAAACCGGAGCAAAGCCGATGTAGAAGCAAGGGGAATACCCCCTGTACACAGACCTTAAAGCCGATCGCGCAGGGAGGCGCATTTACCGCAATACAGGTTGTGCATATAACCGACACCATAGGGCCTACTCCAAGGGGATCCCTTGTCACATTGAAGCACACATCAATTGCATGCACGGAGAATCGGGACCTTTGGCCTACTGGAGATTGCTGAGATCCTCAGGCTAACATCCGAGTCACACACAACCCCCGTGAAGGCCCATAACCCAAAACTCACACACCACTTGGAGGAAAACTATGTGCCATAGACCTTCAGGCCTTGCAGTAAGTACAAGCTGCACCAACACCCTCAGGTCAGCCCTGCCACTTGGCGCACTTGAGTCACGGTTGGAGCACGGTGAAGGGGGCCTCCCTTGACCAACGAGCACAGAGGTTAAAGTGAATGTAAATTTTTTGTTATTAAATTAAACCTACTTGCTCACAATATTATATATATATATATATCTTTATCGTTTTATTTCAATTCCAACTTATCTGCGTTATAATCATTGAACTCCTCCCAACCGTCTTCTTCCTGTATTTCACCCCGATTTCCCCTGCATCATTACAATATTTACCACCCACTCGATGACGTCTGTTTGAAGCTCGTTCACGATCAGGGGTGACATTTGCGCATGCGTTTAAAAATTTTGCTGACAAAACACGCATGCGTATAGCAAACAAAATGCTATAAACCTCGGCACCTCGTTTCCCATTGCGCATGCATTTAAACTCTGTAAATATATTATAAACAAAGTATTCAACGAGCATTGAGTATGCTACGTCATAGAGTAGTTCACGCATGCACTGTTAAAGCGCGTGACGTAGCGAACAACCGACCTGACGCCCCGGGGGTGAAAAAAAATATTAAGAAAGCGAAGTGTCAATCATAAATCAAATCTGGGACCAAAATAGCAGGCGGACGAATCGGCGATAAGAATCGCAAGTAAAAATATATATATTTACTTTTATATAGAGATTGTAAAAATATGATGAATTAAACTAACCTTTATTTTGGCAATTACACACTTTGATGAAGAGCAATTCGGTTGACTTTACATGCACTTTAATCTAGGCAGAGGACAAAGCAGGGATTAAATTATAGCACCCCTCAGAAATTTATAAAGGCCCAGGGAGTGCCGGTGGAGGAGGTGAGGGAGATAATAACTAAAGGATCAGTTAACAGTAATACCACTGCAGAAATCCTCGTGAGCTGAGACACTTTCACTACCTCACATGCACTGCGCGCGTGACAACTGGGCAATAGATACTGTAATGCCAAACAGAAGGTCCTCTAAGAGTACCAAGGACTATAAACTATCCACGATGAACAATTATCTGAGACCAGTGGACCCCCATCCGGCACCAGTTAAAGAAACTCACCATAAAAACAGGCAGACTGCAGAAGACATGGTTCACGTGGGGGGGGGGGGGTGAAATCAGCAGCTATGTCACTAAAGAGGACCTTAAATCTTTATCGTCCAAAGAGGATATAAGAACAGCTATGCAAGAGGTCAAGGATTTGTTTGGAGAACTCAAACAAGATATCAAGGGGATTGACAACAGAGTTTTAAAGCTTGAAGACAAACATGAGACCCAAGATGTAGTACTACGTCAGAAGGCCGAAAACACCCAATTGCACGCAAATATGATACACAACCTCTTGGACCGTATGGAAGATTTAGAGAATAGGAGTAGGAGAAACAAACTCAGGATTAGGGGTGTACCCAAGTCAGTGTCCCCCACAGCCCTCATGGGATGCCTACAAAGCCTATTCCGTACCATAAAATCACCCTCTTCCCCTGAAATTCCAATAGAAAGGGTACACAGGGCCATGCGCCCCGAAGCCACCTAATAAGGCCCCTCCGAGAGATGTAATAGGGAAATTGCTCTCCTTCAGGGACAAAGAAGAAATCCTCAGGGGGGCCAGAAACAAGTTACCTTTCACACACAGAAATGCAAATCTATTCTTACCTCTGCCCCACCACCCTTCAAAAAAGGAAAGACTTAAGATTCATAACAACAGTACTTAGTGAGAATGGAGTTTCCTACTGATGGGGTTTCCCAACGTGCATCATTGCCACCAAAGACAATATCACATCTGTCTTCCGCCACATCACTGATCTAGAGACCTTTAATAAAAATTTGGGCCTCCACATTCAGCTCCCAACTTCCCTTTCCCAATTACAAGACGAGGCCCCCGGGCCAGCTCTCCAGGTTCCAGAGACCTCCACGCAGGACTCAGACCGCAACTGACTCTAAAGATATTTGACCTGATCGAACAGGATCAGGAGAAGAACCTGCCAAAAGCCTAAAGGCCTTTCACGACTACCCGGACCAGATAAGTAAAAGACAGTATGTAATACTTAAGAAGTGGCGGAATGGGCAGTAGTAGCCTTACATAGATTGGCCTCTAGTTATCAAGCCGTCAACCGCAAATACGCTGGAATTCCACAGCGTATTTGTGGCGAGGCTGATTCGCCATAGTTATCAAGCCCTACTGATCGGCAAAAGTAGAATATAGTGACGTAACATACGATCCGCCGGACTCAGTCTGACACTGATCGATGGTTACGTCACTACAGATTTTCCGAACGCAAGTTCAGCACAATCTGACTACTTTTGGTAGTTATCAAACTACTACCAGGTATGCTCGCCACTATTCCGGCCCAGCGTACCTGGATTTCAATCTGCCGCCCTGGAGGCGGCGGATCCCATAGGAATCAATGGGAATCTGACCATAGCGAAAGCTCATGTTCGCTGCTGCCCAATATCCCATTGATTCCTATGGGAGATGTCTGCACCCAACACCGTAACATGTACCCTGAGTCTAAACACCCCTAATCTGCCCCCCCTACACCGCCACAACTAAATAAATTTATTACCCCCTAAACCGCCACTCCCGGACCCCGCCGCAACTATAATAAACATGTTAACCCCTAAACCGCCGCTCCCGGACCCCGCTGCCACCTACATTATACATATTAACCCCTAATCTGCCGCCCCCTATACCGCCGCCACCTACATAAACTTATTAACCCCTATCCTGCAGATCCTAGACCCCGCCGCAACTAAATAAATAGTTTAACCCCTAAACCACTGCTTCCGGACCCTGCCGCCACCTATATTAAAGTTATTAACCCCTATCCTGCCCCCCACTACACCGCCGCAACCTACATTAAACTCATTAACCCCTAAACCGACGCTCCCGGACCCCGCCGCCACCTATATTAAACTTATTAACCCCTAAACCTAAGTCTAAGACTAACACTAACACCCCCCTAACTTTAATATTATTTTAATAAATCTAAATAAAACTTATTATTAACTAAATTATTCCTATTTAAAATATTAAATATTAAATATTAAAAAATATTAAAACTAAATACTTACCTGTAAAATAAACCCTAAGATAGCTACAATATAACTAATAATTATATTGTAGCTATTTTAGGATTTATTTTTATTTTACAGGCAGCTTTGTATTTATTTTAACTAGGTACAATAGCTATTAAATAGTTAATAACTATTTACTAACTACCTAGCTAAAATAAATACAAAAGTACCTGTAAAATAAATCCTAACCTAAGTTACAAATACACCTAACACTAAACTATCATTAAATTAATTAAATAAATTACCTACAATTACCTAAAATTAACTAAACTAAACTATAGTACAAACCCCCCCCCCCACTAAATTACAGAAAATAAAAAAGAATTACAAAAAGTTTAAACTAATTACACCTAATATAAGCCCCATAATAAACTAATAAAGCCTCCCAAAATAAAAAAATGCCCTACCCTAGTCTAAATGACAAAGTAACCAGCTCTTTTACCAGCCCTTAAAAGGGCTTTTTGCAGGGCATTGCCCCAAAGTAATCAGCTCTTTTACCTGTAAAAAAAAACAAAAAAAACCCAACATTAAAACCCACCACCCACATACCCCTACTCTAACCCACCCAAACCCCCCTTAAAAAAACCTAACACTAACCCCTGAAGATCACCCTACCTGGAGCCGTCTTCCCCCAACCGGGCCGAAATCTTCATCCAATTGGCGCAGAAGAGGTCCTCCATCCAGCAGAAGTCTTCATCCAGGTAGCGTCTTCAATCTTCATCCATCCGGAGCGGAGCCATCTTCAAAGGAGCCGACGCGGAGCCACCCTCTTCAACCGACGACTGAACGACGAATGAAGGTTCCTTTAAGTGACATCATCCAAGATGGCGTCCCTCGAATTCCGATTGGCTGATAGGATTCTATCAGCCAATCGGAATTAAGGTAGGAAAAATCTGATTGGCTGATTCAATCAGCCAATAAGATTGAAGTTGAATCCGATTGGCTGATCCAATCAGCCAATCGGATTGAGCTCGCATTCTATTGGCTGTTCCGAGTGCGGCGGTTTAGGGGTTAAACAATTTATTTAGTTGCGGCGGGGTCCGGGATCCGCAGGATAGGGGTTAATAAGTTTATGTAGGTGGCGGCGGTATAGGGGGCGGCAGATTAGGGGTTAATAGGTATAATGTAGGTGGCAGCGGGGTCCGGAAGCGGCGGTTTAGGGGTTAATATATTTATTATAGTTGCGGCGGGGTCTAGGAGCGGTGGTTTAGTGGGTAATAACTTTATTTAGTTGTGGGGGGCTCCGGGAGCGGCGGTTTAGGGGGTAAAACAGTGTAGTTTAGTGTGGGTGCTTAGTGACAGGCTAGCAAAAAAGCTGCGAAGAAGCCGATGAGCAGCGAGATCGATGACTGTCAGTTAACAACAGTCCGCTGCTCATCGCTCTGTACTTGGTGCGCGGCTTCTTGACAGCTTTTTTTGATAACTTTGGCGAACGTATTCAGGTCCGCGGCGGCGATGATAGGCGAGCTTAGGCGAGCGTATTGGGCCGGCGAATGCAGGTAAGTTGATGGCTTCATAACTAGAAGCCATTGTCTTTAATTTTCAATAGCCTATTGGTAGGGTTGTGCCAGTTACGTCCACAGTGGAATTTATACAGTGTTTTTGTAAGGTCTGCATACGCAATATAATGTCACACATGCACTCAGGGGTGTTAATATAGACAGTTAATGTTAGAATAGTATTGCATTGTTTAATAACTGTTGGAATGGGCATTCACATTCTTGCACCGTTTATATTTTAATGCTAATGGTAAAAGCAAACTATGTTTTAGCTGCTTAATGGATATTGTTAACCCTGTTGCATATTTATCGGAGCAGAGACAACACCACTGTCAGGCCGACAGAAGTAATAGCTTACAACACATAGCTTACATTAGCAGACAAACCAGACATGTTTGGGAGCTGGCATCGCTTCTCCTGTATTCACATACTACACACCTACCTCACACTTGCGCATGCGCCTCCCTGCGTAATATATTATACTGCACCACATCATACAGCGCTTTGCTACACTCTGCTTAGCACCTGATAGCTTAAAACTTTTCATAGGCTTCAGCCTAGGGTAACTACCCCTAGTGAAATCTTTGTTACTGTATTTCAACATAATTTGTTTGTTAGTACTATATCTATTGTGCACATTTTTGTATAATTGTTGTTCTTCAACCCCACAGTATTGCACAGAGGGGCAGCAACCCTTCACTGTTGTAACCCCTTTCTCATATTAAACTTCCTAACCTCGCTTTACTGATCCCCTTCTTTGCATACCCTTCTCCCCACCCCACTCCCTTCTCTCCTTCTGAGAATATGGCACCACACAAACAACGACAGAAGCCACATGGCATCGAATTGATTACAATAAATGTCAAGGGTATAAATAACCCTGGGAAAAGGTCAATTGTGCTCAATGATTTACAAAGAATGGGGGTGACATAATCCTCTTACAGGAAACACATTTCAGGAAAGGGCATGAACCCAAATGGTTCCAGAAGCATTATACACAGGCGTATTTTGTGTCAGGCACCACCAAGAAAAATGGGGTGGGCATACTATTTCATGCAAGGACCTCATTTCAGTCCGACCAGATTGTTAAAGACCCTGAAGGGTGCTACATCATTATCACGGGCCTCTTATACAGTAGGCCAGTGATCATTGTAAACCTCTATTCCCCAAACACTTTGCAAGTGCCCTTCTTCAAAAAAATAGAGCAAAAGATACTCAAACTTCAAAAAGGAATCCTGTTGGGGGGAGACTTTAATGTCTCACTAAACCCACTTCTTGACACCTCTGATGAATCCTCCACTGCCTCCCATAGGACACTCAAAACAATTAGTTCTCTTATGAGAGACTTGTCGGCCCACAATGTTTGGCGCATAACACATCCGAGTACAAATGACTTCACATTTTTTTTCACACCCACATAACAAATACTCAAAGATTGATTACATCTTCACTGACACCACAGGTCTAACACTCATATCAGATTGTTCCATACATCCCACTACTTGGTCAGACCATGCCCCGGTCTCCTGTACAATCCAATGGCCCACTATCCCAGTCTCCACATACGTGTGGAAATTACGTAACACTCTGATAGATAACCCAACCACCAAAGCCGAGATAGATAAGCTGCTCCAAGAATATTTCCATACCAACTCTTTAGACAACTTGCCTTTAACTACAGTTTGTGAGGCACACAAATGTGTTCTTAGAGGGGAGCTTATTAAAATTATGGCTAAGCAAAACAGACTTTAAAGGGAAAAACTTCAAACCCTCTGACCCTACAAGAAGCTATATAACATGCAGAACACCTCCACAAGCCCCACAGCGAGAGTACCTAACAAGCAAGCACCATCCCTGGCACAGGAATATCTTGCTGGGGTTACCCTGCCTTCCCTCTCACAAGAGGAAAGGAACATCCTAGAGGAGCCTTTTACACTCAACGAAATAATTGAGACCATCAACAATTTACCCACAGGGAAAAGCCCAGGTCCTGATGGTCTAGGATCCAAATATTATAAAATATTTATTCACATACTTGCCCCTCACCTCCTAGATATCTTTAACGCCACTTCAGAAACGGCTTCTCTCCCTGGTTTTATGTTAGAAACCCATATTATAGTACTTCCGAAGCCGGGTAAACCCGAAAACTTTCGTCCTATATCCCTGCTCAATTCGGACATTAATATCTTGGCTAAACTGGTAGCGAATAGGCTTAACAAACTTATGCCAAAACTCATCTCTACTGACCAAGTGGACTTTATTCCTTGTAGAGAGGTGAGGGGTAACACCTCAAAGGTGCTGCAACTGATATCCTATGCACACGGCTCCTCCACGCCTCTCACCCTCCTCTCCACGGATGCAGAGAAGGCATTCGATTGAGTTGATTGGTCCTTTATGCTTTCTACCCTAATAAAAATTAACTTAGGCCCCAAAATTACTAATCTAGTCACCTCGCTATATTCCTCACCTATTGCCAGGGTCCATGTCAATGGCACACTCACAGAACCAATCAAGATATCGAATGGGACAAGGCAGAGATGCCCACTCTCCCCTCTCCTGTTTGCAATTTTGATTGAACCATTGGCCAGTAGGATACGGGAGAACCCTAGTATCAAAGGCCTCCAAATCCATTCCACAGAACTCAAGTTAGCCATGTACGCTGATGATGTATTGCTCACTCTAACAGACACTATTCATTCGCTACCTGAAGTGGTAAGAGAATTTAAGCAATACGGGGAATTTTCCAATTTTCACTTAAATCTTAACAAATCTGAACTCCTCAATATTAATGAGTCCCATGCCAATTTTAACTTAATTAGAAGGAATAACCCTATAAAAGTGGTAGATAAAGAAATCTGGTACGTAGGCATAACCATTAAACCATGCCTAACAGATCTAATTGAGTCTAACTACAAAACTCTTAGAGATGAAATTATAGCCGACCTATCCAGCTGGAAAAATAAACATATTTCCTGGCTGGGGCGCATAAACATAGTTAAAATGAACATCCTGCTGAGAGTTCTGTATGTATTACAAACTATTCCCATAGCTCCAAACAACCCATATATCCAACACATCCAGAGCGCAATGGAAAAATATATCTGGCAGAGCATTAAACCTAGGATTAATAACTCCAGCAGGGTGGGCTTAACAACCTTCCCTCATATGTGCAGAGTTGGCACAGAGAACTTGGTATGGAAATTGAGCCTAAAATTTGGGCCAAAATTTTTAATGCTACCAAAAAATGTTCCATCTCGGCAGGGGTGCAGGAAACTCAGTACAAATTTCTGAGCAGATGGTACTTAACACCCAACGAGTTAAAAGGATCTATCCAGATACATCAGGGAGGTTCTGGAGAGGCTGCGGACAGGTGGGTACTTTGTTGCACGTTTGGTGGAACTCTCCCAAGCTGGAGAGCTTATGGAAGGAGGTCTTCGCTGAAATAAACAAAAAATTAGCAACATCAATTCAACGCTCCTACTCTATCATGACCTCCCAAAACTAAATTACACACATGACACATCACTTTTTATTATAATGCTAAATGGGGCTAAATCATTGATAACCAAAAAATGGAAATCCGAAGCTGCCTCTAGTATCTCAGATTGGAGGGCTTTGGTCACCACGCAACTGCACTTTGAAAGGTATCATTATCTTAAGATAGGCAAGCCAGATTTGCATGAACTCATGCTCCTGACATGGGAAGGCAACCCCATCTAATAGCTTAGCCAGCAGGACTTAGCAACATACTGGTGATTACTGTTCTGGCCCCTCAGACCCCTCCCCACCCCCTCACTTCCCCATACCCCTCCTTCATCACTTCCCTCCCCCTCCTCCCCCTTCTTTCACTAAACTGATTAGTTGTAACAAGCTGTGCACCCTCAAATGTTTCAGTTGTTTTGTTCAGATCTTATGGGTTAAAATATGAAAATAGAATGCAAATCTGTTATAGAGACTTGCGGCACCACGAGTAAGGTTTGGAGACAACCTCCCTTGATAGGGAGAGTACACATATTATTCGAAAGACATTAAAGACTTTCTATTCACCAGAGGGCATAAGCCCTACTTGTATAAAAAACCTTGCAGTGTCTTGTTTTATCATATGTCTCAACATTTATCGCTGTAACTGTACTTGAGTGGCTGTAACCTTTTTGATTTCTTTGTATTTTTCAATAAAGCATTGCATTTAAAAAAACAAAAAACTGCAAAGTGCAATGCAAGTTGTAAAAGATCCATATTTTATATTAAACAGAAACATTAATAGCCCAAATGTATTAAAGGGATAAAATACCCATATGCGAAATCATTTGGCAGTGGAGGGCCCTCTAGTGGGCCTGTAGCAAAATTAAGGGATAACTGACTTGAAGTCTGGAGGGTTCTAGAGTGTGTGTGTTACATTGTTGCAAGTGGGTGGGCGGGTGTACCTCTTGCCTTTATAGGGTCCTGTTGCAGTGTATCCGGCCTCTTCCTGCCTCCAGACTTCGAGGAGAATTTTCTTCAGTGCTGGATATCTTCCATTAAGCCCTTTAGTAGTCATGAAGCATGCCAGGCGTAATTCTTTGCCTCCCAGGAAGTACAGGGATGCGGTGGTGGAGCCTTCAAGAAGAAAGAGACCTGGAGGAGAAAAGGAAGCGTCAGATCTGGATAATGAGGTACCCCCAACCCCCCAAGCTAGTGTGTCCAGTAGGCCCTCCATTTCTGCTAGGCAGACAGTGAGGAGGGAATTAAATTTTCCCCCTAGGAGCAGGGCTGGGGGCAGATCCAGCCCTAGGGCCGGGGGGAGAGAATCAGAGGCAACACCAGTGAGGGTGGGTGCTAGTTCAGCCCAAGTGGTTCATGCTAGGGCGCAGGACAGTGTGGGGGCTATAGGGGAGCAAGGAGCAGATGTGGCAGCCTTACTGCAGCAGGTCCCGGTGCTCCCGCCGGCTGATCTGGCCGCTGTCTTGGCCCTAGCACAATCCCTGGCTTCAGTCATGGGGCCGGGTAGTGCATCGCAGGGCCGGGATGGTGCTGGGGGGTCTGGCGGTGGTGGCGGCGTCCATGGGCAGGCAGGCTTTGGGCCTTCATCATCAGCGGGGCGTGGCCACGCCCCCGCACGTTACGCGCGATGTGACTCCTCCCCCTCCGAGTGATCTTCTGTTGGGGAGGAGCGCGGTCGCGCGAGAGTCAGAAGACGCCCTGCTTCAAGACTGCGGACGCCGACCGGAGGGACCCCTAGTAAGTTGGGGAGACTCCGGGTGGCAACGACGGTCGCAGGAGGCAGGGGGCCAGCCGGGCAGGAGGAGGAGTGTATGCGGGGGGATCCGGGAGATCCAAGGCAGCAAAGGCCTGTGCCGAAGATGAGTGGAGTAAGGGGCGGAGGCGCAAATGACGCCAGCATCTCAGCAGGGGATTATCGAGCTCCGGGGCTTAGGCAGCAAGCGAGCAGGCAAGCGCTTGTGGCAGATATGAGAGTGTTGAGGGGTAGAGGCGCAAATGACGCTCAAATACCGGGGCCTAGTCATCAAAATAGGCAGGGGCAGGTAGTAGTAATGGGCATAGTGCAGGGAGGGGGCGCAGATGACGCCAGTAACGCTGCAGAAAGGGATTTGCAGCTGCAGGACCCTAGTCAGCATGTGGATAGCATGTTAGGAGCTGGCAGGGGTCAGTGCTTGGGCCCAAGGCCAGAGGGTGACGCGAATGTGCGTGTGTCTGGGGGTCTCTGTAATGCGGTGAATCCGCCGCTAGGCCAAGCAAGGGGTGTGTGTGTGAACGTGGATAGCACTCAAATTGCAGCTAGTGTACAGCGCGAGATGAGAGAGTGTGTAAGTCAGGCATTGTGTGTTCAGGAGGACCTGATTCGGAGAGAAGTGGCAGCTGCATTTTGTGTGCAAGAGAGGTCAAGGGGGGGGCGAGGGCTGTTCCCCTTCTGGGGCCCTCATTGCCGCTCAGAGTACTCCCCAGTCTGTTTTGTCTTCTCAGGTGTCTGCTGCAAGTGAACAGAGAATGCAGGCTGGTCCAAGCAGCCAGAGCACGGCGTATGGAGGTGTTGTGGAACCTTCTACTTCAACTGCAACGGTTCGGCAACCATCAGCGGAAGGAGCATCGCAGCAGCTGCCGCAGTCTGGTGAGTGCACCATCACTGACATCACACACACGATCATGGGTTCTTCCTCTAGTGACTCAGGCGATGATAATGAGGTAGGGCTGGGTTTAGTGGGTAAGGGGCAGCAACAGATGTTTAGGATGATAAAGAAGTTGGTGGCAGCGCAGGTGCAGGCGAAAGCGGGCGCGCAAGGGGTAGTTGAGTGCAATTCCTCATCCCAGGTAGTGGAGGCGTCTGTATTGTCAACAGGTCAGGTAGCACTGCGGAAGGTGGCGGTACACGGGGATACATACCCATGCCTGGTCCACTTGCTATATGGGCACCTGAAAGCCAAAGTCATTAAAAAAATACAGGAAGGTTGATATGTGAATATCTCCGAGCTTTCTCCAGAAGCGTGCAGAGCTAAGGAGAGGGCGGCCAAAGGTTCAGGCCCCAAGAAGGTCCGGCGTGAAGAGAGGTATGAGGAGTGGCAGGCCGGCTATAGGGTGCTGGCATCCTGTTACATAGACAGGTGGCCCACTCAGGGGCATAATCTCTTTAAATATCAAGACACTATTGGAGATATTTATAAGAGGTTTAAGGAGGGCGCGTGGTGGGATTATGATGTAGCATTCAACCTGTGGTTGAAATTGGGGCGCAAAATATCTACTTCGCCACCAGCGGTGGCTAGGCCTAGAGCTCAGCGTTCGCTGCCATGACAGAAAAAGCGTGGGAGAGAGTGCTGGAAATTCCAGGACAAGCAGTGTGACAGGGGAGCGAATTGCTCCTTTCAGCACATCTGCAAATTTTGCAGCGGGCCGCACCCGGGGTCAGAGTGCGCGAAAAGGAGGGACTCCGGCGCGGCCTCCCAGAATACAAGAGGGGGGGCTGGGGTCAAGGGCCCCAACTCCGCTTAGATTGGAGGTGATGGCGCCATGGTTGGCGCTTTACCCTGACTGAGAGGCGACGGCCATCTTATCGTCAGGGTTGAGGGAGGGTTTCAGGATCCCTGTAACCTCACAAGTAATGGGGTCTATGGCCCATCGTAACTTAAAATCAGCTTATGAATTCCCTCACGTAGTGAAGGAAAAGCTGGCAAAGGAGTTGAGGTTGGGGAGGGTAATCGGGCCGTTTCGGGAGGGTCCGCTCCTGGATCTAGTGGTCTCCCCGCTGGCTGTGGTTCCCAAGAGGGAGCAGGGAAAGTTCAGGCTTATTGACCACCTGTCATATCCCAAAGGGTCGTCGGTGAACGACGCGATAGACCCAGACCTCAGCTCTGTACACTACCAGTCCTTTGATGAGGCACTTGGGGTGGTTCGGTCAAAGGGCAGGCAGGCGTTAATGGCAAAGCTGGCTATTGAATCCGCTTTCAGATTGCTCCCGCTTCATCCTTCTTCCTTTCGGCTGATGGGAATGAAGTTTGAGGGGGAATTCTATGTCGACAGGTGCTTGCCGATGGGTTGCTCCTTGTCGTGCGCCCTGTTTGAATGTTTCAGCTCCTTCCTGCACTGGGTGGTGCAGAGGGCATCTGGTGGTGGGGCCGTGGCCCACTATCTGGATGATTTTTTGCTGGTAGGGGGTGCGGGAACAGACAAATGTACCAGGGTGATGAAGGTGATGCAAGAGTTTATGGCTGAGTTTGGGGTTCCGCTCGCAGACAAGAAAACTCAGGGCCCGTGCACTTGCCTGACATTCTTGGGCATAGAGATTGACACCGTGGAATCACTATGCAGGCTCCCGAAGGATAAAGTCGACCGACTCCTAGAGGTGATTCAAGCTGCTGGGCACGCAGAGTGCATCTCCATTAAGGAGCTACAATCTCTGCTGGGTCTCCTTAACTTTGCAGGGAGGGTCTTCAATCGCAGGCTGGAGGGCCAATTGAAGGGGCCTTGTGGTCATCATCATCGGTGCCGGGTGACGGACCAGATGAAAGATGACCTAAGAGTTTGGGAACAGTTCCTAGTTCACTTCAATGGGGGGCGAGGGGTGTGGGCTGTTCCCCTTCTGGGGCCCTCATCGCCGCTCAGAGTACTCCCCAGTCTGTTTTGTCTTCTCAGGTGACTGTTGCAAGTGAACAGAGAATGCAGGCTGGTCCAAGCAGCCAGAGCACGCCGTATGGAGGCGTTGTGGAACCTTCTACTTCAACTGCAATGGTTCGGCAACCATCAGCGGAAGGAGCATCGCAGCAGCTGCCGCAGTCTGGTGAGTGCACCATCACTGACATCACATACACGAACATGGGTTCTTCCTCTAGTGACTCAGGCTCTGATATTGAGGTAGGGCTGGGTTTAGTGGGTAAGGGGCAGCAACAGATGTTTAGGATGATAAAGAAGTTGGTGGCAGCGCAGGTGCAGGCGAAAGCGGGCACGCAAGGGGTAGTCGAGTGCAATTCCTCATCCCAGGTAGTGGAGGCATCTGTATTGTCAACAGGTCAGGTAGCACCGCGGAAGGTGGCGGTATACGGGGATACGTACCCGTGCCTGGTCCACTCGCTATATGGGCACCTGAAAGCCAAAGTTATTAAAATAATACAGGAAGGTTGATATGTGAATATCTATGAGCTTTCTCCAGAAGCGTGCAGAGCTAAGGAGAGGGCGGCCGAAGGTTCAGGCCCCAAGAAGGTCCAGCGTCATAAGACGTATGAGGAGTGGCAGGCCGGCTATAGAGTGCTGGCATCCTGTTACATAGACAGGTGGCCCACTCAGGGGCATAATCTCTTTAAATATCAAGACACTATTGGAGATATTTATAAGAGGTTAAAGGAGGGCGCGTGGTGGGATTATGATGTAGCATTCTGCAATAAAATGGTCGGTAACCCCATATTACACTTTGGGACGCAGGATATGCACCTGTGGTTGAAATTGGGGCGCAAAAGATCTATTTCGCCACCAGCGGTGGCTAGGCCTGGAGCTCAGCGTTCGCTGCCATGACAGAGAAAGCGTGGGAGAGAGTGCTGGAAATTCCAGGACAAGCAGTGTGACAAGGGAGCGAATTGCTCCTTTCGGCACATCTGCAAATTTTGCAGCGGGCCGCACCCGGGGTCAGAGTGCGCGAAAAGGAGGGACTCCGGCGCGGCCTCCCAGAATACAAGAGGGGGGGCTGGGGTCAAGGGCCCCAACTCTGCTTAGATTGGAGGCGATGGCGCCATGGTTGGCGCTTTACCCTGACTGAGAGGCGACGGTCATCTTATCGTCAGGGTTGAGGGAGGGTTTCAGGATCCCTGTAACTTCACAAGTAACGGGGTCTACGGCCCATCGTAACTTAAAATCAGCTTATGAATTCCCTCACGTAGTGAAGGAAAAGCTGGCCAATTAGTTGAGGTTGGGGAGGGTAATCGGGCCGTTTCGGGAGGGTCCGCTCCCAGATCTAGCTGTCTCCCCGCTGGGCGTGGTTCCCAAGAGGGAGCAGGGAAAGTTCAGGCTTATTGACCACCTGTCATATCCCAAAGGGTCGTCGGTGAACAACGCGATAGACCCAGACCTCAGTTCTGTACACTACCAGTCCTTTGATGAGGCACTTGGGGTGGTTCGGTCAAAGGGCAGGGGGGCATTAATGGCAAAGCTGGATATTGAATCCACTTTCAGATTGCTCCCGCTTCATCCTTCTTCCTTTCGGCTGATGGGAATGAAGTTTGAGGGGGAATTCTATGTCGACAGGTGCTTGCCGATGGGTTGCTCCTTGTCGTGCGCCCTGTTTGAATGTTTCATCTCCTTCCTGCACTGGGTGGTGCAGAGGGCATCTGGTGGTGGGGCTGTGGCCCACTATCTGGATGATTTTTTGCTGGTAGAGGGTGCTGGAAAAGACAAATGTACCAGGGTGATGAAGGTGATGCAAGAGTTTATGGCTGAGTTTGGGGTTCCGCTCACAGACGAGAAAACTCAGGGCCCGTGCACTTGCCTGACATTCTTGGGCATAGAGATTGACACCGTTGAATCACTATGCAGGCTCCCGAAGGATAAAGTCGACCGCCTCCTAGAGGCGGTTCAATCTGCTGGGCGCGCAGAGTGCATCTCCATTAAGGAGCTACAATCTCTGCTGGGTCTCCTTATCTTTGCAGGGAGGGTCTTCAATCGCAGGCTGGAGGGCCAATTGAAGGGGCCTTGTGGTCATCATCATCGGTGCCGGGTGATGGACCAGATGAAAGATGACCTAAGAGTTTGGGAACAGTTCCTAGTTCACTTCAATGGAGTTTGCCTTTGGAGGGCTAGGCCTATCTCCAACCAAGCCCTGCATCTGTTCACGGATGTGGCAGGAGGGCTGGGTTACAGCGCCTATCTGGACGGGGACTGGAGCGCGGAGGCGTGGCCACCGGTCTTATGCGTAATTTGGCATTGCTGGAGCTCTTCCCTATAGTAGTAGCGGTCAAGCTTTGGGGGGACAGGCTGGCCAATCGGTCAGTGATTTTCTGGTCTGACAATATGAGCGTGGTGTACGCCATAAACAGATTGTCAGCGGCTTCGCCGGTGGTGGTAACCTACCTTAGACACCTGGTATTGCGGTGTTTGCAGCTTAATGTTCGCTTCACAGCGCGGCATGTGCCAGGGGTTAGCAATGTCATAGCAGATGCCCTATCTAGATTTCAATGGGATCAGTTCAGGAGGGTGGCCCCAAGGGCAGCAGCAGAGGGTCTAACGTGCTCTCCCTTTGTTTGGCAGTTTGCAGGGGTTGGGAGACCATTCTCCCCCTGATTAGGGCTTCACTGGCACCTAAGACTTGGGTGACGTACCTGTCGCACTGGAAGGCGCGGGAGCGCTTCAGTGAGCAGCAGGGCTTCTTACTTCAGCAGGCGTCTCAGGTACATGTTCTGGAATGGTTGGCGTGTCTGAAACAAGAGGGTGTGTCTAGGTTGTCGGCTCTCAGTAGATTAGCGGCGTTGTCGTTTTTCAACAAAGCATTGGGTCTCTCGGATTTCACAAATGCATTCTTAGTAAGGCAGAGCCTGAAGGGGTGGGGCCGGATGGCCCCACGCCCCAAGGATCAGAGAGAACCAATCACCTCAGCGTGTTTACGGCTGATGGTGTGAAAATTGGGGGCTGTATGCAGTTCGGCGTACGAGGCCTGCTTGTTTCGGGCAGCTTTTGGAGTGACGTTCATGGGGGCGTTGAGGATAGGCGAGGTGGTATCCACCTCAACAAAGGGAGATGTGGGGGGGATTAAGATGGAGCATGTGAGGGCCTCAGAGGAGGGCATGCTCCTTCTTATCCCACGATCCAAAATGGATCAGGATGGGAAGGGGGCTTGGTTACCCTTACCCAGGCATGAATTCCCTGAATGCTGCCCGGTGCTGAGCGTGGAAGAGTATTGCCACGTTCGGCCAATGGGAGTGCATCAGTTTTTCATTCATGAGGACGGTAGCTCACTTTCGTCTTTCCAATTCCGCAAAGTGCTAGCTAAGGTGGCTACAGCGGTGGGGTTGGATCCGTCTAAGATAGCCCCGCATTCATTCTGAATCGTGGCGGCGACTAGCGCGGTGGCTAGTGGGTCATCGCAGGCTGCCATTAAGAAATTGGGGCGGTGGAAGTCAGAGCGCTATAGGGGCTACATTCGCCCTTTGAAGGACTAGGATAAAGGGGCGGGGTAAGGCTGGGCCTCTCAGACAACTTCCGGCCGGAAGGGAGGGGGAGGGAGGCCTGCATGTAGCCATACGGCAGCATTTCATTGTCCCTATCCATGTTGTTCTAGGTAAAATAATGACCCCAGTGCGCGTGTGGATTATTGAACATTCCTTTATCCACTGGGCGGCTATCAGGGTGCACCATTCCCCAGGTGGGCAGCAGCTAGGATTGTCTACATCCAGGGCTAACATTCGCTGGCTCGGTCGCAGGGGGCTAAATTGGAGTGAACTTCCCTCCCTGTTACAAGATGCACATAGGAGTGTGGGGAAAGACTCAAGTGATTGTGGTGCATTTGGGTGGGAACGATTTGGGGGATCTATCCCTGTGTTGGACTTAATCAGATTAGTGACTGCGGACTTAAAGTGGGTGTGTGCTTGGCTGCAGGACGTGCGGGATAGGATGGTCAAACGTGGTTGCACGCTGCGTTGGCGTCATATTGTCCACACAGAGGGCAGCGTATAATGTCCCCAAGAAAGTGGAATAGGGAATTGGGGAGAGCGGTCACGCCTTGGGAGGATTTATCATTAGACAGTATTCTATCACGGCCGACAAGAAAGCCCTTTACCGACCGGATGAGGTTCACCTGACGGGACGTCGGGTTGGACCATTTTTCTGGCTAACCTAAGGAAAGCCGTCTCATTGGTTGCTTAAAAAATTAAAAGTTTGCTAGTTCAAATAGTGTTAACCTTGTTTTAAGTTCTGTGCTATGGTTGTATCTGACCGTTTGTGGTCTGCGCAGTAATAAAAAAAAAAATAATAATAATTTTTTATAAAGGTTTATATATAGAGTTAAGGTTATTTAAGGGCTTGTGGTTGGTTAAGGGTGGCGGCAAGTGGAAATGTCTTTCTGCTTGAGGCGGGTCGGCGCAAGGCCCTGGGAGCGGGCACGTAGAGAGGCAGAGCTGACGGCCCGAGACACAGGAAAGGTGTTCGCCCACTAATTGCCGGCTTAGGGGTTCCTCTCCTTTAAAGAGCTGCAGGCCGAAGAGCTCTTCATAAAAAATCTCTCTCTCTGTGACAATGAGCGTGCACAACCCCTGTGCCACGCTGCAGACATCGGGAGGGGCCTTGACCGGCAATCAGTAGGGGTTAGGTTAGTGAGAAGAAGATGCCACCACCAAACATAGACTGGGTAAGGGAACTTGCTACAAGTTCAGTTATAAGTTGAAAAGAGCTGCCTAATTATTGGCTAATATTAGGCAGAATTAAATAGTTTATTTAATAAACGCGGACCGTGACCGTCTTTTCCCCCAAGTAGTTGTGTTGTGTTTTTATTATAAGTTAGTCCAGAACGTAGGACGTAATAGGAGGTTTATCCCTTATGAAAGTGATGCAGTATAACTGTAAAAAGCTGACAAAAAAATATCACCTGATCATTTCTATGTAAAAAAGAAGATATTTTACTTCAAAATTTGCTCTGAGAACAGCTATCGATTCAGGCTACTGCCAGTTCCATGTGGAAAAAAAAACAGCCAATCAGATTTGTCAGTGCTGATATCACACTTTTATTTATTGTGATCTCATGAGAATTCACTGAGAAGGGAAATAACAGCACTGTGTCTGCACATGCCGAATACAGGGCTCGACTGACTGGCTTAAAAATCCCTTTGCAATAGGTATGTGGCTACTGAGGACATTTTGAAGTAAAAGTATCTTCTTTTTTTACATAGAGATGTACAAGTGATATATTCTAGTCGAGCTTTTTCCATAGATTTGCTGTATCACTTTCAAGTGCTTCAACATTTGGGCATCATGTCCCTTTAAACAAAAAATAAAACTACAGAGTTTAAACCCCTTCACTACCGGGAATTTCAGTGATAAATTGACTTAAATACTGGAGAAATGTTTAGCATTTTTCAATTACTCCATTTAAACAGGAAATAGAGCCTTTGTTTTTTTGTTATTTAACTATGGAAACTATATATATTTGAAAGTAGACAATGCAAGATATTGATATTTGATACGTTTTGGTATATTTGATGCCATTATTTGACACACAAAATTACAATCATATTAAAATATTTTTTACCTTTTTTGGCAAACTTTGGGGATTCTTACTGAAATTATTTACACACAACTACTGCAGTCATAAGACAAATTGTTGTAAAAGCGTTCTCTGTGATCCCGTTTGTTCAGAAACAGCAGACATGCATTGCTTTGCAATTGGTTTTTGCTAACTAGAAGGCTGCACCACACGTCTAAATTCCTGGCTTTGAAAGGGTTAATCAGTTTAGCTTGTTAGGGTTAATTTATTTCTGTAGGTGTAAAGATTACTCTACCATATGACAATCTCCCACCCCCTGATCCTCCCAAACAGCTCTCTTCAACAGGCAACCCTCAGACTGGTAACCACATACTTAAGTACTGGCAGTCTGATAGCATGGTATATGGGTTTTTTTTTTAGTATTTTTTTAAAATGTATTATATATAATTTTTTTATATTTCTGTAGTGTAGGGAACCTTCTCAACCACCCACCTCCCTAAACCCCCCCAACCGCTTTCTAACCTTCCCCCTCCATGTCCCCCACTTTAAAGTCATTTTTATTCTGTATCATAGGCCAATCCCTCCCTCGTTCTCTGACATCCATAGTTTCTGAAGTTGTAGGGAACTCCTTCCTTCCATTTTTGCGTTTAATCTTAGCTGGGTGCTTGCAAGTGAGTGCTAAATTTCCTGCTGTGTTTTATATATATATAGAAGTGCACAAGTTAGCGCAGTCCGCAATAAGTAATATTGCGACCCGCGCTAACTTTAGCACTCCTACTTGTAATCTAGCCCTTATGATAT
Organism: Bombina bombina; assembly: GCF_027579735.1. Lineage (NCBI taxonomy): Eukaryota > Metazoa > Chordata > Amphibia > Anura > Bombinatoridae > Bombina > Bombina bombina. The sequence goes on along the minus strand of NC_069501.1, from coordinate 556,328,367 downwards.
TATCTCAAATATTAATAGATATGTATCTTATTACATGTGTATGAAATAGACAAATTAATATGGTATGATCATTTTCCAGTCTCGCTAGATGTGTTTTAATGAACTAAGAAATGAGTTGATCTTTGCTTTGCAAAGAGAGTTTAGCAAAATCTATTTGTAATTTGCTCTTGAAGTGGCTTTTTGCTTTCCAGCGGAATTTGTCAGTGGTGTTTTTCAAGGGATCAACAATGTAAAATGGATACGTGTGTTTAAAAGTCAGCAGAAAATTCCCAAAAAAGCCTTTTAGGTTAAGTACTTTTTATTCAGATAGAAACTGGAAGTCACCCATAAATGACATATTACAGTAGCCCTTTTAAACACATCTTAAGGTTACAGTAATGTGCTCTTGAATAACCCTTTTGTTCACTGTGGAAGGGAAATGGTCATTTACATCTGTGAGATTAACCTATTTCCAATCCATCCTCATCTTCTTTCTTAACCATCGTATTTAGGCATGAATGGGCACACGGTAACTTTACCTACATTATTTAACTCCATTCACATAATGTGGCAGTCCCATTTAGAGGTTTTATAATTTAGCGCAAGCACTGCAAGGTGCACTCTTTGACTGTGTTAGGACTAAGCGTGCATGAAGGCCTTGGTGTCCCTTTAAAAACATGTAGACACAATCTCGTTTTGAACCCATCTTCTATGTCGATACAATGTTGCAAAGAGCGGGTTTGCGCGTTACAGTTTCAGTACTGTTAAAAATCCAGTATAAGTAGATATCATAAGTCCTTCTAATAGAAACCCATAGTCGTCTTCTTGTTGTCAAACACCAAACTGGAAACCTGTGTTTTTAACAATCAATAAAAGTAAATATTGTAAAAAACAATACTTATAAAACTATACAATATTTATTGAGCAATGGTGATAGTATGCCCATCATGGCCTACAATACAATAAGCATTCCAGGGCCAGGTTACGAGTGGCGTGCTAACAGTTACGTGTAGCGGAAAAGGGGCTTATCACGGCTGTTTGCATGCGTCGGATGTAGTGCTTGATTACAAGTTGAAAGTAAACGCAATGACTTGAACACAATTTAAGTTAATGAGCGTCAGGATAACGCTATCCTCCGAGCTATGGTTAACTGTTTCGCTTAAACAAAAATGTGTCACAAAACACATAAAAAATGATTTTTAAAAGTTCAGTTACACTCTTAATAACACCATCTAATAAAAAAACACTATTTAAAAAAAATGCACAAAAAAATTATAAGGGCTCAAGAATATGAGGTCTCAGGTGTTAGATAAAAAAAGACAGGCAAAGGTATTTAACACAGAGATATATACAGTCTACAGGGAGTGCAGAATTATTAGGCAAATGAGTATTTTGACCCACATCATCCTCTTTATGCATGTTGTCTTACTCCAAGCTGTATAGGCTCGAAAGCCTACTACCAATTAAGCATATTAGGTGATGTGCATCTCTGTAATGGAGAAGGGGTGTGGTCTAATGACATCAACACCCTATATCAGGTTGTGCATAATTATTAGGCAACTTCCTTTCCTTTGGCAAAATGGGAAAAGAAGGACTTGACAGGCTCAGAAAAGTCAAAAATAGTGAGATATCTTGCAGAGGGATGCAGCACTCTTAAAATGCAAAGCTTCTGGAAGCGTGATCATATCGAACAATCAAGCGTTTCATTCAAAATAGTCAACAGGGTCGCAAGAAGCGTGTGGAAAAACCAAGGCGCAAATAACTGCCCAGGAACTGCAGGAAAGTCAAGCGTGCAGCTGCCAAGATGCCACTTGCCACCAGTTTGGCCATATTTCAGAGCTGCAACATCACTGGAGTGCCCAAAAGCACAAGGTGTGCAATACTCAGAGACATGGCCAAGGTAAGAAAGGCGAAAGACGACCACCACTGAACAAGACACACAAGCTGAGACTGGGCCAAGAAATATCTCAAGACTGATTTTCTAAGGTTTTATGGGACTGATGAAATGAGAGTGAGTCTTGATGGGCCAGATGGATGGGCTCGTGGCTGGATTGGTAAAGGGCAGAGAGGCTCCAGTCCGACTCAGACGCCAGCAAGGGTGGAGGTGGAGTTCTGGTTTGGGCTGGTATCATCAAAAGATGAGCTTGTGCGGGCCTTTTCGGGTGAGGATGGAGTCAAGCTCAACTCCAGTCCTACTGCCAGTTTCTGGAAGACACCTTCTTCAAGCAGTGGGTACAGGAAGAAGTCTGCATCCTTCAAGAAAAACATGATTTCATGCAGGACAATGCTCCATCACACACCGCGTCCAAGTACTCCACAGCATGGCTGCAAGAAAGGGTATAAAAGAAGAAAATCTAATGACATGGCCCTCCTTGTTCACCTGATCTGAACCCCATTGAGAACCTGTGGTCCATCATCAAATGTGATATTTACAAGAGGGAAAACAGTACACCTCTCTGAACAGTGTCCTGGGAGGCTGGTGGTTGCTGCTGCACGCAATGTTGATGGTGAACAGATCAAAACACTGACAAGAATCCATGGATTTGGCAGCTTTTGAGTGTCCTTGCAAAAGAAAGGTGGCTATTTTTGGTCAGTTGATTGTGTTTTTGCTTTGTTTTTGAATGTCAGAAATGTATATTTGTGAATGTTGAGATGTTATATTGGTTTCACTGGTAAAAATAAATAATTGAAATGGGTATATATTTGTTTTTTGTTAAGGTTGCCTAATAATTTATGGCACAGTAATAGTCACCTGCACACAGCAGATATCCCCCCTAAAATAGCTAAAACTAAAAACAAACTAAAAACTACTTCCAAAAATATTCAGCTTTGATATTAAAGAGTTTTTTGGGTTCATTGAGAACATGGTTGTTGTTCAAATAATAAAATTAATCCTCAAAAATACAACTTGCCTAATAATTCTGCACTCCCTGTAAAGATGTATATGTATATAATATAGTATATATATATATACACATACATACACATACATATTTATGTATTCATTTTATTTATTATGTGTGTACATATGCATTTATGTTTTTATTTGTGTATATATGTATTTACAGAAATATATACACATATAAACACATAATTACATATGTACACACACATATATATATATATATATATATATATATATATATATATATGTGGTGTGTGCATTGGAGCCCTTTGCACTGCAGGTCAAGTAGGATGAGAACATGTGTAAAGCATATTTTTGCAATATACATATTTAATAAAAAGGTAGATATGAGTTATGCGCGCTATAGGGAATTTAACGAATGCAACAAAAGTTGCGTTATTTCACCCTCCGTGCGATATGGTTGCGTTGAGCTCCATACCACACAAAATACAAGCGCTGTTTTGACGTGTTCGTGCAGGCTTTTCCCCATAGACATCAATGGGGAGAGCGGGTTAGAAAAAAGTCTAACACCTACGATCGTGGAATGAAAAGCTCTGTAACGCAGTCCCATTGATGTCTATGGGGAAAAAAAATAACGTTTAAACCTAACACCCTAACATAAACGTTAACCCCTATTCCGCCGCTCCCCGACATCGCCGCCATTAAATAAAGCTATTAGCCCCTAAACCTCTGGCCTCCCACATCACTACCACTAAATAAACCTATTAACCCCTAAACTGCCAGCCCCCAATATTGCAACAACCTAAATTAAACTATTAACCCCTAAACCTAACCCTAACCCTAAACCTAACACTCCCTAACATTAACATAATTAAAATAGAGCCAAATTAAAGTTTCAATTATTAACTAAATAATACCTACAGGGAGTGCAGAATTATTAGGCAAGTTGTATTTTTGAGGATTAATTTTATTATTGAACAACAACCATGTTCTCAATGAACCCAAAAAACTCATTAATATCAAAGCTGAATAGTTTTGGAAGTAGTTTTTAGTTTGTTTTTAGTTATAGCTATTTTAGGGGGATATCTGTGTGTGCAGGTGACTATTACTGTGCATAATTATTAGGCAACTTAACAAAAAACAAATATATACCCATTTCAATTATTTAATTTTACCAGTGAAACCAATATACCATCTCAACATTCACAAATATACATTTCTGACATTCAAAACAAAACAAAAATAATTCAGTGACCCAATATAGCCACCTTTCTTTGCAAGGGACACTCAAAAGCCTGCCATCCATGGATTCTGTCAGTGTTTTGATCTGTTCACCATCACATTGCATGCAGCAGCAAACCACAGCCTCCCAGACACTGGTTCAGAGAGGTGTACTGTTTTCCCTCCTTGTAAATCTCACATTTGATGATGGGACCACAGGTTCTCAATGGGGTTCAGATCATGTGAACAAGGGAGGCCATGTCATTAGATTTTCTTCTTTTATACCCTTTCTTGCCAGCCACGCTGTGGAGTACTTGGACGCGCTGTGATGGAGTATTGTCCTGCATGAAAATCATGTTTTTCTTGAAGGATGCAGACTTCTTCCTGTACCACTGCTTGAAGAAGGTGTCTTCCAGAAAACTGGCAGTAGGACTGGGAGTGGAGCTTGACTACATCTTCAACCTCGAAAAGGCCCCACAAGCTCATCTTTGATGATACCAGCCCAAACCAGTACTCCACCTCCACCTTGCTGGCGTCTGAGTCAGACTGGAGCTCTCTGCCCTTTACCAATCCAGCCACGGGCCCATCCATCTGGCCCATCAAGAACTCACTTCATTTCATCAGTCCATAAAACCTTAGAAAAATCAGTCTTGAGATATTTCTTGGCCCAGTCTTGACGTTTCAGCTTGTGTGTCTTGTTCAGTGGTGGGTCGTCTTCAGCCTTTCTTACCTTGGCATGTCTCTGAGTATTGCACACCTTGTGCTTTTGGGCACTCCAGTGATGTTGCAGCCTCTGAAATATGGCCAAACTGGTGGGGCAAGTGGCATCTTGGCAGCTGCACGCTTGACTTTTATCAGTTCATGGGCAGTTATTTGCGCTTGGTTTTTCCCACAAGGCTTCTTGCGACCCTGTTGACTATTTTGAATGAAAACGCTTGATTGTTCGATGATCACGCTTCAGAAGCTTTGCAATTTTAAGAGTGCTGCATCCCTCTGCATGATATCTCACTATTTTTTACTTTTCTGAGCATGTCAAGTCCTTCTTTTGACCCATTTTGGCCAAAGGAAAGGAAGTTGCCTAATAATTATGCACACCTGATATAGGGTGTTGATGTCATTAGACCACACCCCTTCTCATTACAGAGATGCACATCACCTAATATGCTTAATTGGTAGTAGGCTTTCGAGCCTATACAGCTTGGAGTAAGACAACATGCATAAAGAGGATGATGTGTCAAAATACTCATTTGCCTAATAATTCTGCACTCCCTGTATTTAAAACTGTGAAATAAAGGCCTAAGCTAGCTACAAAATAACTAATAGTCATATTGTAGCTAGCTTAGGTTTTATTTTTATTTCACAGGTAAGTTGTATTTATTTTAACTAGGTAGATAGTTAGTAAATAGTTATTCAAATAAATACAAAACTTACCTGTGAAATAAAACCTAAACTGCCTTACACTAAACCTAACATTACAAAAATAAAAAACTATTATTACAAAAAATAAAAAATACTAAAATTACAAAGAATAAAAAAACCTACCATTACAAAAAATAACAAACAAAATTATCCAAAATAATAAACATTATTCCTATTCTAATACCCTTTAAAAAAAAACTAAAAAAAAAAACCTAATCTATAATAAACGACCAAGGGCCTTTAAAAGAAGGCCGTTTTGTGGGCCCTTAAGAAGGGCCTTTTGTAGGGTGTTACCCTTAAGAAATCAGCTCTTTTCCTAGAAAAGAAAACACCCCCTAACAGTATATAAACCCCCACCCCCAAACACACAAAATAAAAATAAAGTAAAACCTAATCTACCCATTGCCCTGAAAAGGGTCATTTGTAAGGGCATTTCCATTAAAAGGGGCATTCAACTATTTTATGAAAATGCCCAACCCCTAATCTAAAATAAAAACCCAACCCAAAACGAAAAAAAAAAAACACATTACACAAAATAACAAATGGAGTTATCCAAAATAATAACAATTATTCATATTCTAATACCCATTTAAAAAAAAACACCCCAAAATAAAAGAAACCTAATCTAGAATAAACTACCACTAGCCCTTAAAAAGGGCCTTTTGTAGGGTATTACCCTAAGTTAAACAGCTCTTTTACCTTAAAAAAAATACAAAGACCCACTGACATTACAAACCCCACCCCCCCCCCAAACACACGAGGTGAAAGCTTCAACTTGTAATACGAGTGTTACCTGATTCAATGCAAAAAGCTTACTTCTAGCAGAGTTAGCAAGTGGGGGATAGCTAAATACCGCTCCACTTGTAATCTGCCCCTCAGATGAGTTAAGCAGTGGTGGTGAGGATGGACTTTTGACTCACAATTGTGCATTCCAATTTAAATGGAATGCACACACCCAGTACTAAATGTGTAATCACAACAGGGCAAGTGTGACTTAGAACAAACATTCACGGAAAGAGATTGCTCCACGCAATTTATAGATGTTGGGGTCCTGATGGTCACTTATCCTGTAGATCCCCTTAGCTGTATAGAATATTATACACTCAATAAATATACACATCATGTAAATTACATATACATATATACTGTACATGGTTTGTCTTGTCCACTACAAACAGCCTATACAATAGTGATGAATAGAGCTTTAAATAATCTATATCATGTATGTTAATGCACACCTTAAATGTCTCCTGTGGCCATTTCAGAGTGTTCTGCACATGTGCAAGATAAAATGTTTACAAATGGTCTTGGAATACTTGTAAAGATGTCCAAAATGCCATTTTGGTACTTTTTGAGGAGGAAATGAACCTCAGGTTGATTAGAGAACATCTGTCAAACAAACTCAGAGCACTTTAAAGTTTCACCTACTCCATGCTGAAGGCAAAACATAACTGAGGATGTCAGGGGAATGCTGGAAGACAAGGTGGAGCAAAGCTCTCCATTGTAGGGGTGTTTCATCTCCTCCTAGTGGACAGGAAATATATCCCAAAATGGGATAATGCATCTCACTACCCTTTAAAAGAAAAAAAAAAACACATTTTGCAAAAGGTTAGTGAAATGTGCAGTATAGATCTTTATAAAAGGGGCAGATAAGAGGAAGATAAAGACGTGTAAATACTGCTGGAACAAAAGCATGGAGACAAGCTGTAAATAAGGTTTTGTTTTTTTTACTGGAGCAGTGTACAGAGTATTTCAAACTGTTAGCAGGAGCAGCTAGACAAAAAGGATGTTCAAAATGATACATCACTGAAAGTATATTAAGGGCTAGATTACAAGTGGAGTGCAAATTTTTCGCGTGCCAGTACATTTCGCCTGTTTACGGGTGCACGATAATGAACCAGCCATTACAAGTGACTGGTTAAAGGTAGGCTTACCATAATTTTTAGAGGTGAAACTGGGACCATCTGGTGTGGTGCCAGTGGGGGGGGTGGTCAGGAGCGTGGTCAAGGGGGCGTGGCAATTACCTGTCCTTTTAAAGTAGTAGCTTTTATGTGTGTAATGTTTCATGGATACTCTACCCTTCCTCAGTCAAACAAGTGAATCACACAGTTTAAATAGACCATAACACCACCCCCTAGTGAAAAAGGCACCATTACATTGTCATGGCAAATAAATCATTAATCTAAATCTCAGATTCTAAATAATGCCAAACATCAAGCATAATTATCACTTTCATAATTATCACTTTCACAATTTTATATCTGCAGTGTAATATGTGTTTTATGTGTCTAATTAAGGAACAGAGCCAAATACTGATAAGGCATAAATACAATATTGAATGAAAGTAAAAAGAAACCCGTTCCTGCTAAAGCTGTTTAAAGAGGCTACTCTATACCATAATGCAGGAAGATTATAGCCAAAATGCTATCCTGCATGAAGTAAAGCAAGATCCAGGCCAAAAATCCTTCCTGTCTGTACTTCCTAGTCATACCCATATGACTCCCCTAAAGGTGTATTACCGGCGATGACTCCAGGGGTCGGGGGGTGTTAAATTCTTAGAAAAATAAACCAAGTAGAACTACAAAATTTAAAAAAACCTATGCTGCTCACTCAGCCTGTATTACTAAATGTAAACTTTGAAGGACATGAACGTTAAGCTAAGCAGCTGTATGTAACAAAGTACCACATCCAACTATGCTGGAGAGCCACAGTCCAGTCATTTTTGAATAATGTGTCCGGGGTCATGTGGTCTGAAACCCGGACACATGATTTGAAACCTGGAGGTGGCAACCCTACTGGGACAGAATGAACAACTGGGTGGGACACTGGGACAGCGCCTCCAAACAGGGACAATCTCAGTAAAAGTGGGACTTCTGGTAAGCCCAGTTAAAGGGACATAATACTCATATGCTAAATCACTTAAAACTGAAGCAGCAGCATGGGGCGGAGCTTGCCAGCAACTGAAGCAGAAGCAATTTTGCAAAGCTCTGTGCAAAACTTACCATTTAATAGTCATTTGGGGCACAAATCAGGGGTAAATTGGTTCGAAAAACCCTTGATACAGAAGACACACAGTCCCAGTCAGTCCATAACTGATTTTTGGCAGCTTTGAGAGATTTTGCGGCCCACCTGGAAAACAGAACCAGAGAATTTATAGGAAAGCCTGCGGCTGCGGCCTACTCCGGGTGTGCCAGCTGCAATAAAGACAACAAAGACATCAGAAACCTCACCAAAAGCTGACGATAAGTGGGGAGTAACATGTTGGAAGACCAATACGGGTGAGAATATAAATATTGTTACTGCCTAATAAGAGTGATAAACCGCTCCAGAGTCTATACTTCCAAAAGGAGGGACTTGTATTTAATTCCACACTCTGGATCAATAAGCCTTAACATTAAGGGTAATCTGTGACTGCAATAACACTTTATAGAATTTAATCTGACAGCTGTGAGGCCTGTATTATTCATCTGCAAGAAAGATTAGTGGCGGGTAAAACTGCCATCTTTACTCTCAGCTCCTGTTGCATAGCAGTGCTTTTATTATATTAGTTCAAGTTGTACCTGGCACAATAGACCACAGATCCAGTATAGCCCTGTAGGAAGATACGATTGGCACTTTTTCCTTTTGTGTTGCTATATGACCCAAGGTCTCTCCACATTCAAGCTATTGACACATCTCACTGTGTGGTATCATAGCCGCTGGCCCCCTGCAGGACTTTATCAATTGAATCTGGTGTAACGCAACTAAAAGATTGGAAGTACTGGTCAAGCAGTAATAATCTCATAGTACGCCATTGCTCTCTCCCCTCCCTTTTCCCGCCATCCTGTTTGGTGGTGGGTCATATCCTGAGTTCCCTTCTCCGTTATCGTCCTGTGAGGACACTGACCCTGGGGAGCAGAGCCATGCTTGTGAAAATGTACATTTAAATTACAATATCTGAACGGGTGTGTTCCACAGCTAAGAGACCTTAGACCAGCACTCAGTGCTGACACCCTATTGTCTTCAGATATTTCTCCTATCAATGACCAGCTCTCAGGGTTTTTTCCCTGTTTTGTTTGCCATGTGCTGCTGGCAGCCATTTTACTAACCTCTCTTGCTGACTATAGTGCATTGTGGGGGATGCTGCTCATTTACTGCACTTCCTTTTATGGCCAGACTGGTGGGTGTGCATCATCTGTGTGAGACAAGATGCAGTCTCAGAATTGTGATGTCATCACTTATTATTTAAAGGGCCTTTGTTCAGTATGCTTTGCCTTTGCGTTGTCTCAGACCTGTTTGTGAGAGTTCCTGTGTATTACCTGGCTGACTGATGTCCTTCCTGGTTCCTGATCCCTGGCTTGTTCCTGACTCTGCTGTTTTCCTTGTTCCTGATTTCGGCTCGTCTGACTCGGCTCGTCGCTTTGGCTCCTGACTCGGCTTGTCTGACTACCAGCTCTGGTTTTGACTCCTGGCTTGTTATTTGACTTGTGGACTTTTTATTATTTTTTGTTATTAATAAAGGTGTGATTATTTTTGCACTTCTCGTCTCAGTCTGATTCCTGGCATCCTGACATTACGCAAAGGCCATGAATCCTGATGGTGATAATAATCCACCTTTACTTGCCATCATTTCCAGGATGGATGAACAGGATCACCGCTTGGATCAATTTGCACTAACCCTGCAAACCCTGCTGACTCGCACTGCACATTTGGACCAAAGTGTCCCACAAGTTATGGCTGCTCCTGTTTCTGCTGCTGCACCTAGTCCTACCAGGAGCATGTCCGGTTCTGCACCTCTACCTCAGTGATATGGAGGTGATCCTATTCAGTGCAAAGGGTTTTGAACCAGGTGAGCATTTACTTTGAGATGTTACCTCAGGCGTTTCCCTCTGACAGAGCTTAGGTGGGATTTCTCATCTCATTACTCTGAAACAGCTTTTGCCTGGGCTAATCCCTTGTGGGAGACTAATAAACCTGTGATTTCAAATTACCCTGAATTTGTGGCCTCCTTTCGAAGGGTATTTGATGTTCCGGCTTGCTCCTCCTCTGCTGCTAAACGACTCATGTCCATTCAGCAAGGTACAAGATCTGTTACTCAGTATGCTATTGAGTTCCGTACGCTTGCCGCAGGTTGGTTGGAACAATGAAACCCTTGTTGCCGCCTTCTTTCATGGGCACTCTGATGCGATTAAAGACAAAGTTGCTGCCAGATATTTACCAGAGGATCTCGAGGCATTGGTGTCTTTTTTGATCCTAATTGACATCAGACTCAGAGAGAGGCCCTCTTTCAAAGAGCGCTTGCGGAAGCCTCCTGTTCCGTTGACTCCTACATGTTCGTTCCCAACCATGCCTCCCTCTCCTCCCATGCCTCCTGGTCCCGAGTCACCAGGTACTGCTGAGCCGATGCAGTGGGGATTCACGTGTCTCTCCGCGGCAGAGAGGGCCTTTAGGAGGAGGGAGGGGCTCTGCCTCTATTGTGGGTTACAGGGCCACCTTTTGAAGTCGTGTCCTACATGGCCGGGAAACGCTCACACCTAGGGTCCTTTTTGGGGGAGACCTTGGGTGGTTTATCCTCACCCCCGGAACCGCTTAAGGTGAAACCTTTGGTCATGGTTGTCCTTTCCTGGGTGGACTCCTCCATAGTCACCCAGGCTCTTGTTGACTCCGGTGCTGCGGGCTATTTCATTGACAGTGCTTTTGTATCAAAACACTCCATTCCTGTTTTGCCTCGGTCCGTTCTGCTTGCTATTGAGGCCATTGATGGCAAGCCCCTTCAGCCCGCACTCGTTACTCACAAAACTGCTCCATTGTCCATGGCTGTTGGGGCTCTCCATTTTGAAACCCTCCAGTTCCAGGTGTTAAACTCTCCGCATTTTCCGGTTGTTCTGGGTTATAACTGGCTTCAAAAGCACAATCCCAGTCTCGACTGGCGCAGGTCTGAAATTTTGTCATGGTCCCCACAATGTATTTCCACTTGTCTTCGGAAACCAGTTAAAGTCTTGTGCACTTCTTCGGTATCTCAATTGCCAGAGGAGTACCGAGAGTTCCTAGATGTTTTTGACAAGGTGCGTGCCGGTACGTTGTCTCCGTACCGGTCTTACGATTGTGCCATAGACCTGCAACCCGAAGCCATTCCTCCTCGGGCCGGGTTTACCCTCTGTCTGTTGCAGAGAATTGTGCTATGGAGGAGTATGTTGCCAATGCTCTGTTGCGGGGATCATCTGCAAATCCTGCTCTCCTGTAGGGGCTGGCTTCTTCTTTGTGAAGAAAAAGGGTGGCGAGCTAAGACCATGCATCGATTATAGGGGTCTTAATCGTCTTACCATTAAGAATGCTTACCGTATTCCGCTCATTACGGAACTCTTTGACCACCTCAAGGGAGCTACGTATTTTACTAAACTTGATTTGAGAGGAGCGTACAATCTCGTTAGGATCAAGGAGGGCCACGAATGGAAAACAAGCGTTTAACACCAGGAGCTGGCATATGAGTATCTTGTAATGCCCTTTGGCCTATGTAATGCTCCTGCTGTTTTCCAGGAATTTATTAATGATGTCCTACGAGATATGTTGCAACAGTGTGTTGTGGTGTACTTAGACGACATCCTCATACACTCACCCACACTTGAGGCTCATCATTCTGATGTTACATAGGTTATTCAGAGACTAACGTGAGAACGGCCTGTTTTTGTAAACTCGAGAAATGTGAGTTCCATCAGACTCAAGTAACCTTCCTAGGTTATGTTATCTCCATTGCAGGGTTCTCCATGGATCCTGACAAGTTATCTGCAGTTCTGCAGTGGCCTCGCCCGGTTGGTCTTCGGTCTATTCAGCGTTTTTTGGGGTTCACCAATTACTATAGAAAGTTTATTAAAAACTTTTCTTCCTTGGTCAAACCTATCACAGACATGACCCGTAAAGAGAATGATCCACTCCATTGGTCACCTACTGCCATTAAGGCCTTTGATAGTCTTAAGACTGCCTTTGCTGCTGCTCCAGTTCTGGCTCATCCTAACCCTGTTCTGCATTTCGTTCTTGAGGTTGATGCGTCTGAGACTGGAGTAGGTGCCCTCTTGTTTCAACGTCCTACGCCTGACGGTTCCTTGCATCCGTTTGGTTTCTTCTCTAAGAAATTGTCTCCAGCGGAGTGCAATTATGAAATTGGTGACAGGGAATTACTGGCCATAATTTTGGCACTCAAGGAATGGAGGCATCTTCTCGAGGGTACTAGCGTGCCACTGCTCATTCTTACTGACCACAAGAATTTAACTTATCTATCTGAAGCAAAACGTTTGTCACCCTGACAGGCCAGATGGGCGCTATTTTTGTCTCGGTTTAATTATGTGGTCTCCTACCTGCCTGGTAGTAAGAATGTTAGGGCTAATGCCCTCTCTCGACAATTTTCGCCTCTGTCCAAGGAGGAGTCTGTACCTACTCCTGTTATACCTCCTGACCATATTTTAGCTACCATACGTATTAATTTGACTTCTCCCTTGGGGGAGGAGATCCTGGCTGCACAAACCAATGCACCTCCTGAGAAACCTAGTGGTAAGTGTTTTGTTCCTGAGAATCTTTGAACTAAACCTTTGCACACTTACCACTATCCTAAAGCCGCAGGTCACCCAGGCAAGAACCAAATGATTTGGTCTGTCACTCGACAATTCTGGTGGCCAGGTCTTCATTCTGATGTTGCTGCGTATGTTGCCTCCTACTCAGTTTGTGCACAGAGTAAGACTCCGACATCTTCCTGTGGGTCTTCTTCAACCTATTGCTAATGGTGAGCATCGTTGGACACATCTTTCTATGGACTGCATTGTCGAGCTCCCTGTTTCCAATGGCAATACTGTTAACCTTATGGTGGTTGACCATTTTTCTAAAATGTCACATTGCATTCCCTTGATGAAGTTGCCTACCGCTCAGGAGCTTGCTTCAATTTTTGCCCGGGAGGTCTTCCGTTTACATGGGTTACCCAAGGAGATAGTGTCGGACTGGGGTAGCCAGTTTGTCTCCAGATTTTGGCGTTCCTTTTGTGCTCAAATAGGGATCCAGCTTTCCTTCTCCTGGGCATATCACCCTCAATCCAATGGCTCTGCGGAACGGTCTAATCCAGCTCTGGAACAGTTCCTCCATTGCTATGTCTCAGATCACCACAATAATTGGTCTGAACTGTTACCTTGGGCAGAGTTTGCTCGTAATAGTGCTATTAATGCTTCCTCCAAGTTATCCCTGTTCATGGCGAATTATGGGTTTCAACCATCCTTGTTGCCCGATTCATTCAAGTCTCAGGGTATTCCAGCTTTGGAGGAGCATCTCCGGCAACTCCGTTCCACGTTGGGTGCAGATTCAGGATTGCCTTATGCAGCGCCAAAAGTTCCAGGCTGATCGTAGGTGTCTGCCCGCGCCTTCCTACCAGGTTGGTGAGAGAGTTTGGCTGTCCTCTCGCAACTTGAACCTTCATGTGCTTTCCAATAAACTGGCTCCCCATTATGTTTCCTTTTCGAATACTCCGATGGGTCAATCCTTTGGCCTATGCTCTTGACCTTCCTCCTGCAATGCGCATCTCCAATGTTTTTCATGTCTCCCTCTTGAAACCATTGGTTTGTAATCGCTTTACTACTGTGTTGCCTCGTTCCCATCCTATCTTTGTTGACAACCATGAGGAGTATGAGGTCAGCAGCATTATTGACTCTCGTATGTCCAGGGGGCCATGTACAGTATTTGGTTCACTGGACGGGGGGCATACGGTCCGGAGGAGCTTTCTTGGGTTCCCTCCTCTGATGGTTCATGCTCCTGCCCTCCTCCGTGACTTCCATGCCTGTTTCCCCAATAAGCCTTTTGTCCTCCTGCGGGGGAGGGGTGATTGAGGGGAGGGTACTGTCAGGGTTTTTCCCTGTTTTGTTTGCCATGTGCTGCTGGCAGCCATTTTATTCACCTCTCTTGCTGACTATGGTGCATTGTGGGGGATGCTGCTCATTTCCTGCACTTCCTTTTATGGCCAGACTGGTGTGCATCAACTGTGTGAGACAAGATGCAGTCTCAGAATTGTGATGTCATCACTTATTATTTAAAGGGCCTCTGTTCAGTATGCTTGCCTTTGCGTTGTCTCAGACCTGTTTGTGAGAGTTCCTGTGTATTACCTGGCTGTCTGATGTCCTTCCTGGTTGCTGATCCCTGGCTTGTTCCTGACTCTGCTGTTTTCCTTGTTCCTGATTCCGGCTCATCTAACTCAGCTCATCGCTTTGGCTCCTGACTCGGCTCATCTGACTACCAGCTCTGGTTTTGACTCCTGGTTTGTTATTTGACTTGTGGACTTTTTATTATTTTTTGTTATTAATAAAGGTGTGATTATTTTTGCACTTCTTGTCTCAGTATGATTCCTGGCACCCTGACACCAGCCAAGCTTAAAGAGATGATACAACATTAAAATTCAATCCTGAATGTGGACTCAGTGGGTTTACCTTGTTAAGTATCTACCATAAAATATTCCAAATTACCTTAGCACCTAGGCCCTGTGTTCTATATACTGCTTTCCTGTATTTCAAAAACTTTTACAGTTACAATGAAAAGCCGGAACCAATCCGTCAAAGACTGCCTATCAAGGTCTCAGCTTAAAAAGAAACAGATTGCTATGGATCTTGCTCCAGACACAGACTCACAACCTTCCTCCCCTAAAAGTCCTCCACCAACATCGGCTGTGGTCTCATCAAATGGAGAGCTCCTGCAACATATTAAACAACTATTCAAAGAAGAAATGAGAGCAGCCCTTTCGGAGCTAAAGCAGGGCCTTACAGATATTGGAGACCGCACTGCCTGCCTGGAGGATAAAGTTGATGATATTTCTGACGAAATACCCAACCTTCAGTCAACAATACAGGTGCAACAGGAACAGATTCAGAAGCTGGAGGATTCCTTGGAGGACCTTGAGAACAGGTCCAGGAGATCAAATATCAGAATTCGCAATCTCCCCGAATCATACAGCAACCTGTAAGAAACCATCACAAATCTCTTTCAACAGATTCTACCAGAGATAGATTCTTCTTTGCTACTCATGGATAGAGTACACAGGGCGCTGGCTAAACCCCCAACCCCCTCAGCAGCAAGGGACGTGATCACCAAACTTCATTATTTTCATGCTAAAGACCAGATCATGCAAGCAGTGCGAAAACTACCTAAAATTACCTTTGAGGGCCACAAGCTAAAATTATACACAGATCTTTCCCCGACAACCCTAAGGAGAAGAAGGGAACTCAAACCGATAGTATCAGTCCTCATTAAGGCGCAAATCAAATATCGATGGGGATTTCCATTTAAACTCATCTTCATGCATGATAGAACTTCCTACTATTGCTCTTCTCTCCTGGAAGGACAAGCAATCCTGGCAAAGCTGAACCTGGAAAAGACTTCCTCTGAGGTTTCTTCCTCTCCCAAACCGCAACACAAGGCAATAGGAAGGGAGTGGATGCCAGTGAATAGAAATGGAAAGAACTCTAGACTTAGACAAGAGCCGGAGAGTCCTACTTGAACTCATGCAAGTGACATTGGTCCTATTCTAATATGATTTAAGTTTACAGCTCTATTGTTCTGGGATTAAAATATATAAGGTTACTCTCAAACACCTACACCCCATCGGGGGTTTGCTAAATTTGGAATATCTTGGCATATTCAGCCTTCCCCCCCCTCCTCTCCCCCCTCCTCTCCCCGTCCCTACCCTCTCCACTGAGTCAACTACTTTATTAATTATGAATGGGTGACACTCGGTCCCCCTATGTTTTCAGGTTTTTCATCCTGATTTTCAGGTTATGTTTGTTGTTAAAGTTTAATGATGTACTACAGTTGCAGTTGTTTGCAAATAATACTAACTTCACTTTCCTTAGCATGTTTTGTCCACAGTTCTAGTCAGGTATGGAGTGCCACATATGTCTAAATGGTCGTCAAGGTCCAATTTGTGTTATGTGTTTCAATGCTTTAGGTTCAGTTGTAATGCATTCAGATATGTATCATGGATTTTTGTAAAACTTATTGGTTAATTTATGAGATCTACTGCAGTCCCTAACCAATTCACAACATGACACTTAATATACTTACACATAATGTGAGAGGGCTACACTCTAACATGAAACGTTGCAAGGCCATTACCACCTATAAGTCACTGAATGCACACTATGTATTCAAGCAAGAAACTCATTTTACCAAATCCCTAACCCCTAGGTATTGGGACAAAGCGTATTCTCAACAATTCCATGCTACATGTCTTAAAAAGAATTGTGGAGTATCCATCCTTCTCCATGATAGCCTTAACGTCCAAGAAGATGAATCCTTTGTAGATAAACATGGTTATTATATAATCCTAAGAGGTAGAATTCATGACACCCCAGTAGTCATAGGCAATGTATATGCTCCAAATGAGTCCCAGGCACTGTTCTTGTCCAAGATCAGTAAACTGCTAACACACTGGAAGCAATATAGATTAATTATTGGGGGCAATTTTAACCTGGTAGTAGACCCCAAACTAGATAGATCAAATAGTAATCCCCCTTCTCAAGCCCGTACCAATAGGAAAATCCTATATGATTTTTTGCTCGACCATAACTTGCTTGACAGTTGGAGGGCATATAATGGCAACTGTAAAGACTTCACTTTTTATTCACCAGCTCACAAGGTATATTCACGAATTGATCACATTCTAGTCAGCCAAATTTTAGCACCACTGATTGTTGACTCTGACATTGTCACCAATGTCTGGTCTGACCACAACCTAGTTATAACTAGGCTCACGGGGTTAATAGACCCTCTGAGAAATAAAAGCTGGACCTTAAACCCCTCCCTACTTAAAGATAAGATATTTCTTCAGACTCTGAAAAGAGAAATGGGGGAATTTCTGGAAGCTAACATGCATTCAGTAAAGAATCCTACTTTCGTTTGGGAGCACTTAAGGCCTACATCCGGGGACTCCTGCCAGAGAATCCAGCAGTAAATCCAAACAATCTCACTCCTTTATAAACAAATTTAAAGATGAAATAAAGCAACTTCATACCCAACACTGCTCTGCCCATTACTCCGGCACACTTCAAACACTAAACTCCAAGATGGCAGCTCTAGATGAGTTGCTATCCAGGGACGCGGCTCGATCACTTAAATTAATAGACACACAATATTTTATATATGCCAGTAAGCCCGATAAGATGCTTGCACATAAATTAAAAGATTTAACGAGACTAACAACAGTTCCCCAAATCCAAAAACCCGATGGATCTACCTCCAACCACCCGCAAATAATTGCAGACACATTTGCAACATATTATCAATCTCTAGATGCCCTATCCCAGACCTCAAACAGCGATAGCTGTACAACCAACACTCAAAAAAATTTCTGCAGAGCTGTAGTCTGGCTAAACTGGACATAGACGATTTAGATAGCCTCAATGCGCCAATTACCCTGAATGAGGTCAGACTGACAATTAAAAACAAAATCTAACAAGGCACCTGGTCCGGATGGTTATACAAGTATTTTCTATAAATTGTTTCTAGATGAAATAGGTCCCTCCCTAGTTAACACTTATAATCATATGCTGGAGGGTGGAGATACCCCTAGAGAATTCTTAATGACCCGAATATCAGTTATCCCAAAACCAGGGAAAAGCAAACAACACTGTAAAAACTATAGACCAATATCATTGATCAATTTGGATGTTAAGATCTTTTCTAAAATATTGGCCACTAGGCTTAACAAACTAATGCCTAAACTTGTGCATCCGGATCAGGTGGGCTTTATTCTGAATAGGGAAGCCCCAGATAATGTCAGGAAAATAATAGACTTGATAGACTTTGCTAGTGTGAACAAGGTGCCTTCTCTGTTCCTGTCTCTCGACGCAGAGAAGGCATTTGACCGTATATATTGGGATTATTTGGATGCGGTGTTGGTCAATATGGGTATAACAGGCAAATTTAGGACTGCAGTTTTGGCTATATATTCACATCCCTCTGCCTATGTTAAAATAGCTGGATACAAATCGAAACCTATAAATATTGCTAATGGGACTAGGCAGGGGTGCCCTCTCTCTGCTCTCTCTGCTCTTTGCAGTTTTCCTTGAACCCCTTGCAGCCAATATTCGGCAAAATATTGATGTAGCAGGGATAGCTGTGAATTCTAAAGAATATAAGATGTCTGTTTGCGGATGATATCATCCTTTCAATCACTAAGCCTTTATTGTCCTTCCCCTAATTTACTCTACTATTGCCCAGTTTGCTATAATCTCAGGATATAAAAATAATAACAATGAATGTGAAGCTATTAGTGTGCATCTACCACCACATAGTAAAAAACTGGTAGAGATTCATTTTTTCTTTTCCTGGGCAGAAAAAGGTATGCGATATCTGGGAGTATCTCTTTCAGGCAGAGTAGACTCCCTGTATTAAAACAACTATCAACCTATTTTGTCCCAAATAAGAATCCTACTGCAGAAATGGGGAAAAATAAAACTTTCGCTATATGGTATAATAATTGGAGTCAAAATGTCGATACTCCCAAAATTACTTTATTTGTTTAGATCTCTCCCGGTCTTGGTCCCTGCCCAAGTCATTAATAAACTCCAAAAAGCTGTTATATCATTTATTTGGCAGGGAATGTGATCCAGAACTAATAGACACACTCTGTGTAGGGGTAGAGAGGGAGGAGGCATGGAATTACCAGATCTTCTAACTTACTATTATGCAGCACGGTTAGCCCAAACATCTCTATGGCATAACAAAACAGATAACATTCAATGGGTCCAGCTAGAATCTGATATGGTTATGATTGACCCAATTTATAAATTACTTTGGTCTAGCAGGCCTTCTAGGCCTTCAAACTGGAAAACTTTTTTTATCTATTTTGCACACTGTCTCACTATGGGATTCCGTGACCATGACGTTCAAACTACTTTCAGAGAAATCCAGAGCAACCCCACTAGTGACTTTCTCCTCAACCCCAGATTCGGGGCTCCAGACTAAATGGGCAAATAAGGGCCTATATAGAAATACAGACACATTGCGTAACCAATCCTTCATGGATTTTAAGACATATGTTGACCTGAGAGACCTAGTTGGTTTCATTATTTGCAGCTTAGGGCAAGAGTGGTTGAAGTTATAGGTAATTCCAGCAGGGAAGGCTCTACCTATCTAGAATATCTTGGTTTAGCCACCCACAGATTAAAAGGAACTATTTCTAGATTATATTCCATATTTAATAACCCTTTAGCATCACCTAAATTTCCCTTTATGCTTAAATGGGAAGAAGACTTTAATTTTTCTTGGTCACACGAGAAATGGAACACCATCCTTCACAGGGGCACCTCATTCTCCATTTGTGCACTTTTAAAAGAAAATTATATGAAGACTGCGTTTAGGTGGTAATTCCACCCTTCCAGATTACATGGTCCAGACTCGGGGGGGGGGGGGAATTGTTTAAGAGGCTGTGATGAGAAAGGGACTTACCCTCATATGTGGTGGCATTGACTTCATGTTTCCAACATTTGGTCACAAACCTCAGAATTACTGAGTTCCATTTTCGACACTCCTATAAAATTAACGCCCACACAGGCCCTTCTTCATGAACCCCTGTGTGGGTTGAGCAAATCAAGAAATTAACTCTTGTTCTTTATCTGTACATTAGTCAGATTAACTATAACTCAATACTGGAAGTCAATAGTCCCAACCTTTCAGATTATTTTGAACAAAATAGCCTACTGCTACCAAATGAGCAGTAATATGCCGACCTTTTAGACACTAAAGAACGGTTCATCTCCATATAGGAACCGTGGTTTATGTACTCAGAGTCTAGCACTAGAAGGCAATAAAGCACAAATACATGTTACCACATTGGTTTGTCTGTGCTACGTATTAGTTACTATAGTTTAGATAAGATTGTCGCTACCATACTGGAAGCACTGCTCAAAAGTAGATGCTAAAGCTGTATTCATAAGGTTTTGGTATCATGGATGTTCCTCATAGCTGTGGAATTGAAGGTTTGATTAGTGGAAACCCCCTTTGGGTCAGGACAACAATGATGTGAAGGAGGCACTTTACTCTCTGACCTGGAGTGCATAATGTGATGACTAACTATTTTTCCTTCCATATGCCCTTGGCTGTGATCTGTTATCTATGACTGTGACCTGTACCAGTAAGATTCATTTACTGTTATATTACTGTTGTGATGTATACTTGAGGAACAAAATAATAAAAATCTTTTTCAATTAAAACTGATGCAGCATAACTGTAAAAAGCTGACCGATAACAATCACCTGAGCATCTCTATGTAAAAAAGGAAGATATTTTACCTCACAATTTCCTCAGCTCACCAGAGTAAGTTCTGTGTAAAAAGTTATAATTCAGCTTCTGTCCAGATGCAGGTAAAAAAATAATAATGAAGAAATGAACTGCAGCCAATCAGCATCAACAATGCTGAGGTCATGAATTAATTTCCTGTAATCTCATGAGATTTCACTTAACTCTCATGAGATTTCATAGTAAACTTCCTGAAAATGAATAGGGAAATAACATGAGTGTGCACGAGGCTCACTCCCTTGCCTGTCCCGGGACAGACATACTGATTTGCTGCTTAAAGTCCTTTTCAATGGGGTGTGAATACTTAGGACATTTTGAGGTAAAATATCTTACTTTTTCACATAGCGATGTTCAGGTGATATTTTCTAGTCAGCTTTTAACAGCTATACTGCATCACTTTCAAGTGTTTCAACATTTGGGTATCATGGCCCTTAATGCTACCATGAGCGGGTGTGGGCTGTTAGAAAAAAATGGCACTGAAAAGTGCTTTTACAATGCGGTCTATGGGGACTGTGTTAAAATTGCAAATATATATTCTTATACAGTATATTTATGTGTTAATATGTGTATATATTTATTTGGTGCCCATCACTAAGTGACTGACCCCCTTGCGCTAGGTTCTCTGCCATGTAAGACGGCATCATAACAAGGCTCTCGTGCTCTCGTAATCTAACCCATAAATAAGGGAATCAAAAGGGGTAAATAAATACAGGATTAATTAGTTGGTACACTTGTTTTAACCGTCAAAGAACAATGTAAGTTAAATAAAAACAAACAAACAATTCTGGGATAAAGGACATTTTCTGTAGTATACAGACTTTCACTGAGCCATGACAAAATTTATACAGATTTAGAAAAGTCCATGCATTTTTATTTTAGATGGTGTGGATATGTCAGGTGTGATCTTGGCTATAAATGGCATACATACAAAATTACTGGCACACTTGTTACTAGGAATATGCACTGACCAGATGCCAGGTAAATACAAGTTATGAATGCTTTCCTTACAAATGTACTGCTATGCCATAGCATTTGAATGCACACTGCTTGAGTATCACAGGAGCTGTGAAACAGAGTTCTGCCAAAACCACAAAATAAAAAAATACTTCTGCTTCCATAGCAGTTTCAGACAAACCATAACTTTTTGTTTAAAGAAGTTTTCACCTCTAATCACTGTTTTTCATATCATTTTAAGGGCCTTAATATGAGTGAAGCATTATTTAACACTCCCGCTCGAGCATTAACTGAGATAGAAGTTAGCTTTTTGCACTAATCAGGTTGCACTCACATTACAAGTTGGAAGTCAAAAGTTATCTCTCTCGGGCTAACCCGACGCATCTAAAAAGCCGAATTTACATTATCGCAACCACATTAGCGTATTACACATAGAAGTCAATGGAACAAGAAAAGTGGAAAAACGAAAACCCTACTTGTGCGCAAACACGATCACATTTTCTCAAGTGTGCTAACCCAACATGAAAATATAAATATTTTACATTCCAATGTTCTTTACATACAAACATTTGCTCTATTTATTCTTAAAAACATATTTCTTCATATATCTGATGGTATTTTGGTATAATATATATCTATACCTATATATACACTCACCGGCCACTTTATTAGGTACACCTGTTCAATTGCTTGGTAACACAAATTGCAAATTAGCCAATCACATGGCAGCAACTCAATGCATTTAGGCATCTAGACGTGGCGTGGTGAAGACGACTTGCTGAAGTTCAAACCGAGCATCATAATTGGGAAGAAAGGGGATTTAAGTGACTTTGAACGTGGCATGGTTTTTGGTGCCAGACGGGCTGGTCTGAGTATTTAAAAAACTGCTGATCTACTGGGGTTTACAGAGAATGGTTAGAAAAAGAGAAAATATCCAGCGAGCGGCAGTAGTGTGGAGAAAAATGCCTTGTTAATGTCAGAGGAGAATGAGCAGACTGGTTCGAGATGATAGAAAGGCAACAGTAACTCAATTAACCACTCGTTACAATCAAGGTATGCAGAATACCATCTCTGAACGCCCAACACATCGAACCTTAAAGCAGATGGGCTACAGCACCAGAGTCTCGATTTCAGCTGCGACATTTAGATGGTAGGGTCAGAATTTGGTATAAACAACATGAAAGCATGGATTCATCCTGCCTTGTATCACTGGTTCAGGCTGGTGGTGCTGTAATGGTGTGGGGATATTTTTTGGCACACTTTGGGCACCTTAGTACCAATTAAGCATCATTTAAATGCTGCAGCCTAGTGTACCCATCTTCCGATGGCTACTTCCAGCAGGATAATGCACAATGTCACAAAGCTCAAATTATCTCAAACTGGTTTCTTGAACATGAAAATGAGTTCACTGTACTCCAATGGCCTCCACAGTCACCAGATCTCAATCCAATAGAGCACCTTTGGGATGTGGTGGAACTGGAGATTCGCGTCATGGATGTGCAACCGACAAATCTGCAGCAACTGGGTGATGCTATCATGTCAATATGGACCAAAATGTCTGAGGAATGTTTCCAACACCTTGATGAACCTATGCCACAAAGAATTAAGGCAGTTCTGAAGGCAAAAGGGCGTCCAACCCAGTGCTAGCAAGGTGTACCTCATAAAGTGGCCGGTGTGTATGTGTGTATATATATATATATATATATATATATATATATATATATATATATATATATATATATATATATATGAATATCTATTTAAAAATACTTAGAACATATTACCCTATGGGAAGAACATTGGAATGTGAAATATTTACAGTAAAACTGAACATGTCTACAGCACCAATTTTATATGAAACTTTTACTTTATTTGGACATCTTTAAATGATAATCATGCAACATTTTGGGTTGTGAGAAAACATTGGAGCTGAATTATCAAGCTCTGAATGGAGCTTGATGCCCGGAAACAGTAGTTATGAAGCAGCGGTCTAAAGACCGCTGCTACATAATTGATCCGCTGCCTCTGAGGCTGCGGTCTTCAATCTGCCCGATCCTATATGATCGGGCTGATTGACACCCCTGCTAGTGGCCGAATCTGCAGGGGGCAGCATTGCACAAGCAGTTCACCAGAACTGCTTGTGCAATGATAAATGCCGACAGCATATGCTGATGGCATTTATCGATGTGTGGCGGACATGATACGCTACATCGTATCATGTCCCCTCGCACATTAATATATCGGCCCCATTGTATGCAGCTTGGGTGATTTATATTTTTATTTTTAATCCATTTAAATAGCCATCATTTGACTTAGGTAAGAAACCAGAACAACACATACCGTCTAACAGGAATAGATGAATAAATACAAAACAATATAAGAAACATGCATTTCCAAAGGGGGTGTTCACAAGGGTTTTCACATACAATAAAAGAAAGAGTAAAACATATGCAGTCAATGTGAGAGTAACAGCTAAATGATTTAGTACTATTAATTATGAATTCCTAAGGTGCTTAACCCCTTAGTGACAGCTGACGTACATGGACGGCGGCCAATGCTAAAGGCCCTTATAGACTATAGTGAAGCAGTCCAATGATGTCCAAGAAAGTGCCTCATGGTGATGTGATCACTGTGACAGTCAGTTATAGTGATCACATGTCTTAAGTGACAAGCCAAAATTGCCTGTCATTTAAGCACTGAGCATTTATTAAAGTGCAAATAAAAGAACATGGCATTAAATGGACACTGAACCCAATTTTTTTCTTTTATGAATTAGATAGAGCATGCAATTTTAAGCAACTTTCTCATTTACTCCTATTATCAACTTTTCTTCATTCTCTTGGTATCTTTATTTAAAAAAATCAAGAATGTAAGCTTACAAGCCGGCCCATTTTTGTTCAGCACCCTTGGTAGCACTTGCTGAATCATGAAAGAAAAAAATTGGTTTCAGTATTCCTTTAACATACCTCCAACCCCCCTATGGCACCTGACAAATTTTGCCAAAGCTTTTTCAAAGATGACAACCCCAGGCATGAGAACTCAAAGTATTTAAATGTATCTCCCCGTCACGTCACTCCGGATCATTCTACCCGAAGTGGCGTGCCAATATACCTAGCCAATCAAAAAAATCTGTGTATATGACATAAGAAGGGGATTCCTGATTTAGTAGCACTATCTCTATACAATGTTGCTTAATAAATTCAAATTACACTGCACCACTATTGTAGTTACTTTAGTAGTTGTAACAAATTTAAACCCATGTTAAATACTGTTATATATGTATATAATCAAACATATAAAAGAGGATGTAACATACAGTAACTATTTTTTGCAACCGCCAATCAAGTTTTATCTATCAGATTTTTTTGGGAAATTTATGTGAATTAAAAATCCATAAAATTACAATATCAAATAAAGGAAAGAGGACAAGAAAATGAAAATAGATTTCACAAGAATTTCTCATATCAAAAACATTTATGCATCAAATATCCCAAAACTGAGAAAAATTGAGAGAGAGAGAGAGAGAGAGAGAGTTTACAATAACTAGCCCTGAAAAAGATATATATCCGATCTGACATTAATATACCATTGGGTTCTTTTGTTCTCATATAGAAGATCCACTTAGGCTCCCTACAGAGTCATTTTTTAACCTATTGCCCCATCTCGAGACTTTAGGTATAAAGTCTATAGTTTGGAATTATATAACATTAAGAGGATGTTGATGCTGAGAAAAATGTTTTGCAACTCTAGTCTTAGGGAGGTCACACTGTATATCATTGAGATGCTTTCTTACTCTATCTTTGAGCATATAACTAGAGCATCCTATATACTGTAATTTGACAGACTTTAAAGGTGATTAAATAAATAATATATTTTGATGTACAGTCCAATCTAAATCTATATCTATAGCTCTGCCTAGTGATTACAGTCTCAGGTTCAAAAAGCAGATAGAGATGACGAGTGGAATACCACCATAGAAGAATACTCCATGAAATTGATGTCCCAAATTTTGAGAAAAAACATAAAAAGAGAAATGTAGCCCTGGAAAAAAATTAAGGATCTATAATCCAGACTGACCACTCTTATTGAGCATCCAAAAAACTTGGAATGCTATCAGCAACTAAGTGAAGGATTATCAAAAGTTGAGAATGAGTTAATAGTACGTAAAAATAACAAGTACAGTAGTGATGAAAAGGATTATTCTTTTAATATTGTGTACAGTTGGTATTTGGCGATTAGGAGATCAATAACATAAAGAATAAGCAGGGAGTCTCAGGACAGCACACTCATTCAAAAAAGAGGGATAAAAAAAAAAAACAATAAGAGAGGTGGTTGACGAACATTGAGAAATTAAAAAAAAGTTAGCTTCTCTGAGACAAGTTGACATTTCTCTATGTCAAAGTACTCAGCATCTACTCCGTTAACTAGGTCCTTAGACTCCATTTAGTTTCCCATCAGCCAGGCCACACAAGATACATTTTTTGATTGATTCCAGAAAAGAAACAACTGCAAATGGCCAAGTAATAGAGGAAGACAAGGACGAATAAAGGGGAAATACAATATCCACCAGATACCAGCTGATGCTGAGAAACAAGAAAGATACCAAAGAAGACATACAGACTGTGATTAATTTGTCAAATTGCTCTTTTAGTACAGTCAAAATAAAGTTGTTAGAGATAGGTTTAGGCTTTTCTTCTACCACAAACTTCAACCAATTTGATACAATTGTAGACAAATTTATGAGGAAGTTTGTAATAAAAAAAACATTTTTTTGAATTGGACAAAAGAATGGATAGATCAAACATGCTGTCAAACGAAGAGAGGAATTCAGAGCCTAAATATAATCTCCTACGTAATAATCTCTCGTTTGAGGATGTATGTACAGGACAGGCTTTATAGGAATTACAGTTAGAATCAGGCAGATAAGTTAAGAATATGGTAGCCCATAAAAAGATCAATAGTGTTTTGCTTTTTATCCGGCTCAGACAAGGGACAAAGTGATTGAAATGTTACAAGAACATTTTTATAGTAACAGCATTGCTTTAAATGATAAACTAAAATATCAGACCAAAAAGAATAAGGGCAGAAAAAGTAATTTATGTAGTAAGCAAGTAGAAGCTGTGAGGAGGGTTGAGGTGTGCAGGAACAGATACAAAGAAGAATAAAAGTCTTTTTAAAAGCTTTACTGATTGCTGAGCTAAAGAACAGTTGGTAGTTCAAGATGAAGATCACACAAATAGTAAGTTTGAACATAGGTCTAATGCAGAACACTAAAGTCCAATACAAAGTTCAGAATACTTTAGTAGGGTGCTGAAACAAAGTCCAATGGACACTGGTGCTTGAATTGTGCAGTAAAGGGTGAGGCTGTTACAGAATACCTGATAGGTACAGTAGGCACAGCTGGTAGGAGGGAAGCAGACACAGGATACCCAGCGGGTACTGTAGGTAAAACTGTCACAAGGTACCAAGTAGGTACAGTAGACACAGCTGGTTTGAGGAAGGCTGTTGCTGGTATAATAGACACAGGTTTTTCAGTAGGTACAGGATACCCAGCAGGTACTGTCGGTGAGACTCTCATGGGATACCAGATAGGTACAGCTTCAGGAAGATGAGTATACACAGGTATCAAGCAAGTCTGCTTGGCTTTCAGGAACCAGGTGAGCTTATGCTGGTGCAAGGTAATAATGCTTTGTCTCTGGAACAAGAGGAGCATACACAGGTACAAGGTAAGTATGCATGGAACAAGGTGAGCATACGCAGGTACAAGGTAAGTATACTTGGTCTCTAGAACAAGGTGAGCATACACCTTTCACGCTCGGCTGAGCAGGTTTAGGGGAATGGAGCATTATCAAGGTGAGAATCAGAAGACCTAGGTTCAAATTTGGGCAGGCTGTGACAACACCGTTATCAGGTAAGTATGCTTGGTTTTAAAACAGGTAAGTGGTTAACAATAAATGTAAACTTGTTATATTCTTGCATTCCTCATGTCCTTGGCATTAAGGCAACTAAATATATTTTGCATGTGTACACTTCCTTTTCTGATAAATTGATTGAATATCAGTCAGAAGTGTTGAATTTTTTTTGGACGCATAATTGTTTCCTGCAGAAATGTGGTACGATCACTTGGAAATTTAGTATCAGGGAAATTAGGTTTGTTGATGTGGTTCTTAAGGGTAACATTCAAAATGCAAAAGGTGAAGTAGAATTATATAGAAAGATCACAGGCAACACAATTTTAAGTTCTGATTCTTGTCATCCACCGCACCTAAAGAAAGGTTTTCCTAAAGGTCAGCTTATATGTGGAAGCTGCAACTGTACCACACTTACAGCTTATAAAAAACACTCAGCCCATTTGGTAGAAAGGCTTATTGAGATTAAATTGAATAAGCAAATATTATAGGCCTTAAGACAACAGGTTATGGACATGGAAAGGAACAAACTACTTTGAAAGGAATGGACAAGGAGGAAAAAAGTAAACAGGATTATAATTAAATGAATTTTATAGTATAGTGGACAATTTAATCAAATAGTAATCATTAAGGGTTTTTCAAACATACAGACCCAGTATTAAAACAAAATTGGTCTAAAGGCTGTAGATTTATCCTTAATAGAGCTCTGACAATTAGTGACCAGGTAATGGAGTATGTCTAGAATAGTAAAACTGCAACCACCAAGGAATGATGGATAAATAAAAAGGGTTGCTATGAGTGTGGGCATCATCCTTGCCTTACATGGGCATATATTAAAATAGGACAGCAGTTTGAATCTACGATCACTAGGCAAAGCGATAGAATTAGATTTAGATTGGACTGTACCTTGAAATGTTTATTTAATCACCTGTAAAGTCTGTCATATACAGTAAATAGGCTGCTCTAGTTGTATGCTCATAGAGTAAGGGGGCATCTCAATGATATACAGCGTGACCCCCTAAGACAAGAGTTGCAAAACATTTTCTTAGCATCAACAGCCTCTAAATGCTGTACATTTCCAAACTATAGACTCACTTGCTGTCTTAAATGGACATTTGCATAGTATTTTCATTTAGATTTTCTTTTTCTTGTCTTCTTTTCTTTATTTGCTATTGTAATTTTATGGATTTTTTTTAATTCACATACATTTCCCCCAAAAATCTGTGATAGATACAACTTGATTGCTGCATGCAAAAACTAGTTATGTAACATCCTCTTTTGTCTGTTGGATCATATACATATATAACAGGGGTCCTAGTTTTTACAATTTCTAAAATAACTACATAAGTGGTGCAGTGAAATTTGATTTTGGTAAGCAACATTGTAAATAGATAGCGCTATTAAATCAGAAATTCCCTGTTTATACATAGCAACTGCTTATAACATATACACAGATTTTTTTTGATTGGCCAGGGATCCTGATATGTCACTTCCGGTAGTGATGTGATGGGGAAATACGTTTAAATAATTGGCGTTCTCATGCATTGGGTTGTCATCTTTGAAAAAGCTTCGGCGAAACGCATCAGTTGCCATGTTGTTTTATTTGCACTTTAATGAATGTTATGTTTTAATATTCAATTTACAAACCGTGGATTTCTGCATGGCTTGCTAATTCACAAAATATTTTCTTATTTGAACATTCAATATTCAGAGTTATATATGGACTTGGCCCTATAGCAGGATTTACAAATTAAAGTTTTTTTTTATGTTTGGTTCCCAGTTCCTTGGGTTTGAGCCGCTAATGTGCTAATTTGGGTCAAGCCCCATTGAATCCTGCTTGACTAACAAGAAAACACAGAAGTATATAGATTCTCTATATTTTTCAACAATGTCAAGACTTAAAAATTTGCAAAAAAGTTGTGTAAAGGGTCTCTGATTCTGTATACAAGGAAAACTTGAATTTGAATAAGATTAAGCTAAAAGAGGTATAATTTGAAACTACACTTTCCAAGGACCAGATTACAAGTGGCGCAGTATTTAGCGCTTTTGCTCGTGCACCACCAGAAGTAAACTTTTAACACACGCAAATTAGCATGCATATTACAAGTTCAAAGTAAAATGCTTTCTCACAAGCAAAAAAACGACCCTTGCTAACTTCAGGACTTCGGATAGTGCGACAGCTCTAACCTTTTCTCCCCATAGACATTAAAGGAGAGTGCAAACTGGAAAAAAACTAGCACTTATCGCTCATGCGCTAACCTGACTGCGTGTTAGACCTACAACAATATTATAATTATTATTATTGGTTATTTGTAGAGCGTCAACAGATTCCGCAGTGCTAGTTAACCCGAGGTTATAAATATTTTACATTTCTATGTTCTTCACATAGGATAAAATGTTCAATTAATGTTTAAATAGATATTTATTTATTTATATATATAATTTTTTTTGTAAAATATATATCTATACATTTATATATATATATATATATATGGAAATAGATGTATATTGATATATATAGGAAAACATAGAACCTTTTCCCCTATGTGAAGAACATTGGAATAGAAAATATGTAAACAGTAAAACACATTATTAAATATTACATTTGAATAAAACTGATTTTTCATGTTTTCAGGTAGGTGGAAAGGGCTCCAAAGTATATAAATGTATATATGTGTATATATGTATATGCATACATGTATACACATATTGGGGCCCATTTATCAAGCTCCGGATGGAGCTTGAGGGCCCGTGTTTCTGGCGAGCCTGCAGGCTCGCCAGAAACACCAGTTATGAAGCAGCGGTCTAAAAACCACTGCTCCATAACCCTGTCCGCCTGCTCTGAGCAGGCGGACAGACATCGCCACAAATCAACCCGATCGAGTACGATCGGGTTGATTGACAACTCCCTGCTGGCGGCTGATTGGCCGCAAATCTGCAGGGGGCGGCATTGCACCAGCAGCTCACAAGAACTGCTGGTGCAATGCTGAATACGGAGAGCGTATTGCTCTCCGCATTCAGCGAGGTCTGTCGGACTTGATCCGCACTGTCGGATCAGGTCCGACAGACCATTGTTAAATAGGCCCCATAAACTTAAATATAAATGTATACATATACAAATATATATATATATATATATATATACATACATAAATATACATAGTGCATCTATGAGTGTAACGTTTTATTTTAATGTATATATATATATTGTGTTTGGTACAACTTTTTATTTAGTCCTAACCCTTAATACAAGGACTTCAGTTGCGTTAACCCAACAAGTGCACATTTAGTTTGTGCTTGTGCGTTTGCTTTCAACTTGTAATATGAGCTCAAGTAAATGGGGGTGCGAAATTTCAGTGTTGCACGCACTAACAATAGCCCGCCACTTGTAGTCTAGCCCTAAATATACATTATGGTACCACATGTTTAAATAATACTATAATTAAATTTTACTGACAAGATTCAGATCAAATGATATAGATATTTCTATATTTACTATAAATCTATCCTTCTTGGTAAAGACAGAATGCATTTATTTGTTTCCAGTGTCTATAAAATAGATTTATTTGAACTCAGAGGTTAGTCTGTAGTATCTTCTTTCATTTCATTATCCCTCCTCTTGTAGCATTTTTCAGTTCTAGAAAAATAAAATCTATCACTGGTTTGTGTGCTACGCCAGCATTTTTATTTATATAAAATAATGTTTGAAGTTTATGAACTTCATGACTTTCTGTCAGACACAAAGCCAAAAACCAGAAACACAACCTGAATAAAAAATTAGAAGATAAAACTCCTTAAGTTCCTTTGGGGACAGCCTGACATCAAGCAATAGTAGATTATTATAGTTTAAATGATTTGGGGCAGGTGCCTGATCAGACCCATTGGGTGTCTCACAAAGTGTTTATTATAAATTAATAGGATCCTATTCATTGCAAGGGTGGCCAGACTAAAAAAGAGAGTAATGCTTCACTAAGTGAATTGGCTTGTCAACTCTGAACCAAAGAGAGGGCTAACAAAGAACACCTCCGTGAATGGGAGACAGCCTCGGTAAAGGCTCTTATTAAAGATCATGAATTTGAGAAAGCTGACACACAATTTAAACATACATTTTATATAATAAAGGTAATAAGGCAGACACAAATAAATGAGCAAATAAATGAAGAGGTAGACAAGCTAAGGCTCGCATGTCAGGATATAAAATGAATGGCCGTACCATGTATTCACCCAAAGACAACAGAGGCCTTTTTTTCTTCTTTTTTATGAACTTTTATATAATAATAGTGGGGATCTCAGAGGGAAAGTGTTCCATAGAAGTATTCAGAATTATTCTGTCACATTTGCAACTACCTGTGCTATCCCTGGAAGTGAGAGATTTTTTAAAGAACCCCATTAGGTTAGAAATGAAAACTAAATACTAATAAAGTCCTTGAACTCAATGGTTATAATTGTACATTCTTTAAGACAAATGGGCCGAATTATCAAGTTCCGAAAGAAGGCTTGCGGGAAACAGCAGTTATGAATACGATCGGGTTGATTGACACCCCCTGTTAGCGGCTGATTGGCCGCGAATCTGCAGGGGGCGGTATTGCAGGGCAGTTCTGATGAACTGTTTGTACAATGATAAATGCCGATAGCGTATGCACATTTATCGATGTGCAGTGGACATGATACGCTACATCGTATCATGTCTGCTCGCACTTTTATAAATATGCCCCTTCGAATTCTTATGTTACCCCGGATTTACTGAGTTTAATCAAGCCATGTCCTCAAGTAAATTTAGCAGAGAGTATTTGGAAGCAGCTA
Organism: Bombina bombina; assembly: GCF_027579735.1. NCBI lineage: Eukaryota > Metazoa > Chordata > Amphibia > Anura > Bombinatoridae > Bombina > Bombina bombina. The sequence continues at coordinate 556,295,919 of NC_069501.1, read as the reverse complement.
TGGGCCCGATTACAAGTGGAATGCTAAATATCGCTTTCGTGAAAGTGATATTTGCGCTCCACTAAGTAATACCAGCACATGATAATGTGCTCTGGTATTACAAGTTGAAAGCAATTTTTGGGAAGCATTGTGCTCACAAGAGCAAACTTCCATAGGCTCCAATGGGAGCCTCGTTCTGATGTCATCAGAGATGGCACAGAACCTAATGGCAGCGAAGGGGGTAAGTAGCACAGTGATGTCAGCTATATTAAATATATATTTATTATTTATATATATTAATGTGTTTGTATGTGTATATACACATATTAACACATAAATATATATATATATAAGCATATATACTGTATGTATATATATATACTGGAAACACACAGTTCCCGTTGCCCACAATGTAAAGGTACTTTTCAGTACCCCACCAACTTAATCCCCAAAATACTGCTTAGTGCAGTTATTTTATTTATAAAAAAGTGCTACAATGCTAGGGAAAAATAGTAAGCTATGTAATAAATACAGATCCGTCTAATTGATAAACTATTTTATTTTTCGGTGAGAGGCACAAATGTTTTTTGGAAATTATTGTATAGTAATTAAACATCCTCTGTTTTTTTTTAATTCATTTTTAAAATATTTTTTATTCAAAACAAACACAGCAGTGCAGGTACTCTAAGTGCAGTATTTAATGATAAAAAGAGCATTAAGAACACACACAAAATAAAATGATACAAACATAGTAGCCAGTACGTCTCACCAGATGCCGATTCCGTCTACTTATGGTAGTCCACACTTTTTTTTATTTCTCTCTCTTCCTTATAGCAGGGGCGTATTATGGCCTAGGCCAACAAGGCCGGTTCCTAGGGCAGCAAATTTAGGAGGGGCAGCACATCTGCCCTATCCTCTCTCTAAAAGCAAGCACACAGTACAGTGAGTGATAAAGTGCAGGCTTTTACAGAGAAGACAAGGCACGTGTGCTGATTAAGGTTGCTCTTCACAGGCAGTGCTCCTTTAAACCGTTGCTTCATTTAAAGGCGCCAGCATTTTTGCAGTGGAAGCGTTCTTGGTGAGAAACTTGCATGGGGATATGCTTACAAGGTGAGGCTAGAGTAGAAGACCATGTGCCGATATGCTGCCTCCCCTTGTCAGCTGTGGTGGGTCTGCGAGTGCAGGTCTTAGTAACTAACAGACTGGATGCATCTGTGCACTGCCTAGATCAGATTGTGATGTCTAATCATAAACTCTCAGCGCTAATGTATTTTAGCTACTAATAGCTAGCTTTCTCTGCATTCATGAACTCACAGAGTAAATAGTAAACAGACACTTAAAAAGTTTAATTACTTGAATAATGGTAATGTATGGTGTTGCATGTGAAGGGCAGTGATTGTTTCAAAGTGTATTCTTCTTCCCCCCCCTTCCTCTCTCCCTTCGGTCCCTTTCTCCCTCCCTCCCTTCCTCCTTCAACTCACTCCCTCCATTCTTTCTTTCCATCCCTCCCTTCTTTCCCTCCCTCCCTTGCTCCCTTCTTTCACTCCTTTTTTCCCTCCCTTCTTTCCCTCCCCCATTTTTCTCTTCTCTCTCCCTCCCTTCTTTCCTTTCTCTCCCTTTTCTCCCCTCCCCTTCTTTTCTCTCCCTTCTCTCAGGAAGAAAATGGTATGAGATGCATGCAGTTCAACCCACCTGTATGCAAGTGTTTTGCTAGCCCATTTTCTTTTGAATTGTTATGAAAAAAAAACTGAAAAAAACAAACAAAAAACATTTTACACACTGACCCAAAAAGACATTAAGGGGAAAAAAGGCCTAAAACCTTTGGGTGGGTGTGTGGGGGCAGCACAAAACCTAAATACCCCACTTCTCAATAAAAGTTATTTAATAAAGGTTATTTCATAAAACAGGTAGTTAATAATGCATATCATAAATACACCGGTATGGACAAAAGTAAATTCATATGAACATCTATATTAAAAATTGCAATATAAAAGAGAGTGAAGAGGTTGACAGGTTCAGGTGGATTAAATATTGAACCCCAATGTACACTGTATCAGCGTCTAAAAAGTTCAACTGTTGGAGCTGTTAAACTTAGTAACAATGTATATTGTTGTTTGCTAACTCGGTAGTTGTGAATTTTCACGGTCGTTAATGTAATCTGACCAGGAATATGGCAATAGTTCCGTTTGACACAATGTTCACATATAATGAAAAGGATATCCTCCAGTGGCAAAAGTAAAACAGTTAGTGCAGGTACAAACAAAGATTCGGCTTTGACGTGTAAATATATCTGTTAAGATCTTCAGTTGTTTGAATAATATACTATCTCCAGGAGTTAAGTCAGTGGGTGCAATTAGTAACAAAAGATTGTGATTTTTACTCACTTGCCGCTTTCAGCGTCTTCGCTTTACTCGCTCGTTTCCTCTGTGTGATGATAGATCAGTCGTGTCCAACCAATAGGGACCATTGGAGTGCGCGCACTTATTTAAAAAACTGATTTCTTGAAGATGATTACTCCTACCGGCTCAGTATGTGCTATTTGGGCACGTTGAAAGAGTCGGTCCTGGGAGTAACTTAGTATTTCTTTTCAGCAGGAGCAATCTGTGTGGACATCTACGCGTTTCAGCTGTGAAGCCTTTAGATACATTGTTACTAAGTTTAACAGCTCCAACAGTTGAACTTTTTAGATGCTGATACAGTGTACATTGTGGTTCAATATTTAATCCATCTGAACCTGTCAACCTCTTCACTCTCTTTTATATTGCCATTTTTAATATAGATGTTCATATGAATTTACTTTTGTCCATACCGGTGTATTTATGATATGCATTATTAACCACCTGTTTTATGAAATAACCTTTATTAAATAACTTTTATTGATGAATGTTGTACCCTTTTAAGTTTTTACACAATCAGCTTAGTATTAACTAGAAAAAAAATTTTTTAGCCATAATCATATGCAGTTATATTGATTTTTGTTCACCTTGAGCTGTATCAATTAGGCGGATAATTTTAACCCTTTATACATTTGGCCAATTTTTAGCCCACCACTCCTTCGCATTTTATCCTTTATTATTTTTATCAGCAATTTTCATATTGATTTTTGTGAATGACATGTCAGCCTAAGGTGCCACTGACTACCCCTTGTCTTTTTACATTCTGCCCTGTTCACAACGGTCAGAAGTGTGAACAAGTCAGTTGGCCAGCACTGTCCAGTGTAAACACTTTCTTTCAGTCTAAATACCCCACTGCCTTATAGGCATTAATATACTCAGCTTGGACTCCTGATTATATTTCTTCTTCCACAGTTCCATTAGTAAGGGCATAATTCTCATTCTTTTGTAATGCTGGACATCAGTCAACTTTTATGACTTTATTTTTGTGATGTTTCAGAGCAGCAATGTGCCCCTTCCTCAGACCAATGTCTGAGGAAGGGGCACATTGCTGCTATGAAACATCACAAAACTATAGATTATCTGTGTTTTTAATAACTAATGAGGAAATCTTAAACAATTTGAAAATCTGGAGGCAACTTCGAGATTCAGAAGGTGTTGCCCCTCATCCTTCTCCTTCCCATCAGATGGGGGCATTCTAAAAAGTATGAAAAGTACCCATAAGGGAATTTTGTGAAGAGATAGTGTTCAAATATGTTGAGGATCTGTATGTGATGGGTTGACTGGCCAAGCCAAAGGAGTTCCATCTATATGAAGCTATTTCTGGGTGGTTTCAATTTGAAAACCTTCGGGGACAAGCCTCTTAAGAGCCTGATGATTTCCTAAGACACTTTCCATACAGTGTACCCAACAGGAGAAATGGTAGAAAGCAGTTAGTCCCTTAGTTACACCCCTTACAGGCAATTATATTGTTCTTTCCCAATCTGACTGGGATTATAAACCATGGAATTTAGCTTCCTGGGAACATGAGTTAGGTATTTTGAGATTAAGCGAAAACAAACTCTTTTGAACTAGATTTTATCTCGCTAGCACCATTCGCCATAAAGGTTGTCTGAAATTTCAGAGAATTATTCACTGCAATGTGGTGTAGTTGGGTCTGATCTACCTGTGTGGTGGACCTGCCCAAGTTTGACCCTACTGTTTAGTAGAGTATTGCTGCACTCTGGGTATGGGGGTCTTGTTGACACCAGCAGTGACCCTCTTCAATTTGGAAATGGAAAATCTGCCTAAAACTCAGAAATTTTTTATTGCCCATATCTTTGTGGCCACGTAACTAATAATAGCGAGTGCTTGGCGTAAGTAGGAGATCCCTTCATATATACAAAAAATGGTCAAACTTCCCAAATAGTAGTTAAAGAAAAATGTCTTTATTCATAAGACATTAAAACCAATACATCTGAAGTGTTTAAGCCCAAAGGCCTTAGTCATATATACACTTGCATGCATTCATTGTTATTTAAATAATCAAATTCAATGCCATTAGGTATCTAGGAGTGGATTTTACTAATTGCCCTTCCAGATTATTTGAAAGGAATTATCAGTCTTTGTTAAAAAATATACCCCTTTTATCTTCTACCCCCCTCTTTACATCTGTCTCCCACTTTTTATCTCAAAGCTGCCTCCAGATTTTAAACCTGTATCTTTTCTAGTGGACAAACTCTTTTATACTGGCTCTCTTTGAGACTTTGAAGACTGAAATGTTTATGGTTCTTTCACTGATATCTCAGTTTCAGTAGTTTATTGCTAAAGAAGCGAGGACATATTATTCTCTTCATGGAAATTACTTTATTTATTGACGTAACAGTTGTCTGTTTAATAACAACCATGACATCTATTGTTTATCTTTTTTATTTGACAATGCACTATTTGTTTATTTACATTTTCATTGCATCAGCCTTAAAAAGCAGCGTTGAGGGGTCCCAACGCTGCTTTTTAACGCCCGCTGGTATTACGAGTCAGGCAGGAGAGGGTCTACCGCTAACTTTTTTCTGCGATTTTAGCATACCGCAAATCCCCTCACGTCAATTGCGTATCCTATCTTTTTAATGTGATTTTCCTAACGCCGGTATTACAATTGCCTGAAAAAGTGAGCGGTAGACCCTCTCCTGGCAAGACTCCTACCGCATTTAAAAGTCAGTAGTTAAGAGTTTTATGGGCTAACGCCGTAACATAAAACTCTTAACTAAAGTGCTAAAAAGTACACTAACACCCATAAACTATCTATTAACCTCTAAACCAAGCCCCTCCCCCCACATCGGAAACACTTAACTAAAATGTTTAACCCCTAATCTGCCGACTGGACATCGCCGCCACTTTAATAAATTTATTAACCACTAAAATGCCATACTCCCACCTTGCAAACACTACCTAAATTTTATTAACCCCTAATCTGCCGGCCCTAACATCGTCGACACCTACCTACATTTATTAACCCCTAATCTGCCGCCCCCAACGTCGCTGCTACTATATTAAATGTATTAACCCCTAAACCTAAGTCTAACCCTAACACCCCCTAACTTAAATATAATTTAAATACAACAAAATAAATGTACTACTATTAAATAAATTAATCCTATTTAAAACTAAATACTTACCTATAAAATAAACCCTAAGCTAGCTACAATATAACTAATAGTTACATTGTAGCTAGCTTAGGGTTTATTTTTATTTTACAGGCAACTTTGTATTTATTTTAACTAGGTAGAATAGTTATTACATAGTTATTACCTATTTAATAACTTCCTAGTTAAAAAAAGTACAAATTTACCTGTAAAATAAATCCTAACCTAAATTACAATTCACCTAACACTACACTATCATTAAATTAATTAAATAAATTACCTACAATTAACTACAATTAATTACAATTACATTAAATAAACTAAAGTACAAAAAACCCCACTAAATTACAGAAAATAAAAAAGAATTACAATTTTTTAAAACTAATTACACCTAATCTAATCCCCCTAATAAAATAAAAAAGCCCCCCAAAATAATAAAATTCCCTACCCTATACTAAATGACAAATAGCCCTTAAAAGGGCCTTTTGCTGGGCATTGCCCCAATGTAATCAGCTCTTTTACCTGTAAAAAAAATACAATACCCCCCCCAACATTAAAACCCACCACCCACATACCCAACCCTACTCTAAAACCCACCCAATCCCCCCTTAAAAAACCTAACACTACCCCCTTGAATTCTTCAGTCGCCATCGGATGGAAGAGGATGCTCCGCGTCGGATGTCTTCAAGATGGACCTGCTCCGCTCCTGATAGAAGAAGATAGAAGATGCCGCCTGGATGAAGACTTCTGCTGGTCTCGATGTCTTCTTCTGCCCGGATCGGATGAAGACTTCTGCCCCTCTGGGGGTCCACTTGTGCCCGGCTGGGTGAAGACGGCTCAAGGTAGGGTGATCTTCAAGGGGGTAGTGTTAGGTTTTTTAAGGGGGGTTTGGGTAGGTTTTAGAGTAGGGTTGGGTGTGTGGGTGGTGGGTTTTAATGTTGGGGGGGTATTTTTTTTACAGGTAAAAGAGCTGATTACTTTGGGGCAATGCCCCGGAAAAGGCCCTTTTAAGGGCTATTTGTAATTTAGTATAGGGTATGGAATTTTATTATTTTGGGGGGCTTTTTATTTTATTAGGGGGATTAGTTTAGGTGTAATTAGTTTAAAAAATTGTAATTCTTTTTTTATTTTCTGTAATTTAGTGTTTGTTTTTTTTGTACTTTAGTTTATTTAATTTAATTGTAATTAATTGTAGTTTATTGTAGGTAATTTATGTAATTAATTTAATGATAGTGTAGTGTCAGGTGTAATTGTAATTTAGGTTAGGATTTATTTTACAGGTAAATTTGTATTTATTTTAACTAGGAAGTTATTAAATAATTAATAACTATTTAATAACTATTCTACCTAGTTAAAATAAATACAAAGTTGCCTGTAAAATAAATATAAATCCTAAACTAGCTACAATGTAACTATTAGTTATATTGTAGCTATCTTAGGATTTATTTTATCTGTAAGTATTTAGTTTTAAATAGGAATAATTAATTTAATTGTAGTACATTTATTTAGATGTATTTAAATTATATTTAAGTTAGGGGGTGTTAGGGTTAGACTTAGGTTTAGGGGTTAATAAATCTATTATAGTGGCGGCGACGTTGGGGGCGGCAGATTAGGGGTTAATACATTTAATATAGTTGTGGCAACATTGGGGGGAGATTAGGGGTTAATAAATATAATGTAGGGTTAGGTGATGTTGGGGGCAGCAGATTAGGGGTTCATTAGTATAATGTAGGTGGCGGCGGTGTCCGGAGCGGCAGATTAGTGGTTAATAATATAATGTAGTGGCGACGATGTTGGGGGTGGCAGATTAGGGGTTAATAAGTGTAAGATTAGGGGTGTTTAGACTCAGGGTTCATGTTAGGGTGTTAGGTGCAGACATAACTTTTATTTTCCCATAGGAAACAATGGGGCTGCGTTGGGAGCTGAACGCTGCTTTTTTGCAGGTGTTAGGTTTTTTTTCAGCCAGCTCAGCCCCATTGTTTCCTATGGGGAAATCGTGCACGAGCATGTTTTGCCAGCTTACCGCTACTGTAAGCAACGCTGGTATTACAGTGAGATGTGGAGCTAAATTTTGCTCAACGCTCACTTTTCTGAGGCTAAGGCCGGCTTGAAGAAAACCTGTAATGCTAGCGTTGGCTTAAGTTAGCGGTAAGAGAAAAAGGCTTGTTAGCACCGCACAGCCTTAACGACAAAAACTCGTAAACTAGCCGAATATATGAAATATTGAAATAAAAATTTAAGTTAATAAAAAATGTCAATAATATCAAAGCAATTTTAGGTCACAACTGAAATAACTTTATTGCTATAGTTATAGGTGAAGTTTAACATTAGATTACAAGTGGTGTGCTTACTGTTGCGCACAAGTGAAATTGGGTTTTTGTGCGTGTCGGAAATAGCGCACGTATAACATCTTGAAAGTAAATGTGATCGTAAGAGTACAATCCTATTTAGTCAGTTAAGTGAGACTTAAACCTTCACGTAAAGGGTAGTATGCTAAAAAAAAGTTGCATGAAACACAGCATAAATACATTCAAAATTACAGTTACACATATATAAGCACTATATAATAAAAAGTATTCATATATTTTTTTTAAAAAAAAGTTATGTGTTAAAAGGTATATGGTATATGACAAGATGTTTGACAGTCAAACATCTTGTCATATACCATATACCTTTTAAAACATCTTTTTTAAAAAAAACTTTGACTGCATGTCTTAGTATATATATATATATAGATAGATAGATAGATAGATAGATAGATAGATAGATCGATAGATAGATAGATGAGTGTATATCATAATCAACAAATGCAAGATAACAAGACAATGCAATAGCACTTAGAGGCCGAATTATCAAGTGTCTGTCGGACCTGATCCAACAGTGCGGATCAGGTCCGACTGACATCGCTGAATGCGGAGAGCAATACGCCCCCTGCAGATTTGCGGCCAATCGGAGGCCAGCAGGGAGGCGTCAATCAACCCGACCGCACTTGATTTTGTTGAATTGTGGCGATTCCTATCCGCCTCATCAGAGGGTTAACTTCTGTTTCTGGTGAGTCTGAAGTCTCACCAGAAACACAGGCCCTCAAGCTCCGTATGGAGCTTGATAAATGGGCCTCTATGTCTGAACTTCAAATGAGTAGTAGATTTTCTTCTGACAATATTAAAAGTTATGTCCATTTCCACTCCCCCTGCACCATGTGACAGCAATCAGTCAATCACAAATGTATATACGTACCATGTGACAGGCATCAGCCAATCATAAATGCATATACGTTTATTCTGTGAATTCGTGTCCATGCTCAGTAGGAGCTGCTAACTTAAACAGTTTAAATATAAAAATACACATTTTGTTAATGGAACTAAATTGGAGAGTTGTTTCAAATTGCATGCTCTATCTGAAATATGAAAGTTTGATTTTGACTTGAGTGTCCTTTAAGTATTTATGTGTATTACTGTAGATATTTAACATTTCAATATTTTTTATGTACAGGATAATGCAATTTCTAATGTAAATACACACACACACACACATATATATATATAGAAGTATATATTTAATAATAAAAATTAAAAACAAATTCTATGTGAAGAACATAGGAATGTAAAATATGTGAAAAAAATAATTATAATTATTAAAAATTATTAAAGATACTGCAAAAAAATGCTAAATAATCCATATAACATATATGTTTTTACAGTTTCTATAATATTTTCTAATAATATATATTTTTTTAAATATTTTGTATTTAATATTTTAATAACCTAATACTGCCTTAGACCTAAATTTCAAAAGTGGTACCTGACTCTACTGACTGCCACAATACCGTGTCTCCTGTCCTGACTACTGCTGGTAGTGCTGCTCCCAGAAGGTTATGTTGTTGGCTGTGATAAAGAGATTGTTGAGATGTTACTGCTAAGGCCCCGCCTTCTTCCCTCAACAACACAGCCTTGTGATGTGTGCAGAGATGTTGGTTCATCCCGGAGCTGGCAAGATGAACCAACACTCTTCCACAGCAAACTTGGTTGCCATACATTGCCTCTGCCTGTCCTCCTACTGCTATTGAGGTCTCCATGCTAATGATTTGAGATTTGGCACCGCTAACTCGCTCTGCCCTCCCTGGAACACTTTATTCTCTCCTATTAGTGGTGGTGGTCTAACTGCCAGTGATTCTAATACTGACAGAGATTGCACTACCTGTGGAAATGGCAACATGGGTAGTGGGTGTGGCTGTTGTAGAAACTACCTGCTCTAAAACTGGGGATTATATTGGCGATGGAGAGAATACAGAAGGAGACTGCTAGCTTAAAAGCAGGGAGGAATTTGTGCTGCTACCCATCTCGTACGGACTCTATGATATAATCTCTTCCACCTCCCCATCTCTTCAGGCTTGTAAGTTCCTCCTGGTCTAGAGTAAAGGCTATATCACCAAAAACAGAGACTGAGGAAACCTGGGGAAGGGAATGCATGCTACTGCAGATGCTGAAAATACCCTGCTGCTGCTGTTGAAGCAACTGTGGCTAGTTTTCTATATTCTTTAGCCGGAGGAGCAGACATTGGCCTTGAAAATTATATCTGACTTTGTGAAACAGGGGAAACAGTGCTTAATCCACTTCCGCTCATTAGACATGTAGAAGCAGACACAGTACTACTGATGGGGGGATGATTGTAGTGGCAGCCAGAAAAACAGTACACTTTGACTAACAATTTTATGACAGAATAATATCATTGTATAAAATGATTTACAAGGATTATTTGTGGGTTGCTGCCGCCACTGTAATAACAAATATGGTCTAAATTAGATGTAGCGTACATACACCGTAATATGATATATGTAACATTGATAGTATAGTATGTCTTCTGATTTCATTGTGCCCTATACAGATTCCAGGCACCAAGTGCCAGAGGCAGCAAGTGAATTCCAAAACATCACTGAGCCTTCTCAATGTTTTACTGTAGGGATGGTGTTCTTTGAAAGCATTGTTTTTCCTTCTGTAAACATTAAAATTGAGTTGTTCTGATTTGTCAAAAACCTCTTCTTTTTTTTCATCTTTCCAAAGGACATTCTCCCAGAATGACTGTGGCTTGTCAACATGCATTTTGGAAAACTCCAGTAAGACTTTTTTGTGTTTGTCTCTTAGAAGTGGGGACTTCTTATGCCTTCTACCATGGAGCCCATTTTTATTCAGAAAGAGACAAAGGGTGCGGCTTGAAACTGTTGCACCTTGAGCTTCAATGTTGGCTGGGTGTGTTTTGAAGTTGTCCTTGGTTCTTTCTCCACCATTCGGAACAATCGTTCTCATTATTCTTGGGTCAATTTTCCTTTTGTGGCTACATTCAGGGTTGTTGACTACAGTCCCATGTGCCTTAAACTTCTTAATAATATTGGCAACAGTGCTCACAGGAACATCAAGCTCTTTAAAGATAGCCTTGTAGCCTCTACATTGACCATGCTTGGTTATAACCTTCTTTCTAACCTCCTCAAAAATATCTCTGGTTTTCTGTCTCTTTTCCATGTTCAGTGTGATACACACAGTGGCACATAACTACAAAGTAACTATTTTTTTCCATTTAAACTGGCCGAATGAGTGATTATAAGAATAAAGACACCTAATTAAAAAAGAAAAGTCTGCTTAAAGTATCCCTTCAAAACAATTCTTTATTGTAACTTCTAAAGAGCATCAATAGCATTGTCTAGTTTATCTTAGAATATCTTTATTGAATAAGCAAGGATTTGCTCAATTGTACAATATATGGATGACAAAAGATATTTTAATTTCAACATTTTCAGTTCAAATGGTGCATAATTTAATTAAAATGCTAAGGTACCAATACTTTAAAATGCTTGGGGGCCAATCTTTTAAAATGCAAATGGTACCAATACTTTTGGCCCCATCTGTACCTACCAGTCCCAGCTATGCCCCCACTGCAATATAAATGTGCAGCCAGTGTTATACACTTACTGCAAGAAAAAAATTCTGCACACAAAGGGTTAAACTTAAAGTAAAACTTTCCCCCTTGCCCAATAAATGTAAATGTCCTACCTACCAGTAAAAGGGGCCCATTTATCAAGCTCCCCGCTGCTCCATAACCTGTCCACTTGCTCTGAGCAAGCGGACAGACATTGCTGCACTTCAACCTGATCGAGTACGAATGGGTTGATTGACACCCCCCTGCTGGTGGCCGATTGGCCGCGAATCTGCAGGGGGCGGCGTTGCACCAGCAGCTCACAAGAGCTGCTGGTGCAATGCTGAATATGGAGCGCGTATTGCTCTCCGCATTCAGCGAAGTCTGTCAGACCTGATCCGCACTGTAGGCGCTATTGGGTTAAATATAAATTAACCCCCCCCCCAAAGAAAAAGGGTAAGAGACCTATTTACCATTCCCAGCTATATCCCCGCTGCAATATAATTGTGCAGTCAGTTTGAGGCACTCACTGAAAGAAAAAAACATATTCTGCACACAAAGGTATACACTTAAAGGGACACTGTATACTAGATTTTGCTTTGCATAAATGTTTTGTAGATTAACCATTTATATAGCCCAATGTATAGTCTTGCTTATTTTTTATTAACATTGTACTGATTTTCATAATCCTATCCGAGTCCCAAAGTTTTAGATGTACACTGATGTCTACAGATTCCTGCAGCTCCTGTTTGTATAATCTGTCTTTACATATGCAAGGAAGGGTTTTAGTATCTGCTGTGCCTGTTTTCACAGTTCCTTTCACTGGGTGTCCCAGCCTAACCCCATCAACAGTGCTAAACTGGGAGATTTTGCCCCACTACAATATTAAGCTACAATTCTTTAACAATAAAGTAGTATAGAAAAAAATATAAATCCCTGGATGAAGATAGAAGAGGCCGCATGGATAAAGATTTCGCCGGATGAATGAAGATGGAAGAGGCTGCCAGGATGAAGACTTCTTGCAACCCGGATTGAGCTGGCATTCTATTGGCTGTTCCAATCAGCCAATAGAATGCAAGCTCAATCCTATTGGCTGATTGCATCAGCCAATAGGATTTTTTCTACCTTAATTCCGATTAGCTGATTCTATCAGCCAATCGGAATTGAAGGGATGCCATCTTGGATGACATCATTTAAAGGAACCTTCATTCAGTCATCGGACGAAGAAAGAAGAGGATGCTCTGCGTCGGATGTCTTGAAGATGGACCCGCTCCGCGCCGGATGGATGAAGATAGAAGATGCCGTCTGGATGAAGACTTCTGCCCATCTGGAGGACCTCTTCTGCCCGGCTTGGATGAAGACTTCTGCCCGTCTGGAGGACCACTTCTGCCCGGTTGGGTGAACACGTCTCATGGTAGGGTGATCTTCAAGGGGTTAGTGTTAGGTTTTTTTAAGGGGGGATTGGGTGGGTTTTAGAGTAGGGTTGGTTGTGTGGGTGGTGGGTTTTAATGTTGGGGGGGTATTTGTAAGTTTTTTTTTACAGGTAAAAGAGCTGATTACTTTGGAGCAATGCCCCGCAAAAGGCCCTTTTAAGGGCTATTTGTAATTTAGTGTAGGGTAGGGCTTTTTTATTTGGGGAGCTTTTTTATTTTGTTAGGGGATTAGAGTAGGTGAAATTAGTTTAAAAATCTTGTAATTATTTTATTATTTTCTGTAATTTAGTGTTTTTTTTTTTTTTTTCTTCCTTTAGATATTTTTTTTTTTTTAATATTTTTTTATTGAGGTTATAAATCAAAACAAGTTACAGTCAAAATTCCCAAAGTAAATATGTTCATACAAGCAGTAAAGTTTACATTCAGTACTGTAATGGTTTTACAAAACATACCTCAGGTTTTCGATTATGACAGTGTTAGGATATCCCCTTAGAAGTGAATAAGGTTTGCGTTAGAATGATATCCCCTAGTAACAAGTGGGGGCCACTCTTGGATCCCAGGATGCAGTAATGACCGTTAAGGGGAATAACTGGGGAGATAGGATCGATTGGGCCACTCTTGGACCCACAGTAATATAAATAACAGCAGTTAATTAGCAACAATAACTAAAACTTATAAGAGAACGCTGTGGGCTCAATCTTTAGGAAATATTGTATAGGTCTTCTATAATGAAGTACTCATGGGCCGTTTGCTCTGGAAGGCATATGCATATATATATTAAATGTACAGCTAGGATTGTACACCTAGAGCCTTGTCTTAAAGCATTAGTAATGAACTGGTAATGGCAGCTCATAGACTTGTGGGTCATAAGGCATTCCTTTATTTTGTACTGATCTCCAGGCGGCCATGAGGACCTGTTCATTATAAGAGTGCTAGCAGGATAGACAACCCATCTAAAATATCTAAAAGGATAACACATATCTTTCGTCACTAAGTGGGAACCCTTCATTCACACGCTCCCAATAGCGCTAAAAAAGATGATTATAACACTGTTTAAAAACGCGGAATACATACTTTAGGCTAATTTGAGAGGGGAGTGGGTATTTGACTAAGTAGGAACTGAGGGAGGGTGGAGAAGAGGTGGAGCAATCCAAGTTGGCAAATATCAATGTTGAATTAGGTTACCAGACTTGGTATTGTTTGTATGTTACAAAAGTACCCTATGGGAGGACTGAACCATGATACACAAGCCTAGTTATTCTTTTGAGTGGTACTGTATTCATCATAAAAGCCCTTGGCTGCTCCACAACTGACGGCACAATCGGTTCAGACTGTCCTCTCAAATTGGCAAGAATGTTGTTGAATTATCATTCTATGTTTGTACTGAATATTTTATGTATTGGTCATCCTGTATGTGGCACACAAAAAATAAAGATATTTAAAAAAAAAAAGGATAGCACATAGATAAACAGCATACTGATATTACTGCCCTAAACAAACCTAATAATGGACAGAACATAAATGGGCAGAAGTGAATAGACAGTGTATACATTCGACTTGTGAAACTACATGAAACAGACACAATAACCTACCAGGTATAGGTAGCTGTGGTTGCGTGTTTACCATTGAGCTGCCTGAAAAAGACATAATAAAGTATATAAAAAAAAAAAACATGGGACTATACTAGAACCTGTCAGTCTTGTGTTTATATTTATACATTCCCAGGGATGCTGAAGCAGGTTGAAGTAAGGCCCGTTTTTAACTCTGAGTGCGAGGTAGAGAGTAAGCAACATGTACTGTCCCCCTAGGCTTTATATATTATGAGCAGTTGTGTATTTACAGGCCGCATCAATAAATTCCAGGTCTTTTGCATTAATAAAGTGGTGTCTCTATTATAGTCCAACTAGCAGGGCAGTTCTAGGCACTTGGTAATACTGTCATTAAACAAAACAGTGTCCCAGGCTAGAAGATCAGTTCAGTAATAAAAGGTTCTAGCCTACCCCTGTTTTCCGAATTTGGCCATCTGGAAGGTGTTGGTTCAGCCAAAAACAGGCACATCGATTCTGAGAAGCGCAACTTTCATAGCTCCCTGTCCCACCCGATGAGAGCTCTGCGTATTGCTGATCAAAACCGACAGCCTCCATGCGGTCGTGGGATCCACCCAGCATTTCCACCCTGCCAAGACAATCCTGGTCTGCAGCAACAAGTGTCCCTTTACCAATACGAGCCCCACTGCAGTGGCGAAATGGTAATCTCCTCCTGGTATGATCTCAGCGTCGCTTGTAAAACAAAGACCAACCGGAGCTGATCCTCGCATATAGGCACTACTCCGTTCCTCATGTGTAGGCATACCTGTCTTTATGGAGTTATCCGTAGCAGCAGTCAGCTCAGGTAGGGAAGTGGACATGGAGTATAGTTCCCTTTGGGTCTCCGCCTCTCTTGTTATGGCTGCCGCGTAAACTTCCCCATCTAACCTGCGATCCGGCCAAAGATTAAGAGGCACCACGATGTGTGATTCATCTCTGGGTAACTCATGGGCCCCTTGAACAGTCAGGAGGGGCTTTTCTGGGCTCAAGTTTGGTGGGGTCTGGGTTGTAATCGAGAGGGCCTCACCCCTATAAGTCCTCCCAGTCAAGCCGGCATCCGGGCTCTCCTCTATCACCAGAGCATGTGTAGCGAGGATTGCACATAGATCCCTCTCCAAGTCACGGAAGTATTCCTGTGGTAGGCTATGTATATGTGTCTCCCACTTTGCTAGGGCTTCCATTTGTGCTCATCGGATTAAGAATAGTTACTATAACAGGGAAGTCCCTTGTAGTAATATTGTTGCGTTAGTAATGGTTCTCTCATAGGAGGAAGAAGGCAGTCTGTATATAACTGCTGGCTATCCTATTTTAGGATATCGTAACCCCGGAGTTCAGGGGGGGGGTAATGTTGCGGCAGCCCCAGACCTACGCTCCAAATGCTGTGCAGGCACTTCTTCTATCTCTGGACTTACTGCGTAGGTGCAGAAGTTTTTCAAGATGGCTTCAGGACTTGAGAAGAAGTGTGTCACGTAGCTGACTCAACAAACATAGGCAAAAACTTATCCACTCTTAGAGTTTGGCTGTTAATAGTAGTAGAATGCTGCTACAGGATAGGAAATGTCGAGATTTTCCATGAATAACTCCTATAATTAGTGTCTGTCTCAGAGAGCTTCATTGAGACACATCTTGCCGCATTGAGTGTAGGCTCCGCCCCTAGATAATTTTTTTTAATTGTAATTAATTGTATTTAGTTTCGTTAATTTATTTAATTATAGTGTAGTGTTAGGTGTAATTGTTTTATTTTACAGGTAAATTTGTCTTTATTTTAACTAGGAAGTTATTAAATAGTTAATAACTATGTAATAACTATTCTAACTAGTTAAAATAAATACAAAGTTGCCTGTAAAATAAAAATAAACCCTAAGCTAGCTACAATGTAACTATTAGTTATATTGTAGCTAGCTTAGGGTTTATTTTATAGGTAAGTATTTAGTTTTAAATAGGAATAATTTAGTGAATTGTATTACTTTTGTTTAGATTTATTCAAATGAAATATAAGTTAGGGGGGATAGGGTTAGACTTAGATTTAGGGGTTAATAACTTTATTATAGTAGTGGCGACGTTGGGGGAGGCAGATTAGGGGTTAATAAATGTAGTTAGGTTGCGGCGACATTGGGGGCGGCAGATTAGTGGTTAATAAATATAATGTAGGGTTCGGCGATGTTGGGGGCAGCAGATTAGGGGTTCATAAGTATAATGTAGGTGGCGGTGGTGTCCGGAGCGGCAGATTAGGGGTTAATAATATAATGCAGGTGTCGGCGATGTTGAGGGCGGCAGATTAGGGGTTAATAAGTGTAAAATTAGGGGTGTTTAGACCCGGTGTTCATGTTAGGTTGTTAGGTGTAGACATAAAAAGTATTTCCCCATAGGAATCAATGGGGCTGAGTTAGGAGCTAAACGTTGCTTTTTTGCAGGTGTTAGGTTGTTTTTCAGCCGGCTTCCCCCATTGATTCCTATGGGGAAATTGTGCACAAGCACGTTTTACCTGCTCACCACTACCGTAAGCAGCGCTGGTATTGAGGTGAGATGTGGAGCTAAATTTTGCTCTTCGCTCACTTTTTTGCGAACGCCGGGTTTCTAAAAACCCGTAATACCAATGTTGTCTGCAAGTGAGCGGTGAGTATAAACTGCTCGTTAGCACAGCACCCCTGTTAATGCAAAACTCATAATCTAGGTGATATTTATTTTATTTTTTTAAATATATATTTCGTAGCCACTTTAACATTAGCTTAGCTTTCTAGCTTCAGGGAGGGCTCTGCCGCTCATAGAAACTCAGACTGGTGCAGAGTTGGTCGGTGTGTCTCTCTGCCATGGTGCACACATTATTTGCAGGGCCAGTGGTGGTAAGCTTGTGACTGCAATATGTGGGCAATGTAGTAAACAATCTGTCAACGGTCTTGAATAATTCTGTCTAACTTCTGCCTCTAAATTGTAGTGATATGGGCAGAACAATTTGAGGCCAGGGCTTTTCAAAATTCACCAGACACTACTGTTTATTCATCCATTTAAATAAAGATTTCAGTAAATGGATACTACAACAGTAATGATGATCACTTGTCAGAAACCCTAGGCTCATTTTATTATAGTACAGGTATTGATGCCAAGGCTTAGATCATTGTTTCTTTGAACTAATAAGGTTTCCAAATAAATGGGAGAACCTGAATGGGTGTTAAAATAAATTATATTTTGTAAAAGTTCTATAAAAGGATGACCTTTGATACAAGTATTTATGTTTGCTGTTTTTATTATTATTATTTTTTTCCTAAAGGAGAAGCATGCTAATATTGTAAAAATGAGTTTAGACATACTGTATATCTGTGAAATCAGAATGTTGGTTCATGTAAAATGTATCTATCATTTTTAATGTTGGATAAAACAAATGCCCTCCAATATAAACCCCTTACACTACAAAAATAAACACTAAAACACCCTTTGCTATTTAACCCCTTTCCTGCCAAGCCCCATACCAAAATATCCCTGCTACTAACCTAGTTGAATTACTAGCCGCCAGTTCTAGATATTTTCATATTTTTGATACTACTACAACTAATAATAGTGCTGTTGTTATTAATAATAATAATAATAATAATAATAATAATAATAATAATAAGGGTCTATTATGAGTATTTCACTGGTTTATGATCCCTTGCTTTCAGAAGTATATATCAGATACATCTCTCTTTTCATATGGTCTAATTAGAGTCAGCACTGCCTTTATTCAGGATCCACTACAGTATTGAATTTCCTTTGAGCAAACCCATATTTCTTCTCTTTTGTACTGCGGCTGCTCTTATACTGATAGATTTAATGTGAAATTGCTCATACATTACAAAGATCTGCACAGTGATGGAGTTGCTAAATAGAAAGCACTAACGAGAGACAGCAGCTACAAAAATACAGATATATAACAGCAGACAGCTTATTTAGAAGACACCGTTACTATTGACAGACCAAGTGTGGCATATCTTTTACATAAGATTGTAAAACACAACAGAATTATAGTCAATGGCAAAAAAAATGTATATTCTCAATCAATGGCCAGATTACAAGTGGAGCAGTATTTTAACGTAAAGGATTTTTGTCTTCAGGGACAGGGTTTCTCTTGACAATCACACTTTAGTGATTTGGAGTTAAGTATTTGTCATTCAGTCTTGTTTGTTTAAACCTGTGATCTTCTTACCGTTGCAGAAATGCAGCTTAAAGAAACCCCGTTCTGTACAGTCAGAATGAGGTTTGGAAATGGCAGTCTCTGTAAAGTGAGAGTGAGGTTTGGAAATGGCGGTCTATACAGTGAGGGTGAGGTTTTGAAATCTCAGTTTGTACAGTGGAAGGGAGGTTTTGAAATCAAGGTCTGTACAGTGAGAGTGAGCTTTGGGAATCAGTCTGTTCAGTGAGAGTGAGGTTTGGAAATGGGGGAAAATGAGGTTTGGAAATGGCGGTCTGTACAGTGAGAGTGAGGTTTGGAAATTCTCGGTTTGTACAGTGGAAGTGAGATTTGGAAATGGCGGTCTGCACAATGAGAGTGAGGTTTGGAAATGGCGGTCTGTACAGTGAGAGTGAGGTTTGGAAATGGTGGTCTGCACAATGAGAGTGAGGTTTGGAAATGGCGGTCTGTACAGTGAGAGTGAGGTTTGGAAATGGCGGTCTGTACAGTAAGAGTGAGGTTTGGAAATGGCGGTCTGTACAGTAAGAGTGAGGTTTGGAAATTGCGGAGAGTGAGGTTTTCAAATGGCGGTCTGTACAGTGAGAGTGAGGTTTGGAAATCTGGTCTGTACAGTGAGTTCTGCAAATTTGGATCTTGTTAATGTCATCACTTAGCTATTTCATCATTTACAGTGTCAGACCTGTTAAAATCCCTTTTTAGAAGATTAGATAAGTTGTGGTCACTTTCTTGTACAGTGTTCTTGATTTTAGATTAAAAACTTACCAATATAAGGTTTTCATAGTAAATAAAAATTTTTTTTATGGGGCTCCCTATTAGGTTTCAATTTTTGAGCTGGAGAACTTTGAAGTTCTCTATAGACAACATCATATCCCAAACAAACATTTATTTGTACATTTTCTATTGAGACATTATCTCTCTAAAAAATTTGCGTGAAGCCCCACGTATATTCTGTTCAGCATTAGCTGCTTTGCCATCCCTCCAATTTATTAAACACTATTAAACACATGATCTCACATATCTTATAAGATTTCCAGGCCCTGAAATAATGGAGTGGAGAGGCTGGGATCCATGGAGATAGTTACAAGGAGCTTGAAACTAGTATGGGCTGTTACGCTTGCTTCTGTTCTTAGGGAGTCACACATCCACATTTTACGTCAAGATTACATCAGTCCTAACAGATTTAGCAAGTGGTTCTGAATCTTCTCTAATGTGTTTAGTAAATGGCCTTATCCAAATCCTAATTTCCTTCACTACATTTGGTATTGTCCACTAATAAAGGGTCTGTCAGGATCCTCCTATTCCACCTTACATATGTCAAGTATCTATCACATACCACCTTTTCATCTAGTTAGCATTCTACCTGAGCTCCATATAAACCTCCTACCTCCCAGAGTCCTTTGCTGGTTTATTGAAGTGTAATAGCTACAGTTCCAGTCCTTACCCATACTACAGCTTGACAGGGTCTAATCTGTTTGTTTATACCCTATCTCCATCAGCAAACTCCTACCTTACTCGGAGCTGTCACTACAACTTCGCAACAGAACATATGACAGCACCTTCCCCTCCAGCCCATATCTTGTGAGTAACTCCTAACAACCGGGCGTGACACGCCACACAGAGCAAACAGGAAGCGCAAGACCGGAGCGTGCACACTGCGCACTAAGATCACAAGGACCGGATCTCTGTGTGCAGCGCTCACCGCACTCGCACCAGTTGCTGCCCGCTTACAGGGGAACCTCCGCTCAGCCACTACTAGACAGGTGTTGTATACCTTGTATGACAAATACTGTGCTGCTCTTTGAAAACATTGCCTTACATGCTGCTTGTGCGAGTGTCATAAAGTGAATTGTTACATGTATTCAGGGGAGCTGCTTAAATAAGATCATTTGCATATATCTGTGACTTCTCACTACTAACCTGCATCCTCATTTATAATTAACCTCTGCATTACTGGTTTACCCTGCATATACTTAATCACAGAACCTGCCAATCTTAACTCCCACTAATAGACCCTCCAGTTATTGGGTATTAGTTTATTGGCAATATCAATCACAAGAGTTGTACAGTGCACTAAAAGATAATATTGTACTGTCATCTTCTATTTGTAACACAACCTCAATTTCATACAACCTATACTGGTAATTCCAGACAAAAGGGTTGCTGATTGTTACAGGTTCAGATTAAAAGTGGAGCGGTATTTAATGTTCATGCTTGAACGCTAACTACGATAGAAGTAAGTTTTTTACGCATTTCAGGTAGATCTTGTATTACAAGTTGAAAGTAAACAGTTTTCGCTTGTGCTCTAACCGATGCATGTAAAAAAAAAGCCAAAAATGTATTTCTCCATAGAAGTCAATGGAGCAAAAAAGTGGGAAAAATTCTAATACCCTACTCGCGCACAAACCACATTGCATATTATAAAGTGTGCTAACCCAGCATCAAAATATGAATATTTTACATTCCAAATTTGCCCTTTTATGGGCACACATTAAAATAGCGCTCCACTCGTAATCCAGGCCTCTGTTTTTTTCCTCTATTTGGCTAATTCTGCAAACAAAAACTATTTCTGAAAGTTCTAGGACTTTTTTTTTTACAATAAAGCATTGGAAATTTTATTTTTATTTTAATGAGTGCAAAAAGGGTTTTGCACATAAATGTGAAATAACTCTGTAGCTATGAGATTAATATTAATACGCTTAGTTAAATGTTTTGGAAAATACATTCCTATAAGTTTTCAGCTCCTGCCGAACTCCCAGCTGCCAATTGTAGATATTTTCATAGTACTAATAATTGGCTAGATTACAAGTGTTGCGGTATGGCTTTTAATGCTGAAAAAATGGTAAGTAACGCATATTATGAGTCATGTTGGTATAGCTATACCGCAACCATTTTAGCCTGTAACGCAACGTCCATTCCTCACTAAAAAAAAACATTTTTTTGTGCGATTTCAATAGCGCCGGTATTACAGGTTGTGTGGTCCGGCTAAAATGCTTGCATTACAGCCTATACTGACACGATCCATATCGCCATCTGAGAGCAGTAGTTATGAATTCTGCAAAACAAAAATGTTTCACAAAACTCATAACTAAACTGTTACAAAGTACACTAACACCCATAAACTACCTATTAACCCCTAAACCGCTGCCCTCCTGCATCGCAAACACTATATTAGCTTATTAACCCCTAATCTTCCACCCACCCACATCGTAACTATTAAATAAACATATTAACCCTTAATCTGCTGCCCACCCACATCACCAACACTATTTAAATATATTTACCCCTAAACCCTCACTCCCCGACATCGGCAACACTTTAATAAAGCTATTAACCCTTAATCCGCCGCTCCCGGACATCGCTGACACTATAATAAAGTTATTAACCCCTAAACCTAACACCCCCTAAGGAGGGGGGAGGCTGGAGGTTTAGGGGTTAATAGGTTTATTTAGTGGTGGTGATGTGGGGGTCTGGGGGTTTAGGGGTTAATAGATTTATTTAGTGGCGTTGATGTGGGAGGCTGGAGGTTTAGGGGTTAATAACTATATTATAGTTTCAGGGATGTCGGGGAGTGGCGGATTAGGGGTTATTAGCTTTATTATAGTGGCGGTGATGTTGGGGAGCTGCAGATTAGGGGTTTATAGCTTTCATTAGTGTTGGCAATGTCGGGGAGCGGAGAAAAAGAGGGGTAAAAAGCTTTATTTAGGTGTCAGTGATGTTGGGGACAGCGGATTAGGGGTGTTTAGACTTGAGGTTTATGCTAGGGTGTTAGGTTTAAATTTAACTTTTTCTTCCCCATAGACATCAATGGGGTTGGGTTACGGAGATTTTTCATTCCGCACTTCAGGTGCGCATTCTCCCTATTGATATCTATGGGGGAAAGCATGCACGAGCACATCAAATCAGCCCTTGGATTTTGTGCGGTATGGAGCTTAACGCCACCATATCGCAAGCACAAGGAGGCTTTTCAGTAACTCGTAATGGCAGCGCTATGGAGAGTGAAATAACGCAACTAATTTGGCATTAGTTTTGCACCCTGTTTAGCGCAAAACTCGTAATCTAGGTGAAACTTAGATCTAAGTTGCCAGCAAGCTGAATAACCCTGACTCTACATTACCCACAGGTGTGAGCTGTATGTATGAGGTACCACTGCCACAGTCCATAATTCCAGTGTAAACTATCAAAAATTGAACACAATTAATCATTTTCACAGCACTGTTGATGTAATCAATCTGTTTGTGATTTTTTATATGGTTTTAGTAAACTGGTGGAATTTCCTGGCATTTAATTTAAATTATTGTTTTTAAAATTAATAATCAATTAAAGCAGCCAAGCATATTATGCAGAAAGATATTCTGCTAGATTACGAGTCTTGCGTTAGCCTTAAAAAGCAGCGTTGAGAGGTCAAAACGCTGCTTTTTAACGCCCGCTGGTATAACGAGTCTGGCAGGTACAGGTGTACCGCTCACTTTTCTTCCGCGACTCGAGCATACCGCATACCGCAAATCCCCTTACGTCAATTGCGTATCCTATCTTTTCAATGGGATTTTCATAACGCCGGTATTACGAGTCTTGGAAGAAGTGAGCGGTAGACCCTCTCCTGTCAAGACTCCTACCGCATTTAAAAGTCAGTAGTTAAAAGTTTTATGGGCTAACGCCATAGCATAAAACTCTTAACTAAAGTCCTAAAAAGTACACTAACACCCATAAATTAACTATTAACCCCTAAACCGTGGCCCCCCCATCGCAAACACTTAAATACATTTTTAACCCCTAATCTGCCGACCAGACATCGCCTCCACTTCAATAAATATATTAACCCCTAAACCGCCACACTTCTGCCTCGCAAACACTAGTTACATTTTATTAACCCCTAATCTGCCGCCCCCAACGTCGCCGCAACTATATTAAATGTATTAACCCCTAAACCTAAGTCTAACCCTAACCCTAACACCCCCCTAACTTAAATATAATTTAAATAAAACGAAATAAAATTACTACAATTAAATAAATTATTCCTATTTAAAATTAAATACTTACCGATAAAATAAACCCTAACGCCTAGATTTAGAGTTCTGCGGCCAAAGGGGTGCATTAGCTACGCATGCTTTTTTCTGGCCGCACCTTTTAAATACCGCTGGTATTGAGAGTTCACAGAATGGCTGCATTAGGCTCCAAAAAAGGAGCGTATAGCATATTTAACGCAACTTCAACTCTCGATACCAGTGGTGCTTACGGACGCGGCCAGCTTCAAAAATGTGCTCGTGCACGATTCCCCCATAGAAAACAATGGGGCTGTTTGAGCTGAAAAAAAACCTAACACCTGCAAAAAAGCCGTGTTCAGCTCCTAACGCAGCCCCATTGTTTGCTATGGGGAAACACTTCCTACGTCTGCACCTAACACTCTAACATGTACCCCGAGTATAAACACCCCTAACCTTACACTTATTAACCCCTATTCTGCCGCCCCCGCTATCGCTGACCCCTGCATATTATTATTAACCCCTAATCTGCCGCTCCGTAAACCGCCGCTACTTACATTATCCCTATGTACCCCTAATCTGCTGCCCCTAACACCGCCGACCCATATATTATATTTATTAACCACTAATATGCCCCCCACAACGTCGCCTCCACCTACCTACACTTATTAACCCCTAATCTGCCGAGAGGACCGCACCGCTATTATAATAAAGTTATTAACCCCTAATCTGCCTCACTAACCCTATAATAAATAGTATTACCCCTAATCTGCCCTCCCTAACATCGCCGACACCTAACTTCAAACATTAACCCCTAATCTGCCGACTGGAGCTCACCGCTATTCTAATAAATGTATTAACCCTAAAGCTAAGTCTAACCCTAACACTAACACCCCCCTAAGTTAAATATAATTTAAATGTAACAAAATTAATTAACTCTTATTAAATAAATTATTCCTATTTAAAGATAAATACTTACCTGTAAAATAAATCCTAATATAGCTGCAATATAAATTATAATTATATTATAGCTATTTTAGGATTTATATTTATTTTACAGGTAACTTTGTATTTATTTTAACCAGGTACAATAGCTATTAAATAGTTAAGAACTATTTAATAGCTAAAATAGTTAAAATAATTACAAAATTACCTGTAAAATAAATCCTAACCTAAGTTACAATTAAATCTAACACTACACTATCAATAAATTAATTAAATAAAATACCTACAATTACCTACAATTAAACCTAACACTACACTATCAATAAATTAATTAAATACAATATCTACAAATAAATACAATGAAATAAACTAACTAAAGTACAAAAAATAAAAAAGAACTAAGTTACAAAAAATAAAAAAATATTTACAAACATCAGAAAAATATTACAACAATTTTAAACTAATTACACCTACTCTAAGCCCCCTAATAAAATAACAAAGCCCCCCAAAATAAAAAAATGCCCTACCCTATTCTAAATTAAAAAAGTTCAAAGCTCTTTTACCTTACCAGCCCTGAACAGGGCCCTTTGCGGGGCATGCCCCAAAGAATTCAGCTCTTTTGCCTGTAAAAAAAAACACATACAATACCCCCCCAACAATACAACCCACCACCCACATACCCCTAATCTAACCCAAACCCCCCTTAAATAAACCTAACACTAAGCCCCTGAAGATCTTCCTACCTTATCTTCACCATACCAGGTTCACCGATCGGTCCTCGGAAGTCTTGATCCAAGCCTCGGAAGTGTTGATCCAAGCCCAAGCGGGGGGCTGAAGAGTGACGTCCATCCTCGGGCTGAAGTCTGGATCCAAGAACTCCATCATCGGGCTGAAGTCGGAAGTCCATCATCGGGATGAAGTCTTCTATCAAGCAGCATCTTCAATCTTCTTTCTTCCGGAGCCATCATCTTCCAGCCGACTCGGAACATCCTCTTCTCCCGACAGCCAATCGGAATTAAGGTAGGAAAATTCTGATTGGCTGATGGAATCAGCCAATCAGATTGAGCTCGCATTCTATTGGCTGATCGGAACAGCCAATAGAATGCGAGCTCAATCTGATTGGCTGATCGGATCAGCCAATCGGATTGAACTTCAATCTGATTGGCTTATTCCATCAGCCAATCAGAATTTTCCTAGCTTAATTCCGATTGGCTGATAGAATCCTATCAGCCAATTGGAATTCGACGGACGCCATCTTGGATGACGTAATTTAAAGGAACCGTCATTCGGCGAGTAGGCGTCGGGAGAAGAGGATGTTCCGCGTCGGCTGGAAGATTATGGCTCCGGGAGAAAGAAGATTGAAGATGCTGCTTGATAGAAGACTTCATCCCGATTATGGACTTCCGACTTCAGCCCGATGATGGATTTCTTCAGTCGCCGCTTGGATCCAGACTTCAGCCCGAGGATGGACGTCACTCTTCAGCCCCCCGCTTGGGCTTGGATCAACACTTCCGAGGCTTGGATCAAGACTTCTGAGGACCGATCGGTGAACCTGGTATGGTGAAGATAAGGTAGGAAGATCTTCAGGGGCTTAGTGTTAGGTTTATTTAAGGGGGGTTTGGGTTAGATTAGGGGTATGTGGGTGATGGGTTGTAATGTTGGGGGGGTATTGTATGTGTTTTTTTTACAGGCAAAAGAGCTGAATTCTTTGGGGCATGCCCCGCAAAGGGCCCTGTTCAGGGCTGGTAAGGTAAAAGAGCTTTGAACTTTTTTAATTTAGAATAGGGTAGGGCATTTTTTTATTTTGGGGGGCTTTGTTATTTTATTAGGGGGCTTAGAGTAGGTGTAATTAGTTTAAAATTGTTGTAATATTTTTCTAATGTTTGTAAATATTTTTTAATTTTTTGTAACAGTTCTTTTTTATTTTTTGTACTTTAGTTAGTTTATTTCATTGTATTTATTTGTAGGAATTGTATTTAATTAATTTATTGATAGTGTAGTGTTAGGTTTAATTGTAGGTATTTTATTTAATGAATTTGTTGATAGTGTAGTGTTAGGTTTAATTGTAACTTAGGTTAGGATTTATTTTACAGGTAATTTTGCAATTATTTTAACTAGGTAACTATTAAATAGTTATTAACTATTTAATAGCTATTGTACCTGGTTAAAATAATTACAAAGTTGCCTGTAAAATAAATATAAATCCTAAAATAGCTATAATATAATTATAATTTATATTGTAGCTATATTAGGATTTATTTTACAGGTAAGTATTTAGCTTTAAATAGGAATAATTTATTTAATAAGAGTTAATTTATTTTGTTAGATTTAAATTATATTTAACTTAGGGGGGTGTTAGTGTTAGGGTTAGATTTAGCTTTAGGGGTTAATCCATTTATTACAGTAGCGGCGAGATTCGGTCGGCAGATTAGGGGTTAATAATTGAAGTTAGGTGTCGGCGATGTTAGGGAGGGCAGATTAGGGGTTAATATTATTTATTATAGGGTTATTGAGGCGGGAGTGAGGCGGGTCTAGGGGTTAATAACTTTATTATAGTAGCGGTGAGATCCGCTCGGCAGATTAGGGGTTAATAAGTGTAGGCAGGTGGAGGCGACGTTGGGGGGGGCAGATTAGGGGTTAATAAATATAATATAGGGGTCTGCGGTGTTATGGACAGCAGATTAGGGGTACATAGCTATAATGTAGGTGGCGGCGCTTTGCGGTCGGCAGATTAGGGGTTAATTATTGTAGGTAGCTGGTGGCGATGTTGTGGGGGGCAGGTTCGGGGTTAATAAATATAATATAGGGGTCGGCGGTGTTAGGGGCAGCAGATTAGGGTTACATAAGTATAACGTAGGTGGCGGTCGGCAGATTAGGGGTTAAAAAAATTGAATCGAGTGGCGGCGATGTGGGGGGACCTCGGTTTAGGGGTACATAGGTAGTTTATGGGTGTTAGTGTACTTTAGAGCACAGTAGTTAAGAGCTTTATAAACCGGCGTTAGCCCAGAAAGCTCTTAACTACTGACTTTTTTCTGCGGCTGGAGTTTTGTCGTTAGATTTCTAACGCTCACTTCAGCCACGACTTTAAATACCAGAGTTAGAAATATCCCATTGAAAAAATAGGATACGCAATTGACGTAAGGGGATATGCGGTATGGAAAAGTCACGGCTGAAAAGTGAGCGTTAGACCCTTTCCTGACTGACTCCAAATACCGGCGGTAGCCTAAAACCAGCGTTAGGAGCCTCTAACGCTGGTTTTGACGGCTACCGCCAAACTCTAAATCTAGGCCTAAGATAGCTACAATATAACTAATAGTTACATTGTAGCTAGCTTAGGTTTTATTTTTATTTTACAGGCAACTTTGTATTTATTTTAACTAGGTACAATCGTTATTAAATAGTTATTAACTATTTAATAACTACCTAGTTAAAATAAAGTCAAATTTACCTGTAAAATAAATCCTAACCTAAATTACAATTACACCTAACACTGCACTATAATTAAAATAATTTCCTAAATTAACTACAAATAATTACAATTAAATTAAATAAACTAAAGTACGAAAAAAAAACTCACTAAAATACAAAAAATAATAAAATAATTCCAAGAATTTTAAACTAATTACTCCTAATCTAATCCCCCTAATAAAATAAAAAAGCCCCCCAAAATAAAAAAAATCCCTACCCTATACTAAATTACAAATAGCACTTAAAAGGGCCTTTTGCGGGGCATTGCCACAAAGTAATCAGCTCTTTTACCTGTAAATACAATACCCCCCCAACATTAAAACCCACCACCCACACACCCAACCCTACTCTAAAACCCACCCAATCCCCCCTTAATAAAACCTAACACTAACCACCTTGAAGATCACCCTACCTTGAGACGTCTTCCCACAACCGGGCTGAAGTCCTCCAGAGGGGCAGAAGTCTTCATCTGATCTGGGCAGAAGAGGACCTCGAGACGGGCAGAAGTCTTCATCCAGGCAGCATCTTCTATCTTCATCCATCCGATGAGGAGCGGATCTATCTTGAAGACATGTGATGCGGAGCATCCATCCAGACCGACGACTACCCAATGAAGGACGGTTCCTTTAAATTACGTCATCCAAGATGGCGTCCCTTGAATTCCGATTGGCTGATAGGATTCTATCAGCCAATTGGAATTAAGGAAGGAAAAATCCTATTGGCTGATGCAATCAGCCACTAGGATTGAAGTTCAATCCTATTGTCTGATCCAATCAGCCAATAGGATTGAGCTCACATTCTATTGGCTGTTCCAATCAGCCAATAGAAAGCAAGCTTAATCCTATTGGCTGATTGCATCAGTCAATAGGATTTTTCCAACCTTAATTCCGATTGGCTGATAGAATCCTATCAGCCAATCGGAATTCAAGGGACACCATCTTGGATTACGTAATTTAAAGGAACCGTCATTCGTCGGGTAGTCGTCGGTCTGGATGGATGCTCCACGTCGGATGTCTTCAAGATGGAGCTGCTCCTCATCAAATGGATGAAGATAGAAGATGCCGCCTGAATGAAGACTTCTGCCCATCTGGAGGTCCTCTTCTGCCCGGATCGGATGAAGACTTCTGCCCCTCTGGAGGACCACTTCTGCCCGGTTGGGTGAAGACGTCTCAAGGAAGGGTGATCTTCAAGGGGGTTAGTGTTAGGTTTTATTAAGGTGGGTTGGGTGGGTTTTAAAGTAGGGTTGGGTGTGTGGGTGGTGGGTTTTAATGTTGGGGGGTATTGTATTTTTTTTACGGG
Source organism: Bombina bombina (assembly GCF_027579735.1). NCBI lineage: Eukaryota > Metazoa > Chordata > Amphibia > Anura > Bombinatoridae > Bombina > Bombina bombina. Next base: position 556,266,643 of record NC_069501.1, on the reverse strand, counting down.
TAAAAGAGCTGATTACTTTGGAGCAATGCCCTGCAAAAGGCCCTTTTAAGGGCTGTTTGTAATTTAGTATAGGGTAGGAATTTTTTTTATTTTGGGGGGCTTTTTTATTTTATTAGGGGAATTAAGATTAGGTGTAATTAGTTTAAAATTCTTGTAATTATTTTATTATTTTTTGTATTTTAGTGTTTGTTTTTTTCGTACTTTAGTTTATTTAATTTAATTGTATTTAATTGTAGTTAGTTTAGGTAATTAATTTAATTATAGTGTAGTGTTAGGTGTAATTGTAACTTAGGTTAGGTTTTATTTTACAGGTAAATTTGTACTTATTTTATCTAGGTAGTTATTAAATAGTTAATAACTATTTAATAACTATTGTACCTCGTTAAAATAAATACAAAGTTGCCTGTAAAATAAAAATAAATCCTAAACTAGCTACAATGTAACTATTAGTTATATTGTAGCTAACGCCTAGATTTAGAGTTTTGTCGGTAAAGACCCGCGGTGCTAACAAGCCTTTTTTTTCCAGCGCACCCTTAAGTCAACGCTGGTATTTAGAGTTGTCTGAATGGCTGCATTAGCCTCAGAAAAGGGAGCGTTGAGCATAATTTAGCTCCACTTCAACCCTCAATACCAGCGTTGCCTACGGTAGAGGTAAGCTGGTAAAACTTGCTCGTGCACGATATCCCCATAGGAAACAATGGGGCTGAGCTGGCTGAAAAAAAAACTAACACCTGCAAAAAAGCAGCGTTCAGCTCCTAACGCAGCCCCATTGTTTCCTATGGGGAAACAAAAGTTATGTCTACACCTATCACCCTAACATGAACCCCGAGTCTAAACACCCCTAACCTTACACTTATTAACCCCTAATCTGCCGCCCCCGCTATCGCTGTCACCTACATTATATTATTAACCCCTAATCTGCCGCTCCGGACACCACCGCAACCTACATTATAGCTATGAACCCCTAATCTGCTGCCCCTAACATCGCCAACACCTATATTATATTTATTACCCCCTAATCTGCCCCCCCCAACGTTGCCGCCACCTACCTACACATATTAACCCCTAATCTGCCGACCGGACCTCGCCTCCACTATAATAAATGTATTAACCCCTAAACCGCCACACTCCCACCTCACAAACACTATAATAAATTGTATTAACCCCTAATCTGCCGCCCCCAACATCGCTGCTACTATAATAAAGTTATTAACCCCTAAACCTAAGTCTAACCCTAACCCTAACACCCCCCTAACTTAAATATAATTTAAATTAATCTAAATAAATTTACTATAATTAAATAAATTATTCCTATTTAAAACTAAATACTTACCTATAAAATAAACCCTAATATAGCTACAATATAACTAATAGTTACATTGTAGCTATTTTAGGATTTATATTTATTTTACAGGCAACTTTGTATTTATTTTAACTAGGTACAATAGCTATTAAATAGTTAATCGGATCGACCTTGCATTCTATTGGCTGTTCCGATCAGCCAATAGAATGCGAGGTCAATCCGATTGGCTGATTGGATCAGGCAATCGGATTGAACTTCAATCTGATTGGCTGATTGAATCAGCCAATCAGATTTTTCCTACCTTAATTCCAATTGGCTGATAGAATCCTATCAACCAATCGGAATTCAAGGGATGCCATCTTGGATGACGTCCCTTAAAGGAACCGTCATTTGTCGTTAGTCCGTCGGTTGAAGAGGATGGGTCCGCGTCGGCTGTATGGAAGATGGCTCCGCTCCGCTCCGGATGGATGAAGATAGAAGACGCCGCTTGGATGAAGACTTCTACCAGATGGAGGACCTCTTCTTGCCCTGCTTGGATGAAGACTTCTACTGGATGGAGGACCTCTTCTTGCTCCGCTTGGATGAAGAATTCGGCTCAGCTGGGTGAAGACGACTCAAGGTAGGGAGATCTTCAGGGGGTTAGTGTTAGGTTTATTTAAGGGGGGGTTTGGGTGGGTTAGAATAGGGGTATGTGGGTGGTGGGTTTTAATGTTGGGGGTTTGTATTTTTTTTTACAGGTAAAAGAGCTGATTACTTTGGGGCAATGCCCCGCAAAAAGCCCTTTTAAGGGTTGGTAAAAGAGCTGATTACTTTGTAATTTAGAATAGGGTAGGGCACTTTATTATTTTGGAGGTATTTTATATTTTATTAGGGGGCTTAGATTAGGTGTAATTAGTTTAAACTTCATGTATTTTTTTTATTTTCTGTAATTTAGTGTTTGTTTTTTTTTGTATTATAGATTAGTTTATTTAATTGTAATTTAGTTTAGCTAATTGTAGGTAATTTATTTAATTAATTTATTGATAGTGTAGTGTTAGGTGTATTTGTAACTTAGGTTAGGATTTATTCTACAGGTAATTTTGTAATTATTTTAACTAGGTAGCTATTAAATAGTTATTAACTATTTAATAGCTATTGTACCTAGTTAAAATAAATACAAAGTTGCCTGTAAAATAAATATAAATCCTAAAATAGCAACAATGTAACTATTAGTTATATTGTAACTATTTTAGGGTTTATTTTATAGGTAAGTATTTAGTTTTAAATAGGAATAATTTATTTAATTATAGTAAATTTATTTAGATTAATTTAAATGATATTTAAGTTAGGGGGATGTTAGGGTTAAACTTAGGTTTAGGGGTTAATAACTTTATTATAGTAGCGGCGACGTTGGGGTCAGCAGATTGGGGTTAATAATTGTAGGAAGGTGGCGGCGATGTTAGGGAGGGCAGATTAGGGGTTAATACAATTTATTATAGTGTTTTGAGGCGGGAGTGCGGCGGTTTAGGGGTTAATACATTTATTATAGTGGCGGCGAGGTCCGGTCGGCAGATTAGGGGTTAATAAGTGTAGGTAGGTGGCAGCGACGTTGGGGGGGCTAGATTAGGGGGTAATAAATATAATGTAGGTGTCGGCGATGTTAGGGGCAGCAGATTAGGGGTTCATAGGTATAATGTAGGTTGCGGCAGTGTCCGGAGCGGCAGATTAGGGGTTAAAAAAATTATTATCGGGTTTGCGATGTGGGGGGCCTCGGTTTAGGGGTTCATAGGTAGTTTATGGGTGTTAGTGTACTTTATAGCACAGTAGTTAAGAGCTTTATGTTCCCGCGTTAGCCCATTAAGCTCTTAACTACTGACTTTTTTTGACGGTAGGAGTCTTGTCGGTAGAGGCTCTACCGCTCACTTCTTCCAAGACTCGTAATACCGGCGTTAGGCAAATCCCATAGAAAAGATAGGATACGCAATTGACGTAAGGGGATCTGCGGTAGCCTCGAGTCGCGGAAAGAAAGTGAGCGGTAGACCCTTTCCTGCCTGACTCTAAATACCAGTGTTCGTTAAAAAGCAGCGTTAGGACCCCTTAACGCTGCTTTTGATGGCTAGCGCCAAACTCTAAATCTAGGCGTTAGGGTTTATTTTACATGTAAGTATTTAGGTTTAAATAGGAATAATTAATTTAATTGTAGTAATTTTATTTAGATTATTTTAAATTATATTTAAGTTAGGGGGGGTGTAAGGGTTAGGGTTAGACTTAGGTTTAGGGGTTAATATATTTATTATAGTGGCGGTGACGTTGGGGGTGGCAGATTAGGGGTTAATAAGTGTAGGTAGGTGGCAGCGACATTGGGGGCAGCAGAGCAGGGGTTAATTAATAACATGTAGGGTTCGGCGATGTTTGGGGCAGCAGATTAGGGGTTTATTAGTATAATGTAGGTGGTGGCGGTGTCCGGAGCGGCAAATTAGGGGTTAATACTATAATGCAGGTTTCAGCGATGTCGGGGGCGGCAGATTAGGGGTTAATAAGTGTAAGATTAGGGATGTTTAGACTCGGGGTTCATGTTAGGATGTTAGGTGTAGACATAAATTTACTTTCCCCATAGGAATCAATGGGGCTGCGTTAGGAGCTGGACGCTGCTTTTTTGCAGGTGTTAGGTTTTTTTTCAGCAGATTCTGCCTAATTGATTCCTATGTGGAAATCGTGCATGAGCACGTTTTGCCAGCTTACCGCTTCCGTTAGCAGCGCTGGTATTACAGTGAGATGTGGAGCCAAATTTTGCTCTCCACTCACTTTTTAGAGGCTAACGCCGGGTTGAAAAAAACCCGTAATACCAGCGTTGTCTGTAGGTGAGCGGTGAGCTGAAACTGCTCGTTAGCACCGCACCCCTGTTACCGCAAAACTCTGATTGATTTTTACAGTAATATCAAAGGACATATACAGTATATGATTGTTGGCCTTTTTTTATGTCCCTATGCTTGCAAAAAATACCTTCAGATGTTAATCTTTGTAAAACATCATCAACAGAACTGTGCCTGTGCTGCTTACAAACATATATTTTTCTAAAGCAGTGAAAATAAATTTTAAAAATTTTAACTTAGCCTTTTTTATAAATAGCTTAATATTTATGTACTATTCTTTCATGCAAAAGACATATACATTGTTTCTGTTTAATGTCCATTTAACCCCTTAAGAGTATTTCTATAGGGATTGTTTTATTAATAGCGGGACGTGTCCCACGCTATTAGAAACAAAAAAAACCTTAACGACCGGCGACGTACATGGTATGTTGTGGTCATTAAGGGGTTAAGATCTAATTCTTACCCAATATATAGCATTGCTGTTCTGATTGTAAATCTATAAAAGTAACATAGTAGCTTAGTAACATAGTAGATGAGGTTAAAAAAAGACAGAAGTCAAGCAAGCTCATTTTATTTATTACAATACTACATTTTATTTATTACAATAAAAGCTTCAATTGATCTTTTCTTAAGCCCATTAAAAAGGTGACCCTTTTAACAGAAGCAATCATATCACCAAATTCTGTTTCTAGACAGAAATGTATCTAAGCCATTTTTAAATGTATCTAAGGAATTGGCATTTACTACCTCCTTAAGCAATGAGTTCCACAATTTGATTGCTCTTACAGTGAAAAAATGTTTTTGTTGCTGGAGATTAAATCTTCTTTCCTCCAACCTTATATTGTGACCTCTTGTCACAAAAAAAATCCTTGGAATAAACAGAGCTTCTGCTATTTCTGTATATGGGCCTTGACTATATTTTTATTAAGTAATCATGTGACATCTCAAATGCCTATTTTCTAGAGAAAACAGACCCAGTTTTGCTACCCTCCCCTCATAGCTTAAAGTCTGCAATGTCTTTTTTTTAATTTGGTTCTCAGAACTGTACTCCATACTCAAGGTGATGTCTTACCATGGAATTATATAGTGACAGAATTATGCTTTCTTCTCTTGCATCAAGGCCTCTTTTAATACATGCTAGAATCCTGTTAGCCTTAGAAGCCGCTGCCCTGCACTGTGCACAAATCTTTATCATGTTATTTATTACTACTACTCCCAATTCCTTTTCCTCCTCTGTTTGACTAAGTCTAGTCCAATTTAAATAATACATTGACTGCTTATTTATACTTTCAAAATGTAGAAATCCCATTTCTGACACCAGAGCTGTTAGGGTTCCTTTTTAGGGCTGGATACACCTTATCATTAGTCAGTATTCTGAACTTCAGCTGGAGCAGAGTATTTCACCTATACAAGGCCTTGGAGAGCAAAATCAGGCATGCACACAAAATATAGACTGGGGGGGATATTTATCAAGCCGTCAACCACAAATACAATGGAATTCTGCAGCGTAATTTTTTTCTAGCTTGATCCGACCTAGTTATCAAAGCCTACAGACTGGCAAAAGTTGACATTTGTGATGTAACATACAATGCGCCGGTCTCAATCCGACGCAGATCGATGTTTACGTCATTACAGATTCTCCGAATACATATTCGGCTCTATTTGACACTTTTTCAAAGTTATCAAATAGTTAAAATGTACGCTCACGGCTATTCCAGCCCAGCGTACCTGGTTTTCAATCTGCCACCCTGGATGCCGCGGATGCCATAGAAACCAATGGGAGTCTGAAAGCAGTGAAAGCTTATATTAACCCCTATCCTGCCACTCCCCGACCCGCCACAACCTAAATAAAGTTATTAACCCCTACCACGCCGCTCCCGGACCCCGCCGCAACCTAAATAAAGTTATTAACCCCTATCCCGCCACTCCCGGACCCCACCACCACTAAATAAATATATTAACCCCTAAACCTCTGGCCTCCCACATCACTAACACTAACTAAACCCACATCACCATAAACTAAATTAAGCTATTAACCCCTAAACCTAACAACCCACTAACTTAAATTAAAATAAACTAATTTTAAACTATTCATTAACCTACCCTAACTATTATACAACAATTAAATTAAACTACCAATTAAATTAACTAAATTACATATAAAAAAACCTAACCCCACACAAATTATTTAAATATACTATTTAACCTTATTAAAAATTACTAAAGTCATCATCCAGACGGCAAGAAATCTTCATCTGGACAGCCTCTTCCATCTTCATCCAGCCAGCGAAGTCCTCATCCAGATGGCAAGAAGTCTTCATCTAGGTGGCATCTTCTGTCTTCATCCATCCGGTGTGGTGCCGGTCCATCCTGAAGACATCTCTTCAATACGGTTGCCGCCGTAAACTGGAACTTCAATGCAAGTGACGTCATCCAGTATGGCGTCCCTTGCATTCCTAGTGGCTGAAAGGTTCCAATCTGCCAATAGGATTAGAGCTGCTAAAATCCTATTGGCTGTTCCAATCAGCCAATAGGATTTGAGCAGCTCTCATCCTATTGGCTGTTCCAAACAGCCAATAGGATTGAGCTCTCATCCTATTGGCTGATTGGAACAGCCAATAGGATGAGAGCTGCTCAAATCCTATTGGCTGATTGGAACCTTTCAGCCAATAGGAATGCAAGGGAAGCCATCTTGGATGACGTCACTTGCATTGAATTTCCAGTTTACGGCGGTTGACCGTATTGAAGAGGAGCTCCCCGCCGGATGTCTTCAAAATGGACCTGCTCTGCGCCGGATGGATGAAGATAGAAGATGCCATCTGGATGAGGACTTCGCCGGCTGGATGAAGATGGAAGAGGCCGTCCAGATGAAGACTTCTTGCCGCCTGGATGATGACTTTGCCGGCTGGATGGATTCTTCAAGTGGGACTTCAATAATTATAAGTGGATCGTCGTGGGTTAGTGTTAGGTTTATTTAAGTTTTTTTGGGTGGGTTTTATTTTTAGAGTAGGGACAGGGCAGTAAAAGAGCTAAATGCCCTTTTAATGGCAATGCCCATACAAATGCACTTTTCAGGGCAATGGGGAGCTTAGGTTATTTTAGGTTTTTATTTGAGGGGTTGGTTGGTTGGGTGGTGTTTGAATTTTTTTTATTTTTTTGTAACAGCGTTTATTTTTTTGTAATTTAGTAATTTTTAATAAGGTTAAATAGTATATTTAAATAAATTGAGTAGGGTTAGTTTTTTCTAATATGTAATTTAGTTAATTTAATTGGTAGTTTAACTTAATTGTAGTATAATAGGGTAGGTTAATTAATAGTTTTAAATTAGTTTATTTTAATTTAAAGTTAGCGGGTTGTTAGGTTTAGGGGTTAATAGCTTAATTTAGTTTATGGCGATGTGGGGGGCTGGTGGTTTAGGGGTTAATAGGTTTAGTTAGTGGTAGTGATGTGGGAGGCCAGAGGTTTAGGTGTTAATACATTTATTTAGTGGTGGCGGGGTCCGGGAATGGCGGGATAGGTTTTAATAACTTTTTTTAGGTTGCGGCGGGGTCCTGGAGCAGCGGGATAGGGGTTAATAACTTTATTTAGGATGAGGCAGGGTCCTGGAGCGGTGAAATAGGGGTTAAACATTTTAGTATAGTGGCAGCGTTTAGTGACAGGGTATAACTAAAGTTGGTAAAAAGCCGAATAGACGCAAGATCGATAACTGCTAGTTAACAACAGTCCGATGCTCATCGCCCTGTACTTGGTGTACGTCTTTTTGCCAGCTTTTTAATAAATATGGAGAGCATATTCAGGTCCACGGCCGTGATGTTAGGCGAGCGTATTGGTGCCGGGAATGCAGCATAGTTGAGGCTTTGATAAATATCCCCCTAAGTCTGCTCTGTTTATTATAAACAGTGCTGCAGTTATATAGTATACATTACATACATTGTAAATTGACACAGAGGGGCTCCATATACGCCCCCTTATTGCAACATAATCAGTGGAAAATGACAAAGCTTCAGACATAAGATTGTTTATGTGAAGAGCTATAAACTGAGAAGCTCTGACCTTGGTATAAAGATAAGACAGTATGAAGTGAGACTATGTTTATGCTAGCAGAGGCACAGTTACGCTTAACAACCAGATAAAAGATATTATTCTCTAATAAGACTAACGGCTAGATTAGCTGATAGAATTCTATCAGCCAATCGGAATTGAAGGGACGCCATCTTGGATGACGTCACTTAAAGGTACCTTCATTCTTCAGTCGCCGTGGAAAGATGCTCCGCTTTGGATGTCTTGAAGATGGAGCTGCTCTGCGCCGGATGGATGAAGATAGAAGATGCCGTCTGGATGAAGACTTCTGCGCTTTTGGAGGACCACTTCTGCCCGTCTGGAGGACCACTTCTGCCGGATTCATTGAGGACTTTGGCCCGGTTGGATGAAGACTTCTCCCGGTAAGGTGATCTTCAAGCGGTTAGTGGTAGGTTTTTTTAAGGGGGTATTGGGTGGGTTTTAGAGTAGGGTTGGTTGTGTGGGTGGTGGGTTTTAATGTTGTGGGGGATTTGTAATTTTTTTTACAGGTAAAAGAGCTGATTACATTGGGGCAATGCCCCGCAAAAGGCCCTTTTAAGGGCTATTTGTAATTTAGTGTAGGGTAGGGCTTTTTTTTATTTTGTGGGGGCTTTTTTATTTTGTTAGGGGGATTAGATTAGGTGTAATTAGTTTAAAAATCTTGTAATTTGTTTATTATTTTCTGTAATTTAGTGTTTGTTTGTTTTTTTGTACTTTAGCTAATTTTATTTAATTGTATTTAATTTAGGAAATTAATTTAATTATAGTGTAGTGTTAGGTGTAAATGTAACTTAGGTTAGGTTTTATTTTACAGGTACTTTTGTATTTATTTTAGCTAGGTCGTTTATTAAATAGTTAATAACTATTTAGTAACTATTCTACCTAGTTAAAATAAATACAAATTTGCCTGTAAAATAAAAATAAACCCTAAACTAGATACAATGTAATTATTTGTTATATTGTAGCTAGCTTAGGGTTTATTTTATAGGTAAGTATTTAGTTTTAAATAGGAATAATTTAGTTAATTATAGTAATTTTATTTAGATTTATTTAAATTATATTTAAGATAGGTGGTGTTAGGGTTAGAGTTAGACTTAGGTTTAGGGTTAATAAATTTAGAATAGTGGCGGTGACGTTGGGGGAGGCAGATTAGGGGTTAATAAATGTAGGTAGGTGGTGGCAATGTTAGGGACGGCAGATTAGGGGTTAATAATAGTGATGTCGTGAATAGTTCACCGGCGAATAGTTTGCGGCGAACATAGCATGTTCGCGTTCGCCGCGGCGGGCGAACATATGCAATGTTCAATCCGCCCCCTATTCATCATCATTGAGTAAACTTTGACCCTGTACCTCACAGTCAGCAGACACATTACAGCCAATCAGCAGCAGACACTCCCTCCCAGACCCTCCCACCTCCTGGACAGCATCCATTTTAGATTCATTTGGAAGCTGCATTCTTAGTGAGAGGAGGGACAGTGTAGCTGCTGCTGATTTAATAGGGATATCGATAGCTAGGCTAGTGTATTCAGTGTCCACTACAGTCCTGAATGACTCATCTGATCTCTGCTGTAAGGACAGCACCCCAAAAAGCCCTTTTTAGGGCTAGAACATCAGTCTGCTTTTTTTTTTCTTCCTGTGTAATCTAATAGCAGTTGCCTGCCTACCAGCGTGTGTGTCAGGCTCACAGCGTATACTGTGCCCACTTACCCAGTGCCACCACTCATATCTGGTGTAACAGTAGTGTACATTTAAAAAAAAACAACACTTTTTTGACTGTAAAATAATAGCAGACAGCTGCCAGTACCCAAGATGGCCACCAATAAGGCAGATGGGGAGGGTTAGAGAGCTGTTTTGGGGGGGATCAGGGAGGTTGGGGGCTAAGGGGGGGATGCTACACCACAGCATATGTAAATATGTTAAAAAAATTAAAAAAATTTAAAAACCTTTTATTTTAGTACTGGCAGACTTTCTGCCAGTACTTAAGATGGCTGGGACAATTGTGGGGTGGGGGAGGGAATGGGCCTAGATCAATACTTTGGGATGTCTTCTAATATAAAATATATGCACGTCAAGGGATATTCAGGTATTCCTGACAGATATCAGGGTTCCAATGTAACTAGCGCTCATTTTGAAAAAAGTGGTTTTGAAATAGCAAAGTGCTTCTTGTATTTATTTCCCTATAACTTGCAAAAAAAGCAAAGAACATGTTAACATTGGGTATTTCTAAACTCAGGACAAAATTTAGAAACTATTTAGCATGGTTGTTTTTTGGTGGTTGTAGATGTGTAACAGATTTTGGGGGTCAAAGTTAGAAAAAGTGTGTTTTTTTCCATTTTTTCCTCATATTTTATCATATTTTTAATAATAAATTATAAGATATGATGAAAATAATGATATCTTTAGAAAGTCCATTTAGTGGCGAGAAAAAATGTATATAATATGTGTGGGTACAGTAAATGAGTAAGAGGAAAATTACAGCTAAACACAAACACAGCAGAAATGTAAAAATAGCCCTGGTCCTTAAGGGAAAGAAATTGAAAAATGGCTTTGGTCCTTAAGGGGTTAAAAAAAACCTAGAAATTTGGCTGTGAAATAATAGCAGTCAGTGGAGGGGGGCGGGATCGTGGGCGGGGATGTCCGGGGGCGCGCACGGGAGGGCGGGGGCGGACGCGTGCACGGGGAGGGAGCGGTTGGGAACCGCTACACTACAGAAAAAGTTGGTGTAAAAAAAAAAAGGAATACATTTTTTTTTAAAAAAGATCAGGCAGGTGGTGGGGGTTGGTCTGTGGGGGGGGAAGCTACACTACAGAAAAAAAAAAAAAAACCCAGAAAAAACTACTTTTTTTTGCAAACTGGGTACTGGCAGACAGCTGCCAGTACCCAAGATGGCCGCCAGTAAGGCAGATGGGGAGGGTTAGAGAGCTGTTTTGGGGGGGGGGTCAGGGAGGTTGGGGGCTAAGGGGGATGCTACACCACAGCATATGTAAATATGCTATAAAAAAAATTAAACATTTTTTAAAAACCTTTAATTTTATTACTGGCAGACTTTCTGCCAGTACTTAAGATGGCGGAGACAATTGTGGGGTGGGGGAGGGAAGGGAGCAGTTTTGGAGGGATCAGGGGGTCTGATGTGTCAGGTGGGAGGCTGATCTCTACACTAAAGCTAAAATTAACCCTGCAAGCTCCCTACAAACTACCTAATTAACCCCTTCACTTCTAACCATAATACACGTGTGATGCGCAGCAGCATTTAGCGGCCTTCTAATTACCAGAAAGCAACGCCAAAGTCATATATGTCTGCTATTTCTGAACAAAGGGGATCCCAGAGAAGCATTTACAACCATTTATGCCATAATTGCATAAGTTGTTTGTAAATAATTTCTGTGAGAAACCTAAAATTGGGGGGGAGGAAGCTACACTACAGAAAAAAAAAAAAAAACAGAAAAAACTACTTTTTTTTGCACACTGGGTATGGCCGCGAATAAGGCAGATGGGGAGGGTTAGAGAGCTGTTTTGGGGGGGATCAGGGAGGTTGGGGACTAAGGGGGGATGCTACACCACAGCATATGTAAATATGCTAAAAAAAATTAAAACATTTAAAAACCTTTTATTTTAGTACTGGCAGACTTTCTGCCAGTACTTAAGATGGCGGGGACAATTGTGGGGTGGGGGAGGGAAGGGAGCTGTTTGGGAGGGATCAGGGGGTCTGATGTGTCAGGTGGGAGGCTGATCTCTACACTAAAGCTAAAATTAACCCTGCAAGCTCCCTACAAACTACCTAATTAACCCCTGCACTGCTAGCCATAATACACGTGTGATGCGCAGCAGCATTTAGCGGCCTTCTAATTACCAGAAAGCAACGCCAAAGTCATATATGTCTGCTATTTCTGAACAAAGGGGATCCCAGAGAAGCATTTACAACTAGTGATGTCGCGAACCTAAAATTTTCGGTTCGCGAACCGCGGACTCGAACTTCCGGTATTGTTCGCGAACGCGCGAACCACCATTGAATTCAATAGGCAGGCGAACTTTAAAACCTACAAGGACTCTATCTGGCCACAATAGTGATGGAAAAGTTGTTTCAAGGGTACTAACACCTGGACTGTTGCATGCTGGAGGGGGATCCCTGGCAAAACTCCCATGGAAAATTACATAGTTGATGCAGAGTCTGCTTTTAAGCCATAATGGGTCTAAATCAACTAACATTCCCAAAGTGGCTGTCTCAAAACATCCCGGACAGAAGATAGATTGATAGTGATAGATAGGATAGATAGATATACATAGATTGATAGTTAGATAGAATCGATAGAAGAGAAATAGATAGATTTGTTAGATATATAATTACCCTAATAAATTCTAATAATCAAACATGCGTTCTTGGACCCAACTAGCTTGTGTCAATTAGTACTTTTCTTAGCACTTTAATCCCTGTTCCCCCCCCCCTGACAGTCTAAACAGTGATGATTGACAATTTTTGCAATACTGTTAACAGAAATATGATTGGTGACAACAATTGGCTAGGTGGGCCTGGCTCACAGCAGGCTGCAAGGCAGGAGGAAAGTGCTATTCAATGGCACCAGCAAACTGAGGATTCAAATCACAGCAACTATTACCAAAAATTTTAATTTTTAATTATTAGAATACTGTCACAACAAATATGATTGGTGTAAATATTTTTTAAGTAGGCCTGGCACACAGGCTTGGAAGGCTGTAGAAAAGTGCAATTCAAAGGCACGAGCAAACTGAGGGTTAAGATCAACACTAAAAATGTTTTTTATTTAAATTAATAACTATACTGTCTGACTGTGACAACAATTATGATTGGTATAAATAGTTGGCTAGACGGCCTGGCACAAAAGGCTGGCAGTGGCAGGCAGGAGGTAAATGAAATTCAATGGCCCTAGGAGACTGAATATTTGCAGTCCAAAAAATTATGTTTTTTTTTTTTTATTACTGTTACAAGAATTGTGATTGGTGCCACTAATTGGCTACTTGGGCCTGGCAGACAGGCTGGCAGATATGAGTCGTGGATGGTAGGTAGGGCAGTAATTTAACACAGTATGCTGTGTAAGTGACAAAAACACAGGACTGATAGAAAATTAAGTTACATTACACTAGCAAAATATTTTAAAATTTTAGATTTTAATATTAAAATTATGTTAAGAAGTGCAATGCACATATGACTCTATGAGTGGTCGCACTGGCTGGCTGCTACGTAGGGCAGCAATTATAACAACAGTATGCTGTGTAAGTCAGATAGACAGTTAGACACAGGCCTGATAGAAAATACAATTAGATTACACTAGCATAATGATTTAAAGACTTTTTTTTGGAAATTTTAAGAAAAAGGTTAAGCACATAAATATGAGTCGTGGCTGATAGCCTTGGAAGGGCAGCTATTAAAAACAGTAGGCTATGTATGTCGGATACACACACGCCTGATAGAAAATACTATTAGATTACACTAGAAAAATTATTGAAATTATTTTTTGGGGGGGAAATTAAAAAAAGGTTAAACACATATGAGTCGTGGCTCATAGACTAGGGAGGGCAGCAAGTAAACACAGTAGGCTCTCTATGTCAGCAAAACACACAGGCCGGATAGAAAATTAGATTTGATTACACTAGCAAACAAATTTAAACTTTTTTTTTTTATATTAAAATTAAGGTGAAAGAAAAATAGATATGAGTGCTGGGTGGCTGCCTGGCACAGACCAATTAACCAAAAGACTGAAAAAAAAGAGGTATATTAATGCTGAGTGAGCCTGGCAGACACAGGCATGATAGTAAATGTAATTAGATTACACTAGAAAAATATTTTTTTTTGTTTTTTTTTTAAATAATAAAAATAATGTTATAAACGGATATTAACACTGCTGGCTGCTGGCTGGCACAGAGCAATGAACCAGAGTATATGCTGTGTGACACTGGCCTGATAGAAAATGAAAAAAAATTACACTAGAAAAATAATTATATTTTTGGGTTAGTTAAATTTAAACTAATGTTGTTAGGGAGATATCAATGGTGGCAGTAGTCACAGCATATGTTGTGAGCCTTAAACACACAGCTGAAAGCCAGGCAAATGCTAATAAAAAAAACAAGAAATAAAAAAAAAAAAACGGCACGAAATATAGCCCTAAAAAGGGCTTTTTGGGGTGCTGTGCTTGCAGCAGAGATGAGTGGAGTCCTTCTGGACTGTAAATACACTAGCCTAGCTATGTTTTTCCTATGAATGTCAGGAGCAAAAACATAACACGTCCTATCATTAAAAAAGCAAGGTCGTTATGAGTCTAAAATGGCGGATTCCGAGTAGCTGGGAGTGTCTGTGAGGGAGTGTCTGATGTTGATTGGCTCTAATGTGTCAGGCGGGTGTGACATAAAGGGTCAAAGTTTCCACAATGATGACACATAGGGGCGGATCGAACATCGCCATGTGTTCGCCCACAAACGCGAACGCGAACAAGCTATGTTCGCTGTGAACCGTTCGCGGGCGAACAGTTCGGGACATCACTATTTACAACCATTTATGCCATAATTGCATAAGTTGTTTGTAAATAATTTCTGTGAGAAACCTAAAGTTTGTGAAAAAGTGAACAATTTTTTTTTATTTGATAGCATTTGGCGGTGAAATGGTGGCATGAAATATACCAAAATGGGCCTAGATCAATACTTTGGGATGTCTTCTAAAAAAAAATATATACATGTCAAGGGATATTCAGGTTTTCCTGACAGATATCAGGATTCCAATGTAACTAGCGCTCATTTTGAAAAAAAGTGGTTTTGAAATAGCAAAGTGCTTCTTGTATTTATTTCCCTATAACTTGCAAAGAACATGTTAACATTGGGTATTTCTAAACTCAGGACAAAATTTAGAAACTATTTAGCATGGTTGTTTTTTGGTGGTTGTAGATGTGTAACAGATTTTTCAGGGCCTGCCAGGGCACAGTGTCACGCCAGTGCAACTCATATCTGGTGTAACAGTAGTGTACATTGAAAAAAAATACAATTTTGACTGTAATAGATTGAATAGCAGATAGTTGTATGCAAGCGTGTGTGTCAGGCCTACAGCGTCTACTCTGCCAACTTCTGCCAGTGCACAGTGCCACTCATATCTGTTGTCACAGTAGCTTGCACGCATAGTACCACTAATCGAAAAAAAAATGACAGGCAGAGGCAGGCCACCCCGCAGGGGCCGTCGTGGTCGTGGTGCTGTGATTCCCTTTGGCCCTAGAATAATGCCCAGTGTTCAGAGGCCACGTACCCTGAACTCGAAAAGTTCTTAGGACATAGTTGACTGGCTAACACAGGACACCCAATCTTCTACAGCTTCCGCTCGGGACCTTGACGCACCATCCTCCTCCAGCTTAGCTTCGGGCACCTCTCAAGTTACCACTCGCCCGCCTGCCACCACCACCAACACTAGCACCACAGCCGCTTCACTTGATCTGTCAGAGGAGTTATTTACACATCAGTTGGAAGAAATGAGTGATGCGCAACCATTATTGCCAGAGGATGTAGATAACAGGGATATGTCTCAGTCAGGCAGCATTACACATATGGACGTACGGTGTGATGATGATGATGTTGTACCCGCTGCGGGAGTTTGGTCTGTCACTGTGAAGCGGGCGTAACCCTTACACTACCTGATCGATACAACATCATACCTGATGTTTTAAAGCACGTTATTCCAAACAATTTAGGAATGTTAGGTGATTTAGGCCCTTTATGGATTAAAACCAGACTCTGCATCAACTATATAATTTTCCATGAGAGTTTTGCATGCAATATGGTACAAAATCTAAGCGCTGCTTTGACCTGCTCGTGCACGCTTTCCCTATAAACATTAATGGGGAGAGAGTGTTAGAAAAAAAACTAACACCTGCGATTACAGAATGAAAAGCTCCACAACCCAACCCCATTGATGTCTATGGGGAAAAAAAGTTAACTTTAAACCTAACACCCTAACATAAACCCCTCATCTAAACACCCCTAATCTGCTGCCCCTGACATCGCTAACACCTACATAAAGTTATTAACCCCTAATCTGCTGCTCCCAATATCGCTGCCACTATAATAAAGGTATTAACCCCTATTTTCCTGCACCCCAACATCGCCCACACTATAATAAAGATATTAACCCCTATTCTGTCGCTCCCCAAAATCGCCGCCACTTAATAAAGTTATTAATCCCTAAACCTCTGGCCTCCCACATCACTGCCACTAAATAAACCTATTAACCCCTAAACCGCCAGCCCCCCCCCACATTGCAGAAAACTATATTAAACTATTAACCCCTAAACCTAACAACCCCTAACTGTATATTAAAATTACAAGATCCCTATCTTAAAATAAATAAAAACTTACCTGGGAAATTAAAAAAACCTAAGTTTAAACTATAAATTAAACTAACATTACTATTATACTAAAATGAAAATAACTATCAATTAAATCAATTAAATTACACATTAAAAAAAATTAACACTATTAAAAAAAATGAAATCTACAATTACAAAAAATAAAAAATACTAAATTACAAAAAATAACAAACACTAAATTATGAAAAATAACAAACGAAATTATGCAAAATAAAAACACTTACACCTAATCTAATAGCCCTATAAAAATAAAAAAGCCCCCCCCCAAAAAAAAAAAAAAAACATAGCCTACAATAAACTACCAATAGCACTTAAAAGGGCCTTTTGTAGGGCAAAAGAGGGCAAAAGAAATCAGCAATTTTACCTGTAAAAAAAATACAAAGACCCCCCCAACAGTAAAACCCACCAACCAACCAACCCCCCAAAATAAAAAACCTAACTCTAACAAAAACCTAAGCTACCCATTGCCCTGAAAAGGGCATTTGTATGGACATTGCCCTTAAAAGGGCATTCGGCTCTTTTTCTTGACCTGAAAAGGGCATTTAGCTCTTTTAAGAAAAGCCCAAACCCTAATCTAAAAAAAAACCCACCCAAAAAAAGTTTTAAAAAAACTAACACTAACCCCCGAAGATCCATTTACAGTTTTTGAAGTCCGGACATCCAGATGGCAAGAAGTCTTCATCCAGGCGCCGAGGTCTTCATCCATCCAGGCGGCGTCTTCTATCTTCATCCAGGCGGCATCTTCTATCTTCATCACGGCGGCGTCTTCTATCTTCATCCCGGAGCAGGTCCATCCTGAAGACATCCTGCGTGGAGCATCCTCTACATACGGTCACCGCCGTATACTGAATCTTCGATGCAAGGGAGCCTTTTCAAAATGGCGTCCCTTGCATTCCTATAGGCTGATTTGATTTTTGAAATTCAAATCAGCCAATAGGATGAGAGCTACTGAAATCCTATTGGCTGTTCAAATCAGCCAATAGGATGAGAGCTACTGAAATTCTATTGGCTGTTCAAATCAGGAATAGAGGTTAATATTTTTATTATAGTGTGGGCGGTGTTGGCGTGTGGGGGAATAGGGGTTAATAACTTTATTATAGTGGTGTCGATATCGGGAGCGGCAGATTAGGGGTTAATAGGTTTATTTAGTTGCAGTGATGTGGAAGGCCAGAGGTTTAGGAATTAATAACTTTATTTAGGTGTGGTGATGTCGGGAGCGGCGTAAAAGGGTTTAATAGCTTTATTATAGTGTGGATGAAGTTGGGATGCGGGGGGAATAGGGGTTAATAGCTTTATTATAGTGGTGGCGATATTAGGGGTTAATAAATTTAATTTAGTGTTTGCGATGCGGGAGCGCCTCGGTTTAGGGGTTTATAGGTAGTTTATGGGTGTAAGTGTACTTTGTAACAGTTTAGTTTTGAGTTTTGTGTTACAGTTTTGTGGCGCAAAACTCATAACTACTTGTCTCAGATTGCGGAACGGATCGTGTCGGTATAGGCTGAAACGCAAGATTTTTAGCCTCACCGCAAAATTTGTAATGGCAGCGCTATGGAAATCCCACGCAAAAACAGCATTTTTTTTTACTGCGGGACTGACGTTGCGTTACAGGCTTAAATGCTTGCGATACAGCTATACCGACTAGACTCGGAATGGCTGCGTTCCGGTTTTAACAATTTTTTCAGCGTTAAAACACAAACGCAAAACTTGTAATCTAGGTCTTAGTGTATTATGTTTAACCCCTTCAAAATTGCTAAACACATAGTAGCTCCAGTAATATTCTACTGGGAGTTGGCCTAACACATCTGGTGAGCCAATGAAAAGAGGCATACATATGCCTGGCTACCAATCTCCAAAGAGATCCTAGCAGTGTGTTTCTGCTTTTGAGCATACCTATGTATGCTGTTTTTTTTAACAAAGATACCAAGAAAATTATGTACATTGAAGAGTCTTTAAAAAGGACATGTACTTTCTAAATTATGAAAGTTTAGTTTTGACTTTAATGTCACTTTAGGCAAGTGTGTTGGCATTGTTAAGATGATTTTCTGTAAATACTGTCCATAGGAAAACTATATCACAAGAGGGCTTCACTTCACGTAAGGATGCACTTTATGATAATAATTTTGAGCTTGAAAATTAAATCTGCCAATCAGCGAGATTCCTTGTGTCACTGGTAAGACACAGATTAGCGTCTGCTTATTGCTTAATAAAATCTGTTCTCATTTTCAAAAAATGTATTACGTTGTAAGCTGCTATAGCAATTTGACTCAATTTATATGATTTAAGATAAATTCTCACCTAATAAACAACATAAAAAATGGCAGGTAGAAGAAAAAGCTGTAGTTTTTATAGTAACCAAGTCACATTTATTTAATTTTTTTTTTCACAAAACTACTGTCAAATAAAAATGAATAGGCATAGTAATATTAAAAGAGGTTTAAATAGTGAAATCATTTTTTAATAATAACAATAAACACAGAGAGGAATGTGAATGGTTTGTAAGGTGTTAAAAAAAAGTCATTAAATTACTCGGTGAAAAATCCAAATACATTCCAAGAAATACACGGATAAATGCGTATTTATTTTATGATCTATGGCATCTCATCTGCAGAATAAACAGAATAAAGGAGAGGGAAGATGAAAGTGATACATTGAAGTCAAGGGCTGTTTGTTAGTCTGTCCCCACAGCAGAGGCTGGACTAGCGCTGAACATCAGGCGGTCTTTGAAGCCAGGAAATACAGAAATACAATTGTGTTAGTCATTTCACAAAGTGTTCTGGTCGATAGAGTAAACCTAATAAAAGATGTTACAAGAGTGTATACTTATATTTGTTTTTTTGTATAACATATATATATATATATATATATATATTATACAGTATTACACAGGGTAAAAATACAGAAAGACAGATGATAGATAGCTGATAGATAGATAGATAGATAGATAGATAGATGATTATCAGATAGGTATATGATAGACAAATACAGAAAGATAGTTAGATAGATGATAGATAGAAATAGATAAATAGATTTTATATATATATATATATATATATATATATATATATATATATAAAGATATATATATATATCGACAGATTAGATAGATGATAGACAGATAGATAGGAATAGACAGATAGATAGATAGATAGATAGATAGATATATAGATAGATAGATAGATAGATAGATTACAGGTAGATATATAGTTAGATGATGTATAGATAGATGATAGATAGTTGATATAGATAGATAGATAGATAGATAGATAGGTAGATGATTATCAGATAGGTATATGATAGAAAAATACAGAAAGATAGTTAGATAGATGATAGATAGAAATAGATAAATAGATTTTATATATATATATATATATATATATATATATAAAGATATATATATATATATATATATATATATATATATATATATATCTCGACAGATTAGATAGATGATAGACAGATAGATAGAAATAGACAGATGATAGATAGATAGATAGATTGATAGATTACAGGTAGATATATAGTTAGATGATGTATAGATAGATGATAGATAGCTGATAGATAGATAGATAGATAGATAGATAGATAGATAGATAATTTGATTTGCTAGAAACTATTTTTATTCAGACTACATATATGACAAAAACAAAACATATGTACTTTACATTTTCCTGTTTTTATAATGACCATGTAAAATAAAGCTCAGAATTTAGAGGAAAATAATAATATATTAATAAAATAAAATCTTAATCGTACCATTCATTTTTTGAAAATTTTTTGTTTTTTTGCATAAAGCGATATAAAAATAATAACCAAAATAGCCATAACCATAACCAAAAATAGCCAAATAAGCATTTATTTTTCTTGTACACAAAAATAATCTATTTACAATGATTTACTTACTTAATGATCTACTTCCAACTTATTTTTATTACATTTCGATAACTTTTGGTTTAAGCAAATTCTAAAAAGAAAAAAAAAATGTAGAATTATTTTCATAATTTAAAACAACATACTTTTTTCTTTAGTAAAAATGATGCTGAAATATTAAAATTAAAATATACAATATTAATAGATTTAACACAATTACAATACACCACATTTAAACAGCTGCTTTTTAAAGTATTTTGAACTTTGCATTTTATTTTTAAGAAATGTTAAATTCATTACAATTCAAGAGAGAGATTCCAAATACATTTGGATGCAGTATGTAAAGGGGTTTAAGAAATACAATAAAAAGGGAAGAAATGTGAACAATTGAAACACTGCATCTTGTATATATTAGTAATATCTATACTTAGAAGTATTAGTGCTGGGGCTGCTAACTTCATTTAGCTGCTGCTCATGTACACAGTTGAATTGTGCAGGTGTACCTGTCAGGCAGCTTTGAATGAATATGACAGCTTGTGTGTATGTCTGAACATGTGAGGAAAGGGAAATGCCAGTTTATTAATGTGTGTCGCATTGAGCTGCAGATGATGTTAAGATAAAAATATGACATGGAACACCAAAAAAATTGAGGTGTAGTTGATAAAAAATATGTTAGTAAAATTAAAGTTGTTCCCTCTTTTGAATAAGAATGCTGTGCCATACCTCAAATCTGGGATTAGTTGTAATGGGGGGGGGGGGGGATACAAATTATTTTGAATGTAGAGCACTGATGGAACTGAGGCATAGTTTAAGGGGTTGAGGCTGATGCTGGATGGTCCAAGGCAGAGTTTAGTTGATCAGAATTAAGTGTGGACAATTGAGGGAGGGCTTTATGCAAAGCCAGATCAATAATTTTTCTCACTCCAAGCTCATACCTGTATACTCATTTGTGTATTGTCCCTGACTACTTGTATTATTTTGAAGTATAAATCTAGTTTTCTTTTCCAAATTCCCCTATACTTAATATGAGACAGTCCTATTGAAAGTGATCACAATCCAAAATCAACACGTTTACTGACATTTTTTGTTTATTGAACACCACAGCAAAAGGGAATTGATTTAATCTCAAACTGCCATTTTTGACTTATTCCAAGACCTTTTTGAATGGAACATTGATTTTGTGCATTAACAAAACACACTAAAGTTAGCCATCAATGCGTTGTTGACTTTTTAAATTTTTCAATGGTCTAAATTTATTGACCAAATTGTGTACAGCAAGCAAGAACCGCTAGAAACATGACAAAACTAAAATTACAATTGCAACATCTATTCTGATAAACAAATCTCTGTATGATAATGTTTGATTTAATTATGCACCATGCATCAAAGAAAGATAGCATAGTGTGTACCCGATGTTGGTTATAAATAAAAGTATTAAAAACAAAACAATTGCAACCTCTAGAAAACCTGTTTAGCTAATAGTTGCATTTTTGTAATGTTAGGTTACAGTAATTTCTATTTTGAAACACGATTTGTCTTCATGTCGCAACAAACATCTTAGATCTTAGTAAAACTGAACTAACTGCACAGACTTGTGCACAAAAAATTAAAACTGCACCTAAACATTATGTGCAATTATCCACAGTGCACCAGACACAATACAGTCACTAGAATTCAGTATGTTTCAACTCCAAAAGTTCTTTAATTGAAGAAAAGTTCACTTCATCCGTTCCTCTACAGAAACATAAAAAAAACTCTTTCATAGTGCAACACTGTTTCAAATACAATATTCCATATAGATCCTTGAAAAAGCCGCATTCAGCGGTGAAACGTACGTTGGACTGACACTTTCTTTGGAGTTGATCATGAGGAAAGGAACATATGTGGCAGATGTAAGTGACACAGGGGGTGATATAGCCATAAGACAACAGCGACTTGAGGAGTCTGGATGTGTTTTAGGCTATGCAATAACTTATATTTTTGCTTTTAAGCTGTGAAATACCTGAGTGTGAGACAGATACTCATTTTGTTTTTATGTAATTGTATTATCATTTTAAACAAATCATACAAAGAATCAAGCTTCCAGTGTCCTGGCGGGATTGCCTGTTGTATTGTTTAATATTGCTTAAAACTCAGAGCTATAGTGGCTCTGAGAAATGTGAGTATTGGTTCAATGTTATATTGAATATTTTATTTGAAACAGGGTTGCATTATAACAGTGTTTTTCTTTGTTTCTTTTTGAGGAATGGATAAAGTGAACTTTTCTTGAAAAAAAGTAACCAGAATATGGTAGCTACTAAAAAGTCTATTACCGTCCTTGGCAAAAGCCGGTGACGCCAAATTTTGCGCTGGTTTGGTATCACATATACGGCGTAACCTAGAAGTTACGCTCGTATATTTCTGCCTTCGGCCATAGATTTTTGGCCCATAGACAGGTATACCAAACCAGCGCAGTTTGGTATCCAATATACAGCGTAAGGACTTATGAGGTGAAAATGGAGAAATCTTACTCCATTTTCACCTCGCCACAAATTGCAGGCGTAGTAAGCCTTACGCTGTGTATTGGAGCCCCGTAACTCCCTAAACTACCTGCAAAATAAAACATAACACCTAACGTATGCGCAATGTCTATCTACCTGTCAACCGCAAACTGCTAAATAAAACCTAACACCTAACGCATTCGCAATGTTTATCTACCTGTCAACCGCGATCCCCCGACACAATCCCTAATAAAGTATTTAACCCCTAAACCGCCGCTCCCGGACCCCGCCACCACCTACATTAAATGTATAACCCCCTAATGTGAGCCCCTACCCGCCACCATCTACATTACCTACCCCCTAATGTGAGCCCCTTACACCGCCTCCATCTACATTACCTACCCCCTAATGTGAGCCCCTTACACCGCCGCCACCTACATTACCTACCCCCTAATGTGAGCCCCTTACACTGCCGCAACCTACATTACCTACCCCCTAATGTGAGCTCCTACCCCACCGCCAGCTATATTAAAATTATTAACCCTAATCTAATCCCCCTACCCCGCCGCCAGCTATATTAAAATTATTAACCCTAATCTAATCCCCTTACCCCCCCGAGAGCTATATTAAAATTATTAACCCCTAATCTAATCCCCCTACACCGCCGTTAGCTATATTAAATACATTAACCCCTAATCTAATCCCCCTAAAGTAATCAGCTCTATTACCAGCCCTTAAAAGGACCTTTGCGTGGCATTGCCCCAAAGTAACAGCTGTATTGCCAGCCCTTAAAAGGGCTTTTTGCGGGGCATTGTCACAAAGTAATCAGCTCTTTTGCCTCTAATCTAAATCCCCCTACACCACCGCCACCTATAATAAATGTATTAACCCCTAATCTAATCCCCCTACACCGCCGCCACCTATATTAACTATATTAACCCTAATTATATTAGGGTTAATATAGTTAATATAGTAATTATATTATATATTAACTATATTAACCCTAATTATATTAGGGTTAATATAGTTAATATAGTTATATTATATATATTAACTATATTAACCCTAATTATATTAGGGTTAATATAGTTAATATAGTTATTATATTATATATATATATATATATATATATATATATATATATATATATATATATATATATATATATATATATATATATATATTATGTATAATAACCCTATCTAACTCTAACACCCCTAACTAAATTCTTATTAAAATAAATCTAATTAATATTAATATTATTAATTAAAATATTCCTATTTAAATCTAAATACTTACCTATAAAATAAACCCTAAGAAAGCTACAATATAATTAATAATCACATTGTTGCTATTTTAGGGTTTATATTT
This sequence comes from Bombina bombina, assembly GCF_027579735.1. Classification (NCBI taxonomy): domain Eukaryota; kingdom Metazoa; phylum Chordata; class Amphibia; order Anura; family Bombinatoridae; genus Bombina; species Bombina bombina. The sequence goes on along the minus strand of NC_069501.1, from coordinate 556,242,336 downwards.
ATTTTACAGGTAACTTGGTATTTATTTTAACTAGGTACAATAGCTATTAAATAGTTAATAACTATTTCATAGCTACCTTGTTAAAATAATTACCAATTTACCTGTAAAATAAATCCTAACCTAAGTTACAAAAACACCTACACTATCAATAAATTAAATAAACTACAAATATCTAAACTAAAATACAATTAAATACACTAAACTAAATTACAAACAAAAACGCCACTACATTGCAAAAAATAAAAAAAGATTAAAAGAATTTTAAGAGCTAATTACACCTATTCTAAGCCCCCTAATAAAATAACAAAGCCCCCCAAAATAAAAAAATTTCCCTACCCTAATCTAAATTACAAAAGTTAACAGCTCTATTACCAGCCCTTAAAAGGGCTTTTTGCGGGGCATGCCCCAAAGTAATCAGCTCTTTTGCCTGTAAAAAACACAATACCACCCCCCAACATTACAACCCACCACCCACATACCCCTACTCTAAACCCACCCAAACCCCCCTTAAAAAAACCTAACACTAAGCCCTAGAAGATCTCCCTACCTTGAGTCGTTTTCACCCAGCCGGGCCGAACTCTTCATCCAATCCAGGCGATGTCTTCATCCAAGCGGCAAAGAAGAAGTCTTCCATCCAGGCGATGTCTTCATCCAAGCGGCAAAGAAGAAGTCTTTCATCCCGGCGATGTCTTCATCCAAGCGGAATCAGCCAACCAGATTCAAGTTCAATCCGAATGGCTGATCAAATCAGCCAATCAGATTGAGCTTGCATTCTATTGGCTGTTCCGATCAGCCAATAGAATGCAAGCTCAATCTGATTGGCTGATGGGATCAGCCAATCAGATTGAACTTGAATCTGATTGGCTGATTCAATCAGCCAATCAGATTTTCTTACCTTAATTCCAATTGGCTAATAGAATCCTATCAGCCAATCAGAATTCGAGGGACGCCATCTTGAATGACGTCATTTAAAGGAAACTTAATTTGTCGTTCAGTTGTCGGGCCAGCTGGATGTTCCGCGTCGGAGGTCGGAAGAAAGAAGATTGAAGATGCCGCTTGGAGGAAAACTTCGCCCCCATGGAGGACCTCTTCTTTGCCGCTTGGATGAAGACATCGCCGGGATGGAAGACTTCTTCTTTGCCGCTTGGATGAAGACATCTCCCGGATGGAAGACTTCTTCTTTGCCGCTTGGATGAAGACATCGCCCGGATTGGATGAAGAGTTCGGCCCGGATGGAAGACTTCTTCTTTGCCGCTTGGATGAAGACATCGTCCGGATGGAAGACTTCTTCTTTGCTGCTTGGATGAAGACATCGCCCGGATTGGATGAAGAGTTCGACCCGGCTGGGTGAAGACGACTCAAGGTAGGGAGATCTTCTGGGGCTTAGTGTTAGGTTTTTTTAAGGGGGGTTTGGGTGGGTTTAGAGTAGGGGTATGTGGGTGGTGGGTTGTAATGTTGGGGGGTGGTATTGTATTTTTTTTTACAGGCAAAAGAGCTGATTACTTTGGGGCATGCCCCGCAAAAAGCCCTTTTAAGGGCTGGTAATAGAGCTGTTAACTTTTGTAATTTAGATTAGGGTAGGGAATATTTTTTATTTTGGGGGGCTTTGTTATTTTATTAGGGGGCTTAGAATAGGTGTAATTAGCTTAAAATAAAAATAAATATAAATAAAAAATAAAATATAATAACTATATTAACTATATTAACCCTAATATAATTAGGGTTAATATAGTTAATATAGGTGGCGGCGGTGTAGGGGGATTAGATTAGGGGTTAATACATTTATTATAGGTGGAGGCGGTGTAGGGGGATTTAGATTAGAGGCAAAAGAGCTGATTACTTTGTGACAATGCCCCGCAAAAAGCCCTTTTAAGGGCTGGCAATAGAGCTGTTACTTTGGGTCAATGCCACGCAAAAGGCCCTTTTAAGGGCTAGTAATAGAGCTGATTACTTTAGGGGGATTAGATTAGGGGTTAATGTATTTAATATAGCTGGCGGTGGTGTAGGGGGATTAAATTAGGGGTTAATAATTTTAATATAGCTGGCGGCGGGGTAGGGGGATTAGATTAGGGGTTAATAATTTTAATATAGCTGGCGGCGGGGTAGGAGCTCACATTAGGGGGTAGGTAATGTAGGTGGTGGCAGTGTAAGGGGCTCACATTAGGGGGTAGTTAATGTAGGTGGCGGCGGTGTAGGGGGCTCACATTAGGGGGTAGTTAATGTAGGTGGCGGCGGGGTCCGGGAGCGGCGGTTTAGGGGGTTAATAATTTTATTAGGTGCGGCGGGGTCCGGGAGCGGCGGTTTAGGGATTAATAACTTTATTAGGTGCGGCGGGGTCCGGGAGCGGCGGTTTAGTGGTTAATACATTTATTATTAGGAGAGTGAGGGGGGATAGCGGATAGAGGGGAATACGTGTCGGGCTATGTTTGGGAGGCGTGTTAGACAGTACGGGAGATTTAATAACGTTTTGTAGGCGCCGGCAGTTTCTAAAGTGCCGTAAGTCACTGAAGATTCCAGAAATTTGTACTTACGCAGATTTCTGGACATCGCTAGTTTATCCAACTTACGGCACTTTAGCAATTGCCGGCGGGGTATATTGGATAGCTCGAGTTGCAAGCTGAAACTACGGGCGGCGGGGGTTCCCTCGCTTGCACTGCAAACTACGATGTATATCGGATCGCGCCCCTTAAGTCTAAATGGAATGCTCATCTCATAACGGCCTAAATTACGAGTGGAGATGTAGTTTGCACTCCAGCTCGCACGTTAACTCTGCTAGAAGTTCGGCAAGTTGAAAGTAAAAAGTTTGCAGCCGAACTTTAAATATTGTGACCATGTTAAAGGGACAGTATACACCAATTTTCATATAACTGCATGTAATAGACACTACTATAAAGAATAATATGCACAGATACTGATCTAAAAATCTAGTATAAATCCTTTTAAAAACTTACTTGGAAGCTCCCAGTTTAGCACTGTTTAAAAGGTTAGTCTGGGACACCCAGTAAAAGGGGCAGAACAGCAAAAAGAGCAGACACTCCCTCCTCCCCTGCATATGAAAAGACCCTTTACACAAACAGGAGCAAGCTGGAGTAGGTAGACAACACTCTCTACTTCTAAAAGTAGGAGTCTGGAAATCAGCACAATATAATTTAAAAATAAGAAAAACTATACATTTTTACAAAAAAAAAAAAACTGTACGGGCTATATAAATGTATCATCTACAAAATATTTATGCAAAGAAAAATCTAGTGTATTTTGTCCCTTTAATAGACTTCAATGGAGAGCAAAAAGTGGAAAAAAGTCTTACTCGTGCACAGACCTGATCACATTTTCTTAAGTGCGCTAACCCGACATGAAATATGAATCCAATGTTCTTGACATAGCAAAATATTTTCATTTATTCGTAAATAGACATATACAGTATATATATATACTGTATATATATAATGTTTTTGTATGATTATACCTATATATACATACTAGCTGTTGACTGCGGCTTCGCTCGCCTGGATTTTGCAATTTGTAAAAAATAGCTAAAAACTCAAGCACTCTCTGTGCTCTTAAGTGTGTGCACGTTCGGTTTGCACACTCGCTAACATGAAATTCATGAGTTTTCGTTAATTCTCTGTGTTTCTCGTAAGCTAAATACCAATTTTCATGTCTGTAACATCTTTGTTTTTTTTTTAAATATAGGTATCCTCATAAATCACCCCCCACTTTTGACCCCCCTTAAGTGGATGTTTGGGAAATGGTAACACATGTGTTTCTTTATTTTTAAAGAAGAATGTAAATACCATTTTCACTTCAGTAACATCTTTGGTTTTTGAGATATAGGTATCCTCATAAATCACCCCCCCTTTGAACCCCCTTAAAGGGACATGAAAGCCAATTTTTTTCTTTCATGATTTAGAAAGAGCATGTCATTTTAAACAACTTTCCAATTTACTTCTATTATCTAATTTGCTTCATTCTCTTGATATCACTTGCTGAAAAGCATATCTAGATATGCTCAGTAGCTGCTGATCGGTTGCTGCACCTAGAGGCCTTGTGTGATTGGCTAACACATGTGCATTGCTATTTCTTCAACAAAGGATATCTAAAGAATTGAGCAAATTAGATAATAGAAGTAAATTGGAAAGTTGTTTAAAATTGCATGCCCTATCTGAATCATGAACATTTCATTTTGACTAGACTGTCCCTTTAAGTGGATTTTCAGAAAATGGTAAAACACATGTTTCTTTATTTTTAAAGGAGAATCTAAATACCAATTTTCACGTCTGTAACTGTCAGTTTTTGAGATATATGTATTCTCATAAATCAGCACCCCCCCCCCCCATGTTGACCCCCCCTTAAGTGGATTTTGGGTAAATGGTAAAACAAAAGTTTCTTTATTTTTTAAGGAGAATCTAAATGCCAATTTACACGTCTGTAACATTGTCAGTTTATGAGATATAGGTATCCTCATAAATCAGCCCCCTATTTGACCCCCCTTAAGTGGATTTTCGGGAAATGTTAAAACATGTGTTTCTTTATTTTTAAAGCAGAATCTAAATACCAATTTTCACTTTTATAACATCGTCTGTTTTTGAGATATAGGTATCCTCATAAATCAGCCCCCCTTTTGACCCCCCTTAAGTGGATTTTTGGGAAATGTTAAAACATGTATTTCTTTATTTCTCAAGGAGAATCTAAATACAAATTGTTACGTCTGTAAAATCGTCTGTTTTTGAGATATAGGTATCCTCATAAATCAGCCCCCCCCCCCCCTTTGACCCCCCTTACTTAAGTGGATATTTGGGAAATGGTAAAGCAAGTGTTTCTTTATTTTTCAAGGAGAATCTAAATACCAATTTATGGATCACAACTGCAATTTTTTGTGAATAGTATGATTGAATCAATAATAAATAAGGAAAAGCCTAGATTCCTATGACAAGTATTGTATGGTAATTTCCAGAAAGTATTAATTATATCACAACCACAAACTAACAACTTATATAAAGGTAGCCAGGAAATGTGGTAAGTGACGTTAAGGATTAGGAAAATATTCACTTCTGTAACATCGTCGGTTTTTGAGACATAGGTATCCTCATAAATTGCCCCCCCCCTTTTTTGACCCCCCTTAAATGGATTTTGGGGAAATGGTAAAACATGTTTCTTTATTTTTCAAGGAGAATCTAAATACCAATTTTCATGTCAGTAACATCGCTGGTTTTCGAGATATACCACCCCCCTTTTTCACCCATTTAGGGACGTAATTTTTAAAAATCCTTCCTTAGTGGGAGCCAAGGTCATAAAAACAATGTACCTTCCAAATTTCACGTTCCAAGGTTAAACGGTTTGAGCTGGGCATTGATGAGTCAGTCAGGACTTCTTCTTTTATATATATATATATATATATATATATATATATATATATATATATATAGATAGATAGATAGATAGATAGATAGATAGATAGATAGATAGATAGATAGATAGATAGATAGATAGAAATATATATAGGAATATCTATTTTAAAATACTTATAACATATTCCCCTATGTTAAGAACATCAGAATGTGAAATATTTACAGTAAATATACAAACATTTTATTAAATATAAATATTGAATAAATATGACTTTTCATGTTCTCAGCTGCAAAGGGCTCAAATGCACATTTAGGTGTACATATGCATGTATGTGTTTATATGTCTATATATGTCTGTAAATATATATATACACATTTAAATACATAAATACATATGAACACACATATAAATATATATCTATACATACATAGACATATTTAGACATGTATATGTATGTACATTATCTCTATGTTAAAGCCCTTTTCAGTCCATTTTTTCTAACACCTGAGACCTCATATCTTTGAGCCCTTATAACTTTTTATTGCAATTTAATCAGACAGTGTTATTATGAGTGTAACTTTACTTTTAAATGTACTTTTGATGGGTTTTGTGAAACTTTTTTGTCTCGCATAACATTTAACCAGAGATTTGAAGTCCCGCTAACCTTGCATGCGTTAAATTCAATTGTGCAGACCACTGCCTCTGAGGCTGTGGTCTTCAATCTGCCCGATCCTATACGATCAGGCTGATTGACACCCCCTGCTAGCGGCCGATTGGCCGCTAATCTGCAGGGGGCAGCATTGCACAAGCAGTTCACAAGAACTGCTTGTGTAATAATAAATGCCGACAGCGTATGCTGTCGGCATTTATCGATGTGCAACGGACATGATCCGCTACATTGTATCATGTCCGCTCACACATTAATAAATAGGCCCCATTGTGTTTAAATTTAACCTGTAATACGCACAATACTTCAGACACGTGCAAAGAGCCACAATAAACCCGATATCGCTATTGCTTACGCACAACAGTTAGCATGCCACTTGTAATCTAGCCTAAATTGTGCCTGTATGTTGAAAACACTTGCAAGGTCATCGTTGGGGTCCCTGATAACAGTAACATTGTCTCTAAACCCTTATAGCAGATATCATCTTATACTGACAGAGGACAAACCTTCTTCCTTCATCTATGCAAATTAACAAAGACTCCTAAAGCAGCACTGCTTCCCTTTAATTTACCGTAATCTAAATGAAACCAAACAAGATCAAGCAGGAAGGGTGTTGATATATTTAGGACTAGATTCATAGGGGCCGATTTATCATGGTCAAAATAGGGCCAAATACATCTGTTTCCGTGCGAACCTTCAGGCTCGCCGGAAACAAGAGTTAAGAAGCAGCGGTTTTAAGACCGCTGCTCCTTAACTGATTCGCCACCTCTGAGGCGGCAGACAGCAATCCACCCGATCGCTTACGATTGGGTTAATTGACACCCCCTGCTAGCAAATCTGCAAGGGGCGGCATTGCACAAGCAGTTCACCAGGACTGCTTGTGCAATGATAAATGCGCTATCAGCATTTATCGATGTCTGGCGGACATGATCGCCACTACAGCAGATCATATCCGCCAGACACATGATAAATCGGCCCCACACTCTCAGACAGTGTGTATTACTCAGGTAGCTAAAGATCATAAACTCTCTATTTCTGATATATTACCCATGACAAGTGTTTTAATACAAAGCAAATATTTTTTGATTGAACTTAATATGTTTTCTTTATTGTACCTAAAAAGGCAAATAACAAAGACAAAAAAGAAAGATATCCCTGTGCATCAAAAGTAAATACAAAATGATGTTTTTGAGGCATGTCATTGTCCATCAACACAGCGCTACTTCCCTTTATAAACCAGAGAGCAATCTATCTTACTTGAATGTAGGCCTCAAATGCATATTAAATTAGACTGCAGTTTTCTCTTTTGCGTGAATAACTATAGCGTTTAATAAGGAGCAGCGAGAAGACCACATTTGCCATTGAGGAGTGGAACCAAAGTGCTGACTCTTTTCTGAGGAAGAAAACTTGTGTACGGAACTGAAGAATGTGCAGCCACCTCTGCTACTGCCAGCACCACCCACCGACAAATCAGCTGCTCCAAACAACCTTGTTTAAATTGTTGTTCCACCACCATTTATGCTGCTATCTCTGTAAGCTGCCACAACTCCAACTGCTGTCTGCGCTACATGCTGCTGTCACACCTGCATCAAATAACCAAGAAATCCTAATAGATGATGATCAAAAAAAAAAAAGATGAAGGTCGGTTACAAATATCAACTATGCCTCACTCATTGGGACAAGAGAGGTACGTTTATAGTAAATGCAGCTGGATAAATCCCATTTCATTATTACACCGAGACATCATTCCAGAAATCCAATTGTTACTCATAAATCCTAAACCAAATCAAATGCCTACAGCAGAAACTTCAATATCTCAAGCTACATCTGTAACACAAGTTCTCCTAGCAAAGAGGAAAAGAAAAGTTTGTAAAGTATCTCCCTCATTATTGGATATTATAACAGGTAGAAAATCCTTTATCCAAACTGCTTCGGATCAGAAAAAAATCAGAATAGTTTGGATTTTTGAATATTTTCATCTTTAAAATGGGACAGTTTGGAGATGGGATGGAACCAAGTTTAAACAACATTATCTTGTGTCATTTAGACTATATGTACATGCCATAATACAGTTTATTCATTTAAGCTAAAGGTAGTTTTATATCATTTTTAATACTTTTGTTTATATATAGTATACAATGAGGCCTATTTATCAAGCTGTCAACCGCAAATACGCTGGAATTCCGCAGCGTAATTGTGGCAAGCTTGATTCTGCTTATTTATCAAACCCTACAGACCGGCAGAAGTAGAAATCTGTGACGTAACATATGATCCACCGGTCTTAGTCCGACACAGATCGATGCTTACGTCACTACAGATGTTCCATATGCAAATTCGGCACTATCTGACTACTTTTGCTAGTTATCAAATTTATCAAAGTTGTTAGTTTTTTTTAACTTAGTAATTTTTTAGTGTAGATTTAAATTATTTGAGTAGGGTTAGGTTTTTAAATATATAATATAGTTAATTTAATTTGTAGTTTAATGTAATTTTAGTATAACAGTTAGGGTAGATTAATTATTAGTTTAATATAGTTTAATGTAATTTTAGTATAATAGTTAGGGTAGGTTAATTAGTAGTTTAAATCTAAAGGTACGTTTAAATTTATTATAAGATAGGGATGAGTTAATATTTAATGTACAGTTAGCGGGTTGTTAGGTTTAGGGGATAATAGGTTAATTTAGTTTATGGCGATGTGCGGGGCTGGTGGTTTAGGAGTTAATAACTTTATTTAGTTGCAGTGGGCTCCGTCAGCGGCGGGATAGGGGTTAATAACATAATGTAGGTGGCGGCGGTGTAGGGGGTGGCAGATTACGGGTTAAGAACATAATGTAGGTGGCGGTGGGGTCTGGGAGCTGCGGGATAGGGGTTAATAAGTTTATTAGAGTTGCGGTGGGCTCCGGGAGCGGCAGTTTAGGGGTTAATAACTGTATTTAGTTGCGGCAGGGTTGGGGAGCGGCGGGATAGGGGTTAAACATTTTAGTATAGTGGCGGTGTTTAGTGACAGTATACAAATAAAGCTGTGAAAAAGCCAAATAGCAGCGAGATCAATGACTGTTAGTTAACAACAGTCCGCTGCTCATCGACCCGTACTTGGTGCGCTGCTTTTTGACAGCTCCTTTGTTAAATATGGAGAGCGTATTTAGGTTTGCGGCCGCGATGATAGGCGATGTTAGGCAAGCGTATTGGTGCCGGCAACTGCAGCACAGTTGACGGCTTGATAAATAGGCCTCATAGTACCTTCAAATAGTACAGAACTGTAATTAGAAAGGTAATATTTGCTGTTTTAAATAAATATAGACTATTATTTGCATTTTATAACAAAACAAAAAAAAGATACAGGCAGAAAATATTGTGACTTACAGGTAGGGAGAATTGTCATTTTTTATTTCAGTTCAAAAAAATATGAATTATTAAGTTTGGATTTTAGAATTCCTGATTCAGGGATTTGTACCTTTATTACACTAATATTTGTTATATAAATCTATACTAAAAAGCATTACAATGACTTAAATAATTGTATAAGTCTGCTAGTATATTTATTATTTAGCAAGTCATGAAGTAAATCTTTAGGTTAGTGTTTGTTTTTTATTACTATACTGAATGTCATAATAACAATTAATATGGAAATTCTTTAAAAATAAAAATAATACTTGATTTTTAGAACAACAATGTCCTCATTACTATCCTTCCAGCTCATGAACATGAAATGTGATTTAATAACACAGACAAGAAACATTTTAACTAATATACTAGAAAAATACAGGGTATCTGGGAATTAGAGTGCCTAGCAACAACTAATATATATCTCAAGTCTCTGCAGCTTTAGCATTGCCTCTGCTATTCTATGCAGCGGATTTACAAAATGGTAACATAAGTGCACTTTATTGATTTAGCTGTATAGAATAATATTGGGAACAGTAGGGTTGGAGTGACTAGAAAATGCTTTTAGATTTTTTTTTTCCCACAGCTATAGAGGGTTGTAACAAAGCTACCTGGAAGGAAATATCTTGTATTTGAGTAAGAGTATTGTTATATCAAAACCAAACAAAAATGGTTTTAAAGGGTTAGTTTTTTATGAATAAAAACTTAAACATGGGCTTAATTAATTGATAAGGCAAGTTCTTCATCCTTTTTTTTGTTTTTGTTGAAAGATAGTTTAATGTGGGAGATAAATGTGTTATTTTGTTCGATATTTTAATGAACATAAATGTTGTTACAATATTTGCCTAAAAAAACAACAAAATGTCTTCCAGTTTTTAAATATACTGAAAACTACTTAATGCAATTATTATATTAATTCCTTTAGAGCTTTATTTTGGAAGGTACCCTAGAATCATCGAAACATCAAAACATTATTCTGAGGAGACAAATATTTAATTATGTCTCTTCTCTGTGCCTTACTTTATTAGGCCAGCATTACAGGGGCTATCAACCAATTTTTCAACAGACAACATAAATCACCTGACACAATATAATATTATACACAATTAAAGATTATTTCACTTACCCATGAGCCCCGCTTCATGATTTAAACATCATTAGATTACAAGTGAGGTGATACTGATAAAGCAGGGTGTGCGCTATTAATATTGCAGCCCTGTGCTAAGAATAGCGCACCATCTTGCCATTACAAGCCAATGATAAAAAGTGTTACCAGAGGATGATAGTGCTGCTAGATGTCCTATACTTAAATAAACAGCATAGCCGTGCTAACATTGATCATATTACAAGTGGGTAATGCGGGTGCAACACATAATGGGCCAGATTACAAGTTACAAGCTAATGCTAGCATGGGATGCTATAGCAATATTTTGCTGGGTCACACTAAAATGACCACCCAAATTGATACTACAAGTCCATGGTAAAACAGATTTGCCAGAGAAGGTTTAGCGCATCCAACATCGCTCTTGCGCACACATTATTTTCAATGGATATCAAGACCGTGCTAAATATCGCTGATATTACAAGTTGAAAGTTATGGGTTACGCTCAACCAAAAGCCCAAATAGCGCTAGAAGAAGTAACGTGATCTGAGACCTGAAGTAAAGTGTAAAGGTTAAAAAGTATTACACTCAGATATTTACATTTTAAATAAAACTATACATTTTATATATATATATATATATATATATATATATATATATAAATATATATATATATATATATATATAAAAAAAATTCAAGTGTTAAAAATGGATATTGTAAATGGCAAGGTGTATGACTGTGAGGGATCCAAAGTATGTGTGTGTGTGTATATACAGTATATATATATGATATAAGAAGGCACTCACCATATTTTCAATTGATAATTTTAATCAAGCGTGAATGTTTTCGGGGTTACACCCGTCCTCAGACATACATACAACACATAACAAACCTTACCTAAATACTCCCCATATTCCATACAATCAATGTGTCACAGCATCCTCATAGCTCAACTGCGCATGCGCGGAAGTCCAGGCGGCATCACTAATTGATCAAACTACCATCACCGTGAAAAGGCAAACGTAAAAAAGGCATAACAGAATCTACCAATCCCTCCCTACTGGGGGTTTCTATTTCAAGCATAGGACACTTCCCTTATAGCTAGCCGTACCAATATATAGATAGCACCTGCCTAAGAGTTAGTGAAAGGAATTTAGAGGTCATACATGTAAATAGATGCCCGTTTTTTAATATGGGCTTCATAGGACTAGTGAGTTGTTCTCCATAGATAAGCATTGGTAAAATGTCGCTGACAGTTTACTTTTAGCAATATTGAATATCGAACAGCAGATACGATATGGGCTGCTTACTATGTGTCCTGTATGTTAGATCCACTGTTTTTAGTTTTCCCTTGACTGGGATTGGTAGATTCTGTTATTCCTTTTTAGGTTTGCCTTTTCACAGTGATGGTAGTTTTATTAATTAGTGATGCCGTACGGACTTCCGGGCATGTGCAGTTGCGCTGTGAGGACGCTGTGACACATTGATTGTATGGAATATGGGGAGTATTTAGGTAAGGTTTGTTATGTATTGTATGCAGGGCCGCCACTAGAAATTTTGGGGCCCCTTACTTAACCATTGATCAGCCCCCTCCCTTGACATGTGCAATTTTCAACCAAGTGACTAAAACGTATATGCACTTTATTCTTAAGTGTAGTCAAACTTGGAAATTTTTTAAAAGGTTGTAACACAGAAACACACAGACACACGTAAGGATTCACATATAGACACTCTAGCAGACACGCAAAGAAATACACAAACAATCTCAGACACAGACACTCAGCACTTGTTTACATTGATCTGACAAGTAATGAGGTACTGTAGACTACAGTTTTGATAAAAAAAGAGATTTACAAGACAAAATATGGAATTCTGATTATCTTTTTGTCAAGGAAGATGCCAACTATATGATAACAGCATGCAGTGGCTGAAAGGAAGGACCCTGAACTGCCTAATCAATCATTTAAAGGTTAAGTGGTGGATTGGTGACTTCCAGAAAGGTCTCATTAGTCTCAAAGTCTCTAGAAAGTTGTGAATAATCAGTAGTAAGGTCAAAATGTCCTAATAAGGAACAGACAATGGACACACACACAAGCTCAAACACAGACTTGCACATACACCCAAGGAAACACCCACAGAGACAGCCTCAGAAAACACACAAAGACATACAAACTCACAGACACCCACAGAAAACACATAAAGACATACACACACACACAGAGAGAGACCCACATAAAACACACAAAGACATGCATACACACACACACCCTCACAGAGACATCAACAGAAAATGCACAAAGACAGACACACAATCCCTCACAAAGAGATCCACAGAAAAAATACATACACACTCATAGAGACACCATCAAAAGCACAAAGACATAAACATAGACGTCCACAGAAACACTCACAGGAGGTAAAATTTCTGCACATTACCATTCCCTAAATTAACAGTGTGTGACATGCATGATAAAAAAAAATTAGCAGAAATTAAGAGATCACTTTTTAAAGAATATTTTTTGTAAATGTGCAAGCAAAAATACTTCTGTGAATTCAAAATTGTACATCTGTCAGAATGGGTAGATGAAGAAAAGTACTTGTGAAAGGTTGACATATGTTTGGGTCCCCCCCCCCCATTTTCCCCAACCAAGAGCACCACTTTAAATCTGGTGTACAAATGTTCCCTTCTGTCAGTTGTACTTATGGATTTTGAAATTGCTGTACTCTATATGGTCTTGGTGGAACCATAAGCTGTGGCACTAGGTCCCATACCATTAAATCTGGTTAAATGCAGGCTTTAGGTTTGTTTGTATGTATTTCAAAATTAAGTCAGCTGTAGTGTAAACTGAACAGTGTTAAGTTAACCTGTCTCATTTAAAACACTGAGCCTGAGAGTATAAAATTTTATGCAGATGTAAACATCTTAGATACAATGCCTCCTGGCATCTGGAAAGTCTTTTCATAAATGGGCAGTAAACTAGAATGTAATTAAAATATATACATGTAAATAAAAATAATTATATCTGCCAAAAGGGCACCTACCATTTGTGTATTGAGGAAGAAACATTTCTGCATGGTTTTAAATATAGAATTTCTACAGCAGTGTAAAATCATCATAAATACACTACTGCATATTGCTAAAAAAAATGTAATTTTATGGACCCCTGGCCCCACCACACAACTACCACACTGAAGTTATGATTTGAAATTGCACAAATAAATAAAAAAACATTTAATAAGTAAGTCCTACCTACTCTGCAAAAGAAAGTGATCTGCAGTCTGACTCAGGCACACACTGTACAAACTGAAGTGCCAAGTCTGTCTCACACTGTGCATAGTGGTTTAGTGTACACTCAGAAATCCTCTCAAATGCTAATGCTTTACTCCTTGTAATGACATTTCCCACACTCAATAGCACTCTGCTGTAGCTCCCTCTGGTGGCTGCCTTGACAGGAGTCACCCTATTCACCCCCTGATGGCGGCCCTGGTTGTATGTATGTCTGAGGACGGGGGTGACCCCGAAAACGTTCACGCTTGATTAAAATTATCAATTGAAAATATGGTGAGTGCCTTTTTATATCAGTGTGTTCTATATAAGTATATTTTGAAGTGCACCCCGGAGGCTGCTGGGTTGCAGTGAGTGCTTAACCCTTATGGACAATTTATATATATATATATATATATATATATATATATATATATATATATATATATATATATATATATATATATATATATACATACAGGGAGTGCAGAATTATTAGGCAAGTTGTATTTTTGAGGATTCATTTTATTATTGAACAACAACCATGTTCTCAATGAACCCAAAAAACTCATTAATATCAAAGCTGAATAGTTTTGGAAGTAGTTTTTAGTTTGTTTTTAGTTATAGCTATTTTAGGGGGATATCTGTGTGTGCAGGTGACTATTACTGTGCATAATTATTAGGCAACTTAAAAAAAACAAATATATACCCATTTCAATTATTTATTTTTACCAGTGAAACCAATATAACATCTCAACAGTCACAAATATACATTTCTGACATTCAAAAACAAAACAAAAACAAATCAGTGACCAATATAGCCACCTTTCTTTGCAAGGACACTCAAAAGCCTGCCATCCATGGATTCTGTCAGTGTTTTGATCTGTTCACCATCAACATTGCGTGCAGCAGCAACCACAGCCTCCCAGACACTGTTCAGAGAGGTGTACTGTTTTCCCTCCTTGTAAATCTCACATTTGATGATGGACCACAGGTTCTCAATGGGGTTCAGATCAGGTGAAAAAGGAGGCCATGTCATTAGATTTTCTTCTTTTATACCCTTTCTTGCCAGCCACGCTGTGGAGTACTTGGACGCGTGTGATGGAGCATTGTCCTGCATGAAAATCATGTTTTTCTTGAAGGATGCAGACTTCTTCCTGTACCACTGCTTGAAGAAGGTGTCTTCCAGAAACTGGCAGTAGGACTGGGAGTTGAGCTTGACTCCATCCTCAACCCGAAAAGGCCCCACAAGTTCATCTTTGATGATACCAGCCCAAACCAGTACTCCACCTCCACATTGCTGGCGTCTGAGTCGGACTGGAGCTCTCTGCCCTTTACCAATCCAGCCACGGGCCCATCCATCTGGCCCATCAAGACTCACTCTCATTTCATCAGTCCATAAAACCTTAGAAAAATCAGTCTTAAGATATTTCTTGGCCCAGTCTTGACGTTTCAGCTTGTGTGTCTTGTTCAGTGGTGGTCGTCTTTCAGCCTTTCTTACCTTGGCCATGTCTCTGAGTATTGCACACCTTGTGCTTTTGGGCACTCCAGTGATGTTGCAGCTCTGAAATATGGCCAAACTGGTGGCAAGTGGCATCTTGGCAGCTGCACGCTTGACTTTTCTCAGTTCATGGGCAGTTATTTTGCGCCTTGGTTTTTCCACACGCTTCTTGCGACCCTGTTGACTATTTTGAATGAAAAGCTTGATTGTTCGATGATCACGCTTCAGAAGCTTTGCAATTTTAAGAGTGCTGCATCCCTCTGCAAGATATCTCACTATTTTTGACTTTTCTGAGCCTGTCAAGTCCTTCTTTTGACCCATTTTGCCAAAGGAAAGGAAGTTGCCTAATAATTATGCACACCTGATATAGGGTGTTGATGTCATTAGACCACACCCCTTCTCATTACAGAGATGCACATCATCTAATATGCTTAATTGGTAGTAGGCTTTCGAGCCTATACAGCTTGGAGTAAGACAACATGCATAAAGAGGATGATGTGGTCAAAATACTAATTTGCCTAATAATTCTGCACTCCCTGTATATATATATATATATATATATATATATATATCATGGGCTAATGAAAGAGAGAACAACCTGGAACGGAATCCAGGATAAAAAAGACAGGGGATTCAGCACTCTTTTAGAAAAAAAAACTCTTTTTCTAAAAGAGTGCTGAATCCCCTGTCTTTTTTATCCTGGATTCCGTTCCAGGTTGTTCTCTCTTTCATTAACCCATGCTTATTATTTTAAGGGTCTGCACCAATTTTTTCTTTTGTTGGATATATAGTCACTAGTGATGTCGCGAACATAAAAATTTGGGTTCGCAAACGGCGAACGCGAACTTACGCAAAAGTTTGCGAACCGGGCGAACCGCCATTGACTTCAATGGGCAGGCAAATTTTAAAACCCACAGGGACTCTTTCTGGCCACAATAGTGATGGGAAAGTTGTTTCAAGGGGACTAACACCTGGACTGTGGCGTGCCGGAGGGGGATTCATGGCAAAACTCCCATGGAAAATTACATAGTTGATGCAGAGTCTGGTTTTAATCCATAAAGGGCATAAATCCTAACATTCCTAAATTGTTTGGAATAACGTGCTTTAAAACATCAGGTATGATGTTGTATTGATCAGGTAGTGTAAGGGTTACGCCCGCTTCACAGTGACAGACCAAACTCCCGCAGCGGGTACAACATCATCATCATCACACCGTACGTCCATGTGTGTAATGCTGCCTGACTGAGACATATCCCTGTTATCTACATCCTCTGGCAATAATGGTTGCGCATCACTCATTTCTTCCAACTGATGTGTAAATAACTCCTCTGACAGATCAAGTGAAGCGGCTGTGGTGCTAGTGTTGGTGGTGGTGGCAGGCGGGCGAGTGGTAACTTGAGAGGTGCCCGAAGCTAAGATGGAGGAGGATGGTGCGTCAAGATTCCGAGCAGAAGCTGTAGAAGATTAGGTGTCCTGTGTTAGCCAGTCAACTATGTCCTCAGAACTTTTCGAGTTCAGGGTACGTGGCCTCTGAACACTGGGCATTATTCTATAGCCAAAGGGAATCGCAGCACCACGATTTTTAGAAAAATCTGTTACACATCTACAACCACCAAAAAATAACCATGCTAAATAGTTTCTAAATTTTGTCCTGAGTTTAGAAATACCCAATGTGAACATGTTCTTTGTTTTTTTTGCAAGTTATAGGGAAATAAATACAAGAAGCACTTTGCTATTTCAAAACCACTTTTTTTCAAAATGAGCGCATCACAAGTGTATTATGGCTAGCAGTGAAGGGGTTAATTAGGTAGTTTGTAGGGAGCTTGCAGGGTTAATTTTAGCTTTAGTGTAGAGATCAGCCTCCCACCTGACACATCAGACCCACTGATCCCTCCCAAACAGCTCCCTTCCCTCCCCCACCCCACAATTGTCCCCGCCATCTTAAGTACTGGCAGAAAGTCTGCCAGTACTAAAATAAAAGGTTTTTAATTTTTTTTAATTTTTTTAACATATTTACATATGCTGTGGTGTAGAATCCCCCCTTAGCCCCCAACCTCCCTGATCCCCCCCAAAACAGCTCTCTAACCCTCCCCATCTGCCTTATTGGCGGCCATCTTGGGTACTGGCAGCTGTCTGCCTGTACCCAGTTTGCAAAAAAAAGTATTTTTTTCTGTTTTTATTTTTTTTTCTGTAGTGTAGCTTCCCCCCCCCCCACAGACCAACCCCCACCACCTGCCTGATCTTTTTTTTTTTAATTTTTATTTCTTTTTTTTTTTAATTTTACACCAACTTTTTCTGTAGTGTAGAGGTTCCCACCCGCTCCCTCCCCGTGCACGCGCCCGCTCATAGGAGCTAGGTCAGGAGTTTGGAGCTTATGTGTTGAGGTCAGACTTAGTCCCATCATGAGCACTAAAAGAAGCCACTGGTATGGGCTTCTTAATGGAACTACCCCTTTTAGGCATAGCTGGAGAAACAGAAAATCAATGCAAGTTTATTGTACAGGACACTGAAGGATTGGATACTTGAAGCAGGATAGGTGAGCAGGTGCACTCACTCCAGACATTGGAATCAGAGTTAATGCACACTCTAAGACTGAAGTGCCCACTCTAAGAGGCCCATTTATCAAGCTCCGAATGGAGCTTGAGGGCCTGTATTTCTGACGAGTCTTCAGACTCGCCAGAAACACAAGTTATGGAGCAGCGGTCTAAAGACCGCTGCTCCATAACCCTGTCCGCCTGCTCTGATGAGGCGGACAGGAATCGCCACAATTCAACCCGATCGAGTACGATTGGGTTGATTGAAACCTCCCTGCTGGCGGCCCATTGGCCGTGAGTCTGCAGGGGGCGGCGTTGCACCAGCAGCTCTTGTGAGCTGCTGGTGCAATGCTGAATACGGAGAGCGTATTGCTCTGCGCATTCAGCAACGTCTGTCGGACCTGATCCACACTGTCGGATCAGGTCCGACAGACATTTGATAATTCGGCCTCTAAGGCTGAGACTGGAGTTCCCACTTGAGGCCAAAGACTGGAACAGGATACAGAAGCTGTGTGGACACCCACTACAGAGTTTGAGAACAATAACTAGATACTGATATGTGGCAGATAAACTCTGCAGGTCTTGGAAGCAGGAACTGGAGACTGGCACTTGGCAAATACCCTTTACAGAGCTAGGGTACAGGAACTGGATATAGGAACTTCACAGATACCATCTGTAGAGCTTGGGTGCAGTAACTTTTGAGCCCTTTCCAGTTAAATACCTTGAAATATTCAATTTTATTTTAAATCAATTCTAATATGCTTTTAATATTTTTTTAAAGAAATACTTCAAATTCCTATGTTCTTCACTTAGAAGAAAATATACATATACGCACACACGCACAGCTCTTGAAAAAAATTAAGACACCACTGCAAAATGATCAGTTTCTCTGGTTTTACTATTTATATGGGGTTTTTTTTAGTAAAATGAAAAAAAGAAAATTCTATAAACCACTGACAACATTTCTCCCACATTCCAAATAAAAATATTGTCATTTAAAGCATATATTTGCAGAAAATGATAACTGGGCAAAATAACAAAAGAGATGCATTGTTCCAGCCTCAAATAATGCAAAGAAAACAAGTTCATATTAATTTTTTGAAACAAAAATTTTATTGAGACAATCAACGTGTTAACATAATAATGCCTTTGAAACAAAAGTACATAGATCAACAATAATCTTATGAAATAACCATGTAAAAATAAACAACTTGTTAAGAATGAGGGTTGAAGATAGGCAAAGTGTATGGCATTGGTAGTCTCTTTTTTATAAGGGGATGATAGGAAGAGGATGGCAAGTAGCTGTGACTGCAGGAAATAGTGAGGTGATATGTGTGTTTCCAAGTTAGGAGAGCAGAGTAGTACGGAGATGAGATGGAGTGGATGTGTGGAGAGAGAGGGGAGGGTGGGGGGGGGGACGAGGGATGGGAGGTGGGTAGAGAGGGAAAAAAAAAAAAGGGGGGGGGGGAGACCCTCAAGAGACAAGAAAAGAAAGGGGAAGGGGGGGAGAGGAGGCTGCGCCTTACTGTGGGGATGTGGGGTTTGAATCCCATTTAGGGAATTTCGCAATCCAAGGGGACCATATTGTATAGAAGGAGTCAACTTTATCTAGAACCTTATACGAATACTGTTCCATTTGTCCGACAAAGTGAACCGTGGAGAGCACTTGTGAGAGGGAAGGAGATCTTTCCTCTTTCCAAGCCCTGGCGAGCGCGAGTTTCGTGGCCATGAGGATATAAATTGTGAGGGCTTCCCCTGAGGGGGTGAGGTTAGACATTGGCATATGAAGGAGAGCAACCTCTGGGGTGTATGGAGGGGTTAAGCCAAGTGATTGGAGGAGTATGTATATTTCCCTCCATAGCGGTTGAATGACTGGACAGGTCCACCATATATTAGTGTTGACCCATTCATTTTGCAGTTGCTCCAGCAACTAGGGGAATGTGACTGGTAAATCCTATGCAGTGTAATAGGAACCAGGTGCCAGCGGACAAGAACTTTGTAATGAAGCTCCCAGAGCGTGGCGCAATGAAGGAGTTTCTTGGTAGTCATGATTCTGAAATGCCAGACATCTAATGTTGCAGTTAACCCAATTTCTCTTTCCCAAGCTTGATGTTGTGGTATTTTATGAGGGGATAGGGAGTTAGTGAGGAGGTTGTAGTGGAAAGAGAGAGGATGTTTAAGGTTATGGGCCTCCTGCCAAGCCCCCTCCCACACTGTCTTGGATCGTAATGATCTTTTCAGGTAGACCCAGGTACGTAGGCGCGTGCTCAGTCGGTATCCTTCAAAACTAAGTCTGGGGGGCAGGTGGAGTTTAATGCAAATTGCGGGGTGGGAGAGCCAGGTGTCGTTTTCGTAAAAGTCTGTCACAAGTAGTGTACGTAGTTGTGGCCATAGGTCATAGTGAGAGTCCGGTAGGCAGAACAGTGCGGCAGAAATTGTGAGTAGAGGGGAGGGGTAAGGGGCGATAGCTGGGTTGTGTTTTATCTGATCCCAGAATTGTAGCGCATGTTTGAAGATGGGGTGTAAGGAGTCTATGTTGTGTCTGTGGTGGAGAGGTATCCATAGTAGATCAGAAAGATTTAATCCGGGGGGAAGCAAGGAAGACTCAAGAGTAAACCAGCTGAATTGTCTACTAGGGACATTCCAGAGGAGGATGTGTGACAATCTGGCTGCATTATAGTAGGAGATGATGTTTGGTAAAGCCAGGCCTCCCTGCGAGATCGGTTTTTCCAGAGTGCGTCTGGACGTTCTGGGTCTACGATCCTTCCACACATATGTAGTGATCAGACTTTGATATCTATTGAGGAGCGCTCTGGGGATATTATATGGGATGGATCTGAAGAGGTATGTGATCTTGGGGAGGAAGGACATCTTGATCGCAGCAATGCGTCCGGTCCAAGAGATCTCTCTGAACTCCCAGGTCTCGAGGAGCTTTCTGAACTCAGAGAGTCTATCTGAATAATTTTGAGCTATAACCTCAGATGGGTCTGGGCCGAGATGAATTCCCAAGATCTTAAGAGAGGTGGTTTTCCATTGGAAATGATATGTAGTCTGTAAAGGGGTGAGGTCGTCAGGGGAAAAATTTATGGACAGGGCCTCAGTTTTGGCAATATTGAGCTTATAAAAGCTCAGGTGACCAAACTGTTGTAGGGCGGTGAACACTGCGGAGAGGGAGTCCTTAGGAGCTGTCAAAAATAGGGTAACGTCATCTGCATAGAGGGATATTTTATGGGTGTAAGTACCTATGGAGAGACCTTCAACTTTAGGGTTAAGTCTGATGGATTGGGCTAGGGGCTCTATGGCTAAGGCGAACAAAAGGGGGGATAGAGGGCAGCCCTGCCTAGTGCCATTCAAAATCAGAAACTTGGAAGATTGAAACCCCACTCCGCGCACTATTGCCGAGGGCTCGTTGTAAAGGGCTTTAACCGCCGAGATAAAAATGGAGGGGAATTGAAAGGTTCTCAGGGTTTCCCATAAGTATTCCCACCTGACCCTGTCAAACGCCTTTTCGGCATCCAATGACAGGGCCAGGAAGGGAGCGGTGCCTCTAGCTGCTGTATGCAGAACGTCAAGGATTCGTCGGGTTGCATCCGAGCCTTCCCTATCTGGGATAAATCCCACCTGATCATTGGCTATGAGGGGGGAGATTATTTTCGCGGCTCTAACTGCTAAGAGTTTGGCATATATTTTGGTGTCAGTATTTATCAATGAAATGGGACGGTAGCTACTGCAAAGGTCGGGGGGTTTACCGGGTTTCAAAATTGTGATTATAACCACTTCTAGGAATTCTGCTTTAAAAGCGGAGCCAGAGAATATCTCCTGGAAGAATCCGCAAAGAATTGGGGCTATAAGGGGAAGGAAAGTTTTATAAAATCTAGCTGAATAGCCATCAGGGCCTGGGGCCTTGCCTAATTTCAAGTTTTGGATGATTGTTGTGATTTCCTTGATAGTTATTGGGGCAGTGAGGGAGGATATGGCCTCACTAGAGAGTGAGGGGAGAGAGAGAGAGTTAAGGAACATGCAGATGTCCTCCGGGGTGCCAGCTGGAATCTCTAAATTAGATTCTATATTGTATAGGGCTGAATAGTAGTGTTTAAATGAGTTTCCTATGTCCACAGGGGCTGAAACATTGACCCCCCGGGGGGACTGTATGGACATAATTCTGGCTTGGGCTGTTCTATTTCTTAGTTTGGAGGCTAGAAGGGTGGAAGCTTTATTTCCCTGATGGTAGTGGATTTTCTTAAACTTTTCCAACAAATTATGCGTCTTTTTAAGTTCTAAAGTTTGGATTTGTTTCGAGATCTTGGCTATTTCGTCATTTATGACAGGGGAATAGGAATGAGAGAGGTCAGCTTTTAGCTTGCGAAGTTGGATTGTCAGGGTAGATAAAGTGGCCTTACATTTTGAGCGGGCTTCATTCTCAATCTGTATAAGGTGGCCCCTTATTACCGCTTTCAAGGTGGCCCATAGGGTCTGTGAGGTGGTCTGGCTGTCATCGTTAAGGGCTAAAAAGTCTGTTATGTGGTTCTGAAGGGCAGTCTTGAAAAGAGGATCTGTAAGTGTCCAGTCTTGTAATCGCCATATCTTGGGGGGAGGGCTTGTCAGTGGACCCAGGCGTAAATGTAAAGAATCATGATCAGACCAAGATACTGGAGTGATGCGTATGGAATGAATATTCTCAATGTAGTGTGCAGTAGTAAAGAAGTAGTCGATGCGCGTGTGTGATTTGTGTGGGGAGGAATAGAACGTGTATTCCCTGTCTTGTGGGTGAAGGGTGCGCCATGTGTCATATAAGCAGTGTTGAGCCATTAGATGTTGAAAGGCAGAGGAGAGGGAGTGGGTTGCTCTATCATTGCTGGAGAGGGGGGGTCCCGCTCTATCTAGTTTCACGTCCCAAATTAAATTACAATCACCTCCTAGGATAAAATCTCCTTGCCTAATTGCTGCCACTGCTTTGAGAAGTGTTCTAAAGAATTTGATTTGTTTGATGTTTGGGGCATAAACATTGAGGAGAGTGAATAAGTGAGAGTTCAGTTTACAGATGGAAATGATAAATCTCGCTTGAGGGTCACATTCAACGTAAATCGGGTCATTTGTGACATTTTTACTTACGTAGATGGCTACACCTCTGGATTTAGAAGGGAATGTGGCTTCTAAGAGTATGGGGTATTGCTTGGAAGTACGGATGAACTCCGGTGTATGAGTCCAATGAGTATCCTGAATGAAGGCTATGTCTATGTGTTTTTTACGAAGAAAAGTGAAGAGAAGGCTGCGCTTGGTTGGGGAGTTTAGTCCTTGTACGTTCAGGGTGAGGAAGTTGAGTCCCTCCATAAAAATATAGGAGAGGGGGGGAAGGAAGAGAGAGAAAAAAAAAAAAAAAAAAGGGGGGGGGGGGAGAGGGTAAATAAGGGAGAGGGGAAAAAAGTAGGGTAATCTATAAATCAAGGTCTGCTATCAACGACCTAGGAATATTGATGAAGAGATTAATGTGTCAGAGATTCAGGCTACTTACCAGAGATAGTTAAGAGTTGTTTCGTTGTGGGGAAGGGGGGGGAGACAGCGGTCTAGAGCCGCTATGGTTAAAAATAGATAGGGTAGAGAAGTTAATTTGTCAAATAGAGTTATGATTTGTAAGATAATGATTTGTGAAGTAATATAGGGAGATATGAGGGGAATGGGTGTAGGGTGTGGGGGGCGGAGCCAAAGGAGTGCCACCCACAGAGTGGGTGTATGTGTAGGCTGAAAGGTAGAGAACAAGTGGGTATGGGTTTCAGGAGGGAATAAGCGATGAGAGTAGGCAAGTTAGATTTAAGGGAATGATGTGATGGAGGGTTAAAAGGAGCAAAGAGGTGACATGCACCGCACCCCCCCAGTCATGATTGACAGGTTGGTTGAATAGAAGCAGAAAGCTATGAGACTGTGTGAGATTATAAGCGAGAGTGCTAGAGGAGGAGTCTAAGGTAAAATATCTGGGAGAGAAAAAATGATTGGTAATCAGACGTCTTGAGGGAAAGGTATTACAGAAGGGCTATGGTGAGAGAGGAGGTATGAAATAGAGCTAAGTGTGATACAGTGAGGCTTATTTCAACATATCATAAACATTTACTTATAGAATTAGAACATTATAAAATTAAAAAAAGGAAAAAAGGAATAGACCTTCCATATTAGATGAATTGTATATAAACCTGCAAACAAAAACAAATTCTGGGATATTAACAGCTGAGAGTATGTATCGACCTATAAATATCTATCCTGATATTCTTCTTCTGTGTCAAGTGTAGCAGGCTGCAATTCTCAAATATTATATAAAGGAAATGTAACATATAAAGAAAAATCTCTGAAATTTAAACTATGCATTAAAACAAAACCAAACAAACACATCTGGTACCAGAACACCATGGTGCCGGGAGCTAGGAATAGAGTAAGACAAGTAGCTGTATGTGAGCTCCCAGCTTACCTGATTGAGGGTCGTCTGGTGAAGGAGTCATGTTAGAGGAGAGGGAGGATTGCGGAGTGATAATAGAGTAAGATATGTACCCGTTAGTACACTCCGATCCTCTCTGTGTCTCCACAAAGGTGTCCCATCAGAATTCAAGATAAGAGGATGTCTGAAAGGCTAGGTCTAACAGGCAGTGATGTAGGGAGAAGGTGTCCAGCAACCTGTTAGAGCCGTTCTGTTTCCTTACGTAGAGAGGTTGAGTTCTGTGGGAGCCATGCTGGGACTGAGGCATCAAGGTCGCTGGGATTTTCTTGGTTCTTATAGGGGGGTCTGGGGCTCTTGAGAGTTCAAGGGTACTCAGTAGCCTCATGCCCTGGTCCAAAGATGTAATCGTGTATGAGCGGTCTTGGTGTTGGACGAAGAGCTTAACAGGGAACCCCCATCTGTACTTAATTTTATGTTGTCTCAGTGCTAAAGTGAATTGGTGAAAAGTTCTCCTTTTGGCGAGTGTGTGGACAGATAGGTCCGGGAAAATTTGCAATTTGTGGTAGGGCTCTTTTAAAGGCTTGTTGGAGAAGGAGGCTCTCATAATCCTCTCTTTGGTTGTATAATAATGCAGGCGCAGGATGACATCTCTAGGGGTGTCTGCAGTAGAGTTGCGAGGGCGGGTGGCCCTATGTGCTCTATCAATCAAAAGGTCCTGGTCAATTGATGTATTTAAGAGAACTTTAAAGAGTGTGATCAGGTAGTTCTGGAGTTCAGCTGAGGGGATGTCTTCAGAGATGCCTCTAATCCTTAGGTTATTTCGGCGAGAACTGTCCTCTATGTCTGCCAATTTGGTCTCCAAATCAGAAATTTGCTCTGCCAGGCTTTGTGAGTAAGCAAGAAGGTTAGAGTGGTCCGATGCTAAGTCCTCATGTTTTCTCTCGAGAATCTACGTCCTCTCTCCTAATGAGGAGATATCTCGCTTTAATTCAGTCACCGATTGGCGTAGCTCTTGTCTGAGAGATGAGTAATGAGTATCCATTTTTTCAGTTAGGATTTTAATGGTTTCTAGAAATGTAGACTGTGAAAGAGCAGTTTTGTCTTTGCGAGAGAAATCTGATTTGGAGTGTTCAGAGGTCAGGGTAGTTGAGTCTCTGGAATCGTCCTCTGAGAGGTCTGGGTCTGACATATGTTTGCTATGAAAATGGTCAGTAAGAGTTCTCTTAGGGTTGTCTTGGTGTTTAGGTTTTCTTTTAACTGAATGCGCCATAGTAAGAGAGGTCTGCCACCTAGACACAATATGGATGCGAATCTGCTATATATGATTGCTGGGGGGGTGACAGGCTATCACCTCTAGAGCATAAAGCCCTAGCCTTCCATTATATCTCTGATCTTCTTAGGAGAAAAGAGCGCCTGTGTCAGATATCAGTAGAGAGGGTAGGGCTGCTAGAAAAATCAGCACAGTATAAAAAGGAGATCCCTCTCCAGGGAAAATACCACCTCTGGGTGAGACCGGTAAAGGGGAAGTGGGTATGACCCGCAGGGCAAGTTACCTGCGGGAAAGGGAGGAGAGGGGGTATCTTTTGCCTAAAAAAGGAAGGAAGATGTCCTTGTTACTAGATCAATGTGCTGCAGCTGTTTCTTAAGCAAATTGTGGAATAGAGTTGCAGATAGGAGGTCTCTATGGGGCACCTACGTGGTGATTTTAAAGGCCCTCAGTGCAGGTTCTACAGAATAAGTGTGGTCTCAGAGCAGAGCCTGGAGTAATATGTGATAAGGATGATCTGCTTAGTAAGAGCACAGTTCATATGTATATTACCATACAGCAGGTAGAGAGCCTGAATTAGTGCTGGAGTGTTTGTGCAGCCCGGTGGGCTGGGGCTGCTGCAAAGTGTCCTATATAAAATTTATGCTGACAAAAAATAGTCCCAGTCCTCAATGTATGTTTTAGTCATATGAATTCTAAAGTAGGGAGCTGAAGAATAGCGTTGCAGGTGGGTGAGGGTACAGGCTTGTGTAGGCTTTTTATTTTTTATTTTTTACTCTTTTTTCCAACGATCCCTTCCCTCCACCTGTTACCTCTCTCCTCTCTCCTCCTCTCTCTTCTTCTTTTCTCACCCGCTCTCCTCTACTCTTCCCCTCTTTTCCTTATTCTTTGGGTGACCCACTTGTTCCTGATATAGGGCCTAATAAAGGCCGTGTGACTAGACCGGAGGCAGTTGTGGGGGTTAGCACAGGACCCCGGTGCGAGATTACCTGTGAAGGGATGGACTTGAGCTGTGCTCGCGGTATCCGGGTCTCCTTACTACAAGGCAGAAAATCAGCGGAGGATGTTCCGTGCGACTACACACTACCAGGAGTCATCGCAGGTGTGTAGTAAGATGCTGCTGCTGAGTTGAAGATGGCCGCCGTTCGCGGGCTTTTTTCTTTTCCCTTTCCTCTAGGTCCCTGCGAGCCGCTGAAGTTCCGGAAAATAAAGTGTAGGGGCTTCCCCGGTCTCCAGCCTGTCACCGGAGGCACCAGAGAGGCAGAGAAAGCTAGGAGGAAGCAGGTAGGAGGTTAGTGTAGCGCTCCGGGGTGAGACATCTTTGTGGCAAGGTTGTGAAGCAGGGTTGGACGTCAGAGGTGCGATCAGTCCTCAGGGAAAAAAACAGTGGATATAATGATAAAGGGGAGGAAAACAATAAAAAAATATACCGGGCTAAAGGGGTATTATGGCTTATAATATATTTAGGATAGTTTGTCAAATTAGAGGGAAATTTTTATAGGGAAAAAATTGTCTTGTGGAGGAGCTCCGGTCTCATGCGACCAGTCAGCTCTGTAGTTGGCTCCGCCCCCCAGTTCATATTAATTTTTAAACAACAAAATACTAATGTTTTCACTTAGGACGAGTGACTCTATTCTTTTGTTGTGATGCCTCACGAACGCCTAGAGTACGAGTTTTGAGCACTATAGGGAAACACAACAAAAGTGGAGTTATTTAATCCCCTAAAGCGCTGCCATTACAAGTTATAAAAAACCCAGCTTGTGCAGGCGATATGGTGCTTTTAAGCTCCATACCGCAACAAAAACAAGTGTTGTTTTGACGTGCTCGTGCACGCTTTCTCCATAGACATCAATGGGGAGAACGGGTCAGAAAAAAGTCTAACACCTGCGATCGCCAAAAGAAAAGCTCCGTAACGCAGCCCCATTGATGTCTATTGGGAAAAAAGTTACGTTTAAACCTAACACCCTAACATATACCCCTGAGTCTAAACACCCCTAATCTGCTGTCCCCGACATCGCCGACGCCTGCCTACAGTTATTAACCCCTAATCTGCTGCTCCCCATATAGCGCCACCTAAATAAAGGTATTAACCCCTAATCTCCCACTCCCGATATCGCTGCCACATTACTAAAGTTATTAACCCCTATTCCTCCGCACCCCAACATCGCCGCAACTAAATAAAGTTATTAACCCCTAAACCTCTAGCCTCCCACATCAATACCACTAAATAAACCTATTAACCCCTAAACCACCAGCCCCCCAAATCGCAACAACCTAAATTAAACTATTAACCCCTAAACCTAACCCTAACGTAACCCTAACCCTAACACCCCCTAACTTTAACATAATTAAAATAGATCTAAATTAAACTTATAATTATTAACTAAATAATTTATATTTAAAACTAAATACTTACCTGTGAAATAGAACCTAAGCTAGCTACATATATTCCCTAACTCCTCCTCTCTTTGTTGGAGACACTGTGGGGGGACGGGAACCTTATCACACATCTGGTGGTTATGTCCATTGCGGCAAACATATTGGAAAGATATAATTAAATGCATAAATGCCACACTAGGACTCAATATTACACTCTCCCCCTGTATAGTTCTGTTACATGACACCCCCCTATTTCCTGTGTATACCGTAGACAGTTATTCTGCTGTCTCCTCAACTGTGCTAAACAACTAATACATAGATTCTGGAAGTCCACACAGACCCCTAATTTCTCCATGTGGTTGAGAGAAGTGGATTACATTTGGGGCGCAATCAAATATACGGCGCAGGTTTCGGCGCAAGCGTGGGAACCTGCGACGCCCGTAATTTCACCTCGCACATCGGGGTATTACATATACCCCGCCGGCAGTTCATAAAGTGCCGTAAGTCTGATAAACTAGCGATGTCCAGAAATAAGCGTAAAGACAAATTTCTGGATTCGTCAGTGATTTACGGCACTTTAGAAACTGCCGGTGCCTAAGAAAAGTAAAGAAAATAACAAATCTCCCGTAAAAGTCTAACACGCCTCCCAAAAATAAGCCCAACACGTAAAACCCCTATATCCGCAATCCCCCCTCTCATTACTAATAATAAATGTATTAACCCCTAGACCGACAACCCCCCACAACGCAATATGCCTATTTAATCTATTAACCCCTATATCCGCCATCAAACCCACACCGCAAGTAATAACTCAATAATTAACCCCTAAACCGCCATAGCCTATTAAATGTAATAACCCCTAATCTGCCGCAGTCAACGTCGCTGCCACTATAATAAATTTATTAACCCCTAAACCTAAGACTAATCCTAACCCTAACACCCCCCTAACTTAAATATTATTTAAATAAATCTAAATAAATTTACTATTATTAACTAAATTATTCCTATTTAAAACTAAATACTTACCTATAAAATAAACCCTAAGGCCTAGATTTGGAGTTTGGCGGTAGCCGTGAAAACCAGCGTTAGAGGCTCCTAACGCTGGTTTTAGGCTACCGCCGGTATTTGGAGTCACTCAAAAAAGGGTCTAACGCTCACTTTTCAGCCGCGACTTTTCCATACCGCAGATCCCCTTACGTCATTTGCGTATCCTATCTTTTCAATGGGATCGTTCTAACTCCGGTATTTAGAGTCCTGTCTGAAGTGAGCGTTAGAAATCTAACGACAAAACTCCAGCCGCAGAAAAAAGTCAGTAGTTAAGAGCTTTCTGGGCTAACGCCGGTTCATAAAGCTCTTAACTACTGTGCTCTAAAGTACACTAACACCCATAAACTACCTATGTACCCCTAAACCGAGGTCCCCCCACATCGCCGCCACTCGATTAAATTTTTTTGACCCCTAATCTGCCGACCGCCACCTACGTTATACTTATATACCCCTAATCTGCTGCCCCTAACACCGCCGACCCCTGTATTATATTTATTAACCCCTAACCTGCCCCCCACAACGTCGCCGCCAGCTACCTACAATAATTAACCCCTAATCTGCCGACCGCAAAGCGCCGCCACCTACATTATAGCTATGTACCCCTAATCTACTGCCCCTAACACCGCCGACCCCTATATTATATTTATTAACCCCTAATCTGCCCCCCACAACGTCGCCGCCAACTACCTACAATAATTAACCCCTAATCTGCCGACCGCAAAGCGCCGCTACTTAAGTTATACTTATGTACCCCTAATCTGCTGCCCCTAACACCGCCGACCCCTATATTATATTTATTAACCCCAAATCTGCCCCCCACAACGTCGCCTCCACCTGCCTACACTTATTAACCCCTAATCTGCCGAGCGGACCGCACCGCTACTCTATTAAATTTATTAACCCCTAAAGTTAATTCTAACCCTAACCCTAACACCCCCCTAAGTTACATATAATTTTATTCTAACGAAATAAATTAACTCTTATTAAATAACTTATTCCTATTTAAAGCTAAATACTTACCTGTAAAATAAACCCTAATATAGCTACAATATAACGAATAATTACATTGTAGCTATTTTAGGATTAATATTTATTTTACAGGCAACTTTGTAATTATTTTAACCAGGTACAATAGCTATTAAATAGTTAAGAACTATTTAATAGTTACCTAGTTAAAATAATAACAAAATTACCTGTAAAATAAATCCTAACCTAAGTTACAATTAAACCTAACACTATACTATCATTAAATTAATTAAATAAAATACCTACAATTACCTACAATTAAACCTAACACTACACTATCAATAAATTAATTAAATACAATATGTACAAATAACTACAATGAAATAAACTAACTAAAGTACAAAAAATAAAAAAGAACTAAGTTACAAAAAATAAAAAAATATTTACAAACATAAGAAAAATATTACAACAATTTTAAACTAATTACACCTACTCTAAGCCCCCTAATAAAATAACAAAGACCCCCAAAATAAAAAATGCCCTACCCTATTCTAAATTACTAAAGTTCAAAGCTCTTTTACCTTACCAGCCCTGAACAGGGCCCTTTGCGGGGCATGCCCCAAAGAATTCAGCTCTTTTGCCTGTAAAAAAACCCATACAATACCCCCCCCCAACATTACAACCCACCTCCCACATACCCCTAATCTAACCCAAACCCCCCTTAAATAAACCTAACACTAAGCCCCTGAAGATCTTCCTACCTTGTCTTCACCATGCCAGGTATGACCGTCCATTCCAGGCTCCGATATCTTCATCTAAGCCCAAGCGGGGGCTAGACATCCATCATCCGACGGCTGAAGAAGTCCAGAAGAGGCTCCAAAGTCTTCATCCTATCCGGGAAGAAGAGTAGATCCGGACTGGCAACCATCATCTTCCAAGCGGCATCTTTTATCTTCATCCGATGAGGACCGGCTCCATCCTGAAGACCTCCACCGCGGACCCATCTTCATCCAGCGACGTCCAACTGAAGAATGACGGTTCCTTTAAGGGACGTCATCCAAGATGGCGTCCCTCGAATTCCGATTGGCTGATAGGATGCTATCAGCCAATCAGAATTAAGGTAGGAAAATTCTGATTGGCTGATGGAATCAGCCAATCAGAATCAAGTTCACTCCGATTGGCTGATCCGATCAGCCAATCAGATTGAGCTCGCATTCTATTGGCTGATCAGAACATCCCAAGTCCTAAAGTTAGCTCGTGTCAGCTGTCGCTCGCTCACAAACATTTTACTTTCAACTTGTAATATGCGCTGGCAGTGTTTACATATCCATACCATTTTAAGGGAAGTTTTGGTTGCCTTAGAGGTAGATTATACTGTCACTATTGATTAGGGTTGTCACCTTTTCTGGAAAAAAATACTGGCTATGCTCATTAGCAGACATTGCATAAATAATTATACAGCAAGGAACTAACGACTGATATTAATCATTGGTTTCAGGGCCAGCTCAAGACATTGGGGTAGATTTAACAAGGATCGAATGGCCCTTGTTCTCCTTGTTTCCATGCCGGAAACAGCAGTTATGAAGCAGCATTCTAAAGACCGCTGCTCCATAACTTGTACGCTGCCTCTGAGGCAGCGGTCTTCAATCCAGCCCGATCCTATACAATCGGGCTGATTGACACCCCCTGCTGGTGGCCGATTGGCTGCAAATCTACAGGGGGCAGCATTGCACAAGCAGTTCTGCCTGTGTAATGATAAATGCCAACAGTATATGCTGTCGGCATTCAGCGATGTCCGTCAGACATGATATGCTACATGTCGGACAGACATTGGGAAATCTATCCCATTGTGCTGCCTGGGTCCGAGAATGAAATGACGCCCCCATAGTAAAATTACTGACTACCAAATCAATCCATTAGCCTGGCCACCCCCGTACTAAGCAATCCTGCATGCAACCCATGCTTTTAAACTTCTGGAAAATATATTTAACTTATCACATCTAATTTTTTACTGTTAATCTGATTTATTATAACTTTAACAGCGCTGCATAATCTCTTGGAGCTCTACATATAACTGATAATAAAATATTATTAATAATAATAATAGCTATAATGGTTACTTTTTGCACGACATAACATAAAAAATGGTGGCTCTGCACAACATTCCTGGAACATATGCAACATGAGGCCAGGAGAAAATGTGCATTACTTAAAAACAATTGTATGTCTGTGTGTGTGCATATATATATATATATATATATATATATATATATATATATACATTCAAATTATTATATGTGCGTATATATGTGGTGGCATGTTTGTAATATATATATATATATATATATATATATATATATACACAGTATCTCGCAAAAGTGAGTACACCCCTCATATTTTTGTAAATATTTTATTATTTCTTTTCATGTGACAACACTGAAGAAATGACACTTTACTACAATGTAAAGTAGTGAGTGTACAGCCTGTATAACAGTGTAAATTTGCTGTCCCCTAAAAATAACTCAACACACAGCCATTAATGGCTAAACCGTTGGTAACAAAAGTGAGTACACCACTAAATGTCCAAATGTGGCCCAATTAGCCATTTTCCCTCCCTGGTGTCATGTGACTCATTAGTGTTAAAAGTTCTCAGGTATGAATGGGGAGCAGGTGTGTTAAATTTGGTGTTATCACTCTCACACTCTCTCATACTGGTCACTGGAAGTTAAACATGGCACCTCATGGCAAAGAACTCTCTGAGGATCTGAAAAAAAGAATTGTTGCTCTACATAAAGATGGCCTAGGCTATAAGAAGATTGCCAAGACCCTGAAACTGAGCTGCAGCACGGTGGGCAAGACCATACAGCGGTTTCACAGGACAGGTTACACTCAGAACAGGCCTTGCCATGGTCGACCAAAGTAGTTGAGTGCACGTGCTCAGCGTCATATCCAGAGGTTGTCTTTGGGAAATAGACGTATGAGTGCTGCCAGCATTGCTGCAGGGGTTGAAGGGGTGGGTCATCCCAGAAGGAAGCCTCTTCTAAAGATGATGCACAAGAAAGCCCGCAAACAGTTTGCTGAAGACAAGCAGACTAAGGACATGGAATACTGGAACCATGTCCTGCGGTCTGATGAGACCAAAATAAACTTATTTGGTTCAGATGGTGTCAAGCGTGTGTGATGGCAACCAAGTGAGGAGTTCAAAGACAAGTGTGTCTTGCCTACAGTCAAGCATGGTGGTGGGAGTGTCATGGTCTGGGCTTGCATGAGTGCTACCGGCCCTTGGGAGCTACAGTTCATTGAGGGAACCATGAATGCCAACATGTACTGTGACATACTGAAGCAGAGCATTATCACCTCCCTTCAGAGACTGGGCCGCAGGGCAGTATTACAACATGATAACAACCCCAAACACACCTCCAAGACGACCACTGCCTTGCTAAAGAAGCTGAGGTTAAAGGTGATGGACTGGCCAAGCATGTCTCCAGACCTAAACCCTATTTAGCATCTGTGGGGCATCCTTAAATGGAAGTTGGAGGTGCGCAAGGTTTTTAACATCCACCAGCTCCGTTATGTTATAATGGAGGAGTGGAAGAGGACTCCAGTGGCAACCTGTGAAACTCTGGTGAACTCCATGCCCAAGAGGGTTAAGGCAGTGCTGGAAAATAATGGTGGCCAAACAAAATATTGACACTTTGGGCCCAATTTGGACATTTCCACTTAGGTGCATACTCACTTTTGTTGCCAACGGTTTAGACATTAATGGTTGTGTGTTGAGTTATTTTGAGGGGACAGCAAATTTACACTGTTATACAGGCTGTACACTCACTGCTTTACATTGTTGCAAAGTGTCATTTCTTCAGTGTTGTCACATGAAAAGATATAATAAAATATTTACAAAAATGTGAGGGTTGTACTCACTTTTGTGAGATACTGTATATAATATATATATAAATATGAGAAAGTACTCATAGGAGTTTATATAGAGGAGAAATACATTTTGCTTCACTAAATATAATACTCAGAGTACTTTGTGCATATTTTAGCTATTTAAATCATTAGTGCATTTTCCTTTGATTATATATTATGAAAAAGCTTAATTAACTTACACAAATGCTATTATCCTTCTTATCTAGGCATCTTAAGGGTTAAGGATTTAAGCTATTCATCCTGCTCCACTTCACAGAACACAGCCTTAAATTGAGCATAGCAGCATGCTATAAATCTGTAAATAATGTGGAGCAAGGACAGAGCATGCACTGGCTGCAATAAACTAAAGCGAGAGATCTCTGTGCTTTCCTCCATGCGGCTAACTCCATTTTTTGATGTGCAGCTACTTTCAATCAATAGTTTTCCTAGCCTAGCAGACGGAGGTATGCTAATTATATTAGTTTCTTACCTTCTTGGGGGCCATGAATGGTTGCTCTTCAAGAGAATTTTTTTTAGATGCTGGATGCCTCCTCACAGTTGAATTGCCAACTGGACAGTGTCAGATGTGGTCATGCAACTCCAGGGCCCAGGCAGATCACATTTGCTGGCCACTCCCCCCACAGTGGCAGACCTGGCTCCAAGTCACACCTACAACCTTTTCTAGCCTGGAAGTTCCGCCACTGGAGAGGATAAAAAAATAAATAAATATTTGTAAAAAAAAAAAAAAAAATTCTGATTGATTTACATTCTAACATACTGAGAAGAAGTTTCCCCATTATGGGCTTGAGCATTAATTGCGCTAGAAGTAAGCTTTTTGCACTCAAACAAGCCGAACTTACAATATCACGTATGGGTTCAAATATTCCTGCATAGAAGTCAATGGAGAAAAAAAGTGGGAAAAAACACCCCACTCGCAAACCGATCGCATATTCTCATGTGCGCTAACCCAACATGAAAATATGAATATTTCACATTCCAATGTTCTTCACATGGCAGAATATGTTCTATTTATTCAAAAATACATATTTCTACATATATCTGGGGGGTTTTGGTACAATATATATATCTATACCTATATATATATATAGAAGATTATAGATATTTATTTATATATATATATATATATATATATATATATATATAGATAGATAGATAGATAGATAGATAGATAGATAGATAGATAGATAGATAAATATGTGATGTGCAGAACATTGGAATGTATTTTTTTTTACTAAATACATAGTTTAAACCTTTATTATATGAATATTTCATAAATATGCTTTTACGTGTTTTCATCTACTTAACTGCAAAGAGCTCCAAAGCACTTACACACACACATATATATATATATATTTATATGTACTGTATGTCTTATGTGTGTTCATATGTATTTATGTGTTTATATGTGTATATATGTTTGTAAATACACATATACTAATATAAATACATACATACAGTATGTACACACATATACACATGTACAGTATATATAAATACATATACCTCTTTAGACATGTTTATGCATGTATCTCAATGTTAAAGCCATTTGCCTGCCATTTTTTTCTGACACCTGAGACCCCATATCTTTGAGCCCTTATTTCTTCTGTGTGCAATATTTTTTTAATATTTTTTATTAGTGTTATTATGAGTAATAATTTTTATTAGATAGTGTTATTATGAGTATAACTGTACTTTATGTATTTTTTAAGTGTTTTGTGGCGTTTTTAGTTTCGTAAAACAGTTAACCAAAGTTCTGAGGATGTGGCAATCACTCTAGTGTAAATCACGATTGCACTCAAGCGATCAGGTTTACTTTCAACTCGTATTACAAGCAATAAGCCCGTCAAGCGCAAATAACCGCAATAAACCCCTTATTGCTCACACGCAAACGTTTTCACTTCACTGGTAATATGGACCTATATCATCTTTATTTCTAGATTTACTCTTTAACTTCAACTTTGACTTCAGCCTTAAAAATACCGGCTGCATTGGTAAAATGCTGGCTGGGCTGTTACGCTACTACTGATAAACAACTTCTTAAAAGAATCAATACAAAACAGACAAATGGTACTTCAGCCGCTTCACAGTCATGGTTAGAAAATCAACCTACCATAGAGCTCCTTGACTCCTCAGGTATCCTTCCAAGGGTCTATAATTGTCTCAGTGATTGAACAGAATAGAGCAAACTCAAAATGCAAAAGGTCTGTGATCAACTCCAACACAATCCTCTTCCTTTCCTTGCTCTTTATATGTTGTAAGCCTCATGGTCACTGACTCGGATGCAGTTCCATTTGCCATATTTTATTTGCAGTCTCTCCATTTAAGGATGTCGTGGAATGGAGATTACAAGGATCTGTCTAGGCAGATCCTATTGGACCACAAGATGAGACAGTCTTTTACAAGGGAAGGACTCACCATTCCCTTGTTCAAGCGCCATCTTTTCTTTGGCCTGCGTGGGTTGTGATCCCCACAGACTCCAGCCTGAATTATTGGGGTGTGGTCTGTGGTTTTCAGAGAGCTCAAGTAGTTTTGTCTCCTCGGTAGGCAAGATTCCTAATAAAGATTATGTATCGCTGTGCAATCTTTAGGACCATTTTGAGTTGGCTCAACCTCAGGCACCTCAGTGGCTTACATCAATCACCAGAGCAGAACTTGCAGTTCTGTTGTGATGAAAAAGTCCTGGGAGAGAATTACTGGAAGGCAGACATTCTCAGTTGGATAATACCTTCACCCAGAGGAATTGTCTTTGAATCAGTATGTGTTTGACCATATAAAGGGGTGCCAGGGCATGTCAGAGATAGATCTCATGGCCTCATGCTTAAATCACAATTTGCCCAGATGTTGTGCCAGGTCTTTGCATTCTCAGGAGGATCTAATAGATGCACTGGTGGTTATCTGGGTGTTCAAGTAGATTCACATGTTCCTTATTTATATTGCTAACCATGGTAATAACCAGAATAAAAAAAAAAGCTTCAGTCATTTTGATTGCTCTGGCTTGGCCTATGAGGATTTAGTATGCAGATTTGATTAAAATGTCCTTATGCCAGCCTTAGTGGCTTCCTCTTGGAAAGGACGTTCTTCCTCAAGGGGTTTTCTTTCATCAAGACTCTATATGATGGAGTAATTGATACTTTGATTAAAACCAGAAAGCCTTTAACCAGATGTATATGTCACAAAGTGTGTAAAACCTGTTTAATCTGGTGTACTAGTTCTCGAGTTTCTACAGGATGGTCTGGAGAAAGGCTTATCGTCTAGTTCTCTTAAAGGTCAGATTTCAGCCTTATCCATTATGTATCACAAGAAAATTGGCAGGATCCCTGATATCCAGACCAATTTTTCAGGTTAATCCTTCCTCTTCTCTTTAAGCTGGTATAACACAAGTCTTTTGAACATCCACATTAGATATATCATCTCCAATAACAATACACAGTTTTGTGTATCATAGAAAACATTTAAATACATTCTGCAAATTGCAACCAATGGGAAAGAAGGAAAATTGTTAAATAAAAGCATAATGATACTGGTCTTTCATTTAAAAAAAGTCTTTTAAAGGGTGAAACATTTTGATCTGAGATCTGGACTGTTCATTGTTTAACTATAGTGGTTTCCAAATACCTTATTTTAAACCATGTGGAGCTCAAGATAATATTATATGAACAAAGGGGTAACCCTATCTTTAATTAGCTTTACAGGAGATGGAACGGGAACGTGTGGACGAAAATCCCTGCGGGAACGTGTGGACGAGAATCCCTGAGTGATGTTTAGCAGGTGGGCATTGTAGCCACTTTCTGGAGACTTTATTCAGTTACCTGGCAGATGAACAACATTCTCATTACCTTTTCTTTCATAAGATGGTGATATATGTATATATATATATATATATATATATATATATATATATATATATATATATATATATATACAGGGAGTGCAAAATTATTAGGCAAGTTGTATTTTTGAGGCTTAATTTTATTATTGAACAACAACCATGTTCTCAATGAACCCAAAAAACTCATTAATATCAAAGCTGAATATTTTTGGAAGTAGTTTTTAGTTTGTTTTTAGTTATAGCTATTTTAAGGGGATATCTGTGTGTGCAGGTGACTATTACTGTGCATAATTATTAGGCAACTTAACAAAAAACAAATATATACCCATTTCAATTATTTATTTTTACCAGTGAAACCAATATAACATCTCAACATTCACAAATATACATTTCTGACATTCAAAAACAAAACAAATACAAATCAGTGACCAATATAGCCACCTTTCTTTGCAAGGACACTCAAAAGCCTGCCATCCATGGATTCTGTCAGTGTTTTGATCTGTTCACCATCAACATTGCGTGCAGCAGCAACCACAGCCTCCCAGACACTGTTCAGAGAGGTGTACTGTTTTCCCTCCTTGTAAATCTCACATTTGATGATGGACCACAGGTTCTCAATGGGGTTCAGATCAGGTGAACAAGGAGGCCATGTCATTAGATTTTCTTCTTTTATACCCTTTCTTGCCAGCCACGCTGTGGAGTACTTGGACGCGTGTGATGGAGCATTGTCCTGCATGAAAATCATGTTTTTCTTGAAGGATGCAGACTTCTTCCTGTACCACTGCTTGAAGAAGGTGTCTTCCAGAAACTGGCAGTAGGACTGGGAGTTGAGCTTGACTCCATCCTCAACCCGAAAAGGCCCCACAAGCTCATCTTTGATGATACCAGCCCAAACCAGTACTCCACCTCCACCTTGCTGGTGTCTGAGTCGGACTGGAGCTCTCTGCCCTTTACCAATCCAGCCACGAGCCCATCCATCTGGCCCATCAAGACTCACTCTCATTTCATCAGTCCATAAAACCTTAGAAAAATCAGTCTTGAGATATTTCTTGGCCCAGTCTTGACCTTTCAGCTTGTGTGTCTTGTTCAGTGGTGGTCGTCTTTCAGCCTTTCTTACCTTGGCCATGTCTCTGAGTATTGCACACCTTGTGCTTTTGGGCACTCCAGTGATGTGGCAGCTCTGAAATATGGCCAAACTGGTTGCAAGTGGCATCTTGGCAGCTGCACGCTTGACTTTTCTCAGTTCATGGGCAGTTATTTTGCGCCTTGGTTTTTCCACACGCTTCTTGCGACCCTGTTGACTATTTTGAATGAAACGCTTAATTGTTCGATGATCACGCTTCAGAAGCTTTGCAATTTTAAGAGTGCTGCATCCCTCTGCAAGATATCTCACTATTTTTGACTTTTCTGAGCCTGTCAAGTCCTTCTTTTGACCCATTTTGCCAAAGGAAAGGAAGTTGCCTAATAATTATGCACACCTGATATAGGGTGTTGATGTTATTAGACCACACCCCTTCTCATTACAGAGATGCACATCACCTAATATGCTTAATTGGTAGTAGGCTTTCGAGCCTATACAGCTTGGAGTAAGACAACATGCATAAAGAGGATGATGTGGTCAAAATACTCATTTGCCTAATAATTCTGCACACAGTGTATATCTATATACACATATATATATATATATATATATATATATATATATATATATATATACTGTATATATATATATATATATATATATATATATATAATCAGCTGGAGAGCACTCTCACTTCTCAGGTCACTCTGCCAGGGTGCATGCAGGGGTTGAATAATATTAGTGAACAGAGGCAGCACTCACTGGTCTTTTTTAAATGTGCAATTTATTTTGTGACGTTTCAGGGACCGTAACCCCTTCCTCAGACAGAGAACACATAGACAATGCATACATTTATGCAAACCTAGACCAATGAGACATAAGACCCACCCCCAAAAGTGAAAAAACTGCCAAAAGGTTGTCATAGCAACCTCATAAACAATGTACACACCCACACAGCTCACCCAATAGACAGGCAAGAAAACATGTAACATCAGATCCTAACAGTTCTCATCTATTCACTAGTAGTCCTCATGTACAATGTAAACTAAATAAACAGAACATAAACTGCTGATTAAATGAGATGTGCCTGGACTGTGCCTTACTGGCATTCTGGAGCTTTGTCTTTGTGTCATAACAATTAGGCTGCTGCGTCAGCATACGTATCTCTGTAGCCTATGCTCAGAGTGGAGTGTTTGTCTTTTACATGCCTCTATGTCCTATCAAGTGCTCTCTACTTTTAATTGACTGAACACATTCCAATAGTCTCCTCCCCTTAAATCTCTTACCCCTATTACCCTTTCAGGTACCTCTTGCTCATCTAATTTTCTTTTGTGCTTTGCTATATATACTACTCCCCTCACGCCTAGCTTAGGAGCCCCTCTATTACCCCATAGCGTTCACTTCTCTGTTTGCCCTCTAATACAGAGCACCCCAGGAGGGTGGTCAAATCATTAGTTTAGCTCCCATCCAGCCCCCCCAGAGTGTTATTTACTCCCTCTTAAAGGGTGAGCATACCGAGGTACTAGATATAGCAGTGAAGTTACCCCTTTGCCTACTGTTGCACTATAACCTTTTCCTAAGTGAACTACTCCCTTCTCTTTCACTTCTTCTCTGCATTGTACCTTATTGATATTGATATTGATTGTGGGTTCCACAGGGAGGGACTAGTTGCTCTGGTCCCCCTAGCGCATCCCCCTTTCCGGCCCAGCTTGTCTGGGTTGGTCACTGCCACTTTCTCTTTCCCCTTCCTACTGGTTATATCCCCTTTCCCTGAGGTGTGTGGGGGTGCTTAGGG
Source organism: Bombina bombina (assembly GCF_027579735.1). Taxonomy (NCBI): domain Eukaryota; kingdom Metazoa; phylum Chordata; class Amphibia; order Anura; family Bombinatoridae; genus Bombina; species Bombina bombina. The sequence goes on along the minus strand of NC_069501.1, from coordinate 556,201,815 downwards.
ACCATTACAATCACTGGTAGCAGGCCCACTAGCTGGCCCTTTTTGAGTCAAATGTATGTGTTAGAATAACATGTGCCAGACGTAACCTGTATTTGAGGGTCGTATTTAGCTCCGCTCTCGCATCCTATTAGCTACAAATGTTCTAACCAATTGTCAGAGTTTAGCCTAGGATAACCTAGTTGAATGTTATAATTTGTGCAAATATCTCAATGTTCTAACAACTATTCTCTGTGTAAGTGGTCAGGGTTGGGCTTCTTTGTAGATTTCCGAGGCAGCATCAGACCTCCTTACAAACCTAACCATGTCGCACTCCGCCAGAAAAAATTCCAGGACCCCGGCGGCAGCGAAAAAGACTGTCCTAGATCACTTCTCTCAGTCACGTAAGGCGTCCAACCCTGAGAGGAAGGATGTCAGTGATCCAGAATCACAGGACAAAGGCTCGCAATCGAGCTCTCAGTCTGCCGCTCATTTCAATCACTACATCACTGAAAGCACTTTACAAAAATTGCTCGCAGCGCAGAACTAAAAAAAGATATCGCTGAAATTGGCGATAGAGTGGACTCCCTCGAGCGCCAACAAGACGACCTAGCTACCGACCACTCGAACCTGTTGTCTTATCTGGAAAGCCTAGCTGAACAAATTTCCCAGCTCGAGTCAAAGTTAGCAGATGTAGAGGACAGAGCCAGAAGGAACAATGTCCGGTTCAGAGGCATTCCAGAGACGGTCGCCACGGGCGATCTACAGGGTTTCCTTGTCTCCCTATTTACCGCCCTTCTAGGCCCCCTGGAGGGAAATATGCACGCCATGGAAAGGGCCCACAGGTTCTCGGAAACCGCAGGGAGTTTGGTCTCCTCAGGAGGCGAGGTTGCCAATCAACTTGTTGCAACTTTGTGCAATCTTTAGAGCTCTCTATAGTTGTCCCCTGTTAAGACAAGAGTCTTTTCTGAAGTTCCAGTCAGACAATGTCACAGCAGTGGCTTACATCAATCACCAAGGCAGCACTCGATGTGCCTTAGCAATGAAAGAGGTAGCCCACTTTCCGATTTGGGCAGGACACCATCACTGCATGAATTCAGCAATTCACATTCAAAGTGTGGACAATTAGGAAGCAGACTTCCTCGGTTGTCAGTTCCTTTACCCCAGGGAATTGTTGATGTCTGACCAGATTGTGAATCATTGGGGTAAGGCCAGACATAGAACTCATGGCCTCTCACTTGAAATACAAGCTATCCTAGTATTTTGAGATATTTTGAGATCCAGAAGCAACTCTAATAGATGCATTAGTGATTCCCTGGTCCTTCAATCTGATTTAAATTATTATTATTTTACCAACCAGGATAATAGCAAGGATAAAACATGAAAGGACTTCAGTGTTTCTAATTGCTCTTGGAAGGCCTCGCAACTTGGTATGCAGAAATGATACAAGTGTCCTCTGCCAGCCTGTGATTGAACACATTTTGTCTTAGTGATGTTTTCCAGATCAAGTGATAGACATTTTTTTCAGGCCAGAAGAACATATTACAAGATGCATTGATCACATAGTCTGGGGATTTTTCTTTCATGGTGTGAGTCTAAGAACTACTGCTGGAAATCTTTCAGAATTCATTTTAATTCTTACATTCTTTTCAAGATGGTCTGGTAAGGGTTTATCAGCCAGTTCATTAAAGGGACCATTAATAACAGTAGCATTGCATAATCCTATAAGTGCACAATAAAAAGCAATAGCACTTACTCAGAAATTCAAATTATCAATAGATTTTTTTCAGAAAAAAATCAAAGATTGTTTTTATTTCTTGGACACTGTACCGTATGACATGCATCCGGCAATTACTGACTCATATACATATACACTGTGATCTCTTACACATGCTCAATAGGAGCTGGCGCCTAAGAATGTGTTCAAATAAAAATATCTGAGTAAAAAATGATAATGGCAGTAAACTGGAAAGTTATTCAAAATAACATACTTTATCTAAATCATGAAAATGTAATTTTGACTTCAGTGTCCCTTTAAAGGACATATTTTTGTCTTATCAGTCTTGTAATTACAAGAAGATTTTGAGATATCCTGACATTCCAGCTTTTGTTAAAACTTTTGTCAGGAGAAGACCTGTTATCAGGCCTGTTATCTTGCGTTTGAAGATTCTTCAGGCTCAGCTATTTGAACCTATGTATGGTCTGGACATTGAACTGTTGTCTTGAAAGGTTCTCTTTTTCTTGGCCATTTCTTTGGCCAGAAGAGTATCTCAGCTTTCTGATCTATCTTGCAATTCTCCTTACCAGATTTTTCATCAGGATAAGGAAGCTTTAAGAAAAAACTACACTTTCCTTCATAAGGTTGTTTCTTCAGAAAACATCAAAAAGGAAATTGTAGTCCATCTCTCTGTCTAGTGCCAACACCAAAAAAAGGTTAAAGAGAGATTACTTCATAACTTGAAGTTTTTCTTCTATTTCTTCCATTTATTAGGTTCCTTCAAGGGACAAAAATCTAATACAAACACCCTGGCTTGAAGTTTTAATTCATGTAGCATACCTAAGAGCAGGGAAGTCTTTTCATGAATGAATTACTGCTCATTCTACCAGAGAATTTGCTATCTCTTGGGCTTTCAAAAAATTATGCTTTCATCATTTCTATCGTTCATCTTTACATACCCTTACCAAATTCTACGATTTTTACGTTTGCCTCTTCTGAAGCTATTTTTAGTAGGAAAGTTCTATAGGTTGCAGTGCCTGTTTAATACCTCTAACTGCCTTAACTTTTTTCTATTTCATGGTGATCTGGTGGACTTCACAACTTGGGTATAGGATCCCACATGTGATAGCTCATCGATTCTCACAATTTATTTTTTTTAAATTATGCTTACCTGATAAAAATTTTTTATTATTATTATTATTTTTTATTGAGGATATTACATAAATAAATGAATGAAATAATGGTAATAATGTAATGTAATATAATAATGTAATAAATGAATGAAATAATGGTAATATAGAATACAGTTATACAGATATTTTTGTAGTATTTGTGAGATTAGTTTGTATTCAAAAGATGTAGTCCTCCATTTTATCCCCATGTTGAGGGAGGACGCTTTTGGTCCTGTTCTAACAGTTGAAAATTGGGGGTTTTCCACAATTAAAACAGATATAAGTATTACAGAAATAACATCAAACTTGATATATATAAGTAGTGCAAAAATAACAGATGTTACAAATAGCCAGAACTAAGTTGATTTACATAAATTACAACCACATCTTTAACATCGCAGACAGATAATTGTTTTAACCTTCATCTATCCAGAGCCGAACCTCATTACAAATTCTTGTGCAAGTTCAGGAGCAGTGTCATTACTAAGCTCGTATAAGCCCGCCCCACACCACCATGGCTGCTGGTGGCATGAGGGGAATCTAACCTTTATATATAATGTGTGCTAAATCTTAAGATTTTTTTAAAGTTAATGGATTGCCATATATTTGGGTATAAGAATTTTTGGAGCATGTATGACTATATGGACAGTTTAGTGTTAAAGTTTTGTAAAACATCATTACAGTACTTTTCCGTATAAGAAGAAAATAAGTAAAACATTACAGCTTCCCAAACAGGACTTTAAAGCTGATCAATGGTTATTCATTATTCAGTCTCAGCCTCCAGAGTTTATTTGCATCGGGTAGTTAGCTTTAATGGTGAGTGTATTTAACATGTTCCGATTCCTTGTTGCGCCATATTGTATGTAAGGATATTTTCCTATCTCTACGGAGACTTGCAAAGCGTCCGGTGGTCTGACCATAGACAAGGGCTTTGCTGATGCTGATTCCACAGCTCTCCAAGGCCCCTCCTCAAGACCCCGGGGCAGCCGCTCTGACTCCGGTCTCAAAAAGGTTTGAGTCGGTGTTCTTACCAGGTCAGAAGGTTCCTGCAATTAAGGCAGTTTGGTGATTGATCTTCGTATATCGTTAGCATTATCAGAGCTGGAATTCAACTCTGTAACTTGGGTCGTGTGTGTAATCGGATCAGTTGCCATATTAGAGTAGTTAACATTGTAGTTTTGCTTAAATGTGTCCGTTGGTGACAAGAAGGATGTCCCTGTGATGTTGTCTTTGTTTGTGGTCACCGGTAGCGGGCGAAAGCCATGCCATGTTGTCTGCATGTCAGGAGGTATGATGGGGTGAACCGGCTGGTAGAGTTCCCCTGCTAGCTGCATACTGGGTTGTATGGCCCTCCTGGGCCCTAAGGATAGGCCACACTCTAGAATCTTGAGTTGCGGTGTTGTCCGTATCTTCGAAATAGCTGGCGGCACTCTCTGCATAAGATTTTGAAGTTCTTGTTCTGAAGGAGCTTTATCAATTAGAGGCTGGAACAATGCTTCTAGTTTGAGTATAATAAGGCCTTGCATTATGGAGAGTTTCTCATTCCTCGTGTCGGCTGCAATGGGCAACATTTTTCCTTCCTGCATAACTAAGGTATTCAGTAGATTAACTCTGTCAGAGAAAACAGATGATACTGAATGTCTTTTGACGTATCGAGATGGGTTTATCTTGTGCTCAGTTCTGGTTGTACACCACGGATAACCGGCGGGGGGGGGGGGGTATGCTGCCTGTAAATTCACTGCTGTTACAGGCCTCAAATGTCCTTTTCCGACCCTGGGGTCATACATACAGCAAGATAAAGATAAATGGTTTTGTATAATACTTAGGAGCACGAAAGTTATCGTGTTGTTGTAGGATGCTGTGTTTGTGGGTTGATAATCAGCGGGTTATAAGCCACTCTCCTGGAGCTCCAGAAAAATGTGACTGTACAGAGCCGCTGCTAGGTCACGCCCCCGTATTTTTACATTTTGTTTTAAAGTTGTGGCAATAAAACATTTTTTAAATTATACATCACCTTTGAGTGTAATCACTTTTGTGTTTGGACTTGTGGCGGTTTGGTTCACCACCTATGGTTTGCGCCATGCATTACAATGGGATTTGAAATACACATAAGAGTTCAGAGTTTGTGAACAGTGAAGAAGTGTGTGCGAGAATCAGGGGTTTGTTTATTCAAAGGGAACCATCATCCAGTAAGTGTGAAATGTAGACCAACTGCTTTAATTATGTCATTTTTATTTAATTATTAAGAATTATTTCCTCCCCAGATCTATATATGTCCCTGAAGATAGCAGGACTTATTCAGACTACTGTTGTGGTGGGTAAAAGACAAGGATCACTTAAAGAGCCATAAGATGCTATGCATGTTAGCATGGGGTTTACTAAGCTGGGCTGCAACATGTAAAAAGAAGGAATTTACTAATTTACTTTGCAGTCCGCCCTTCAAGAAATTTAGAATTTGAGGAATAGTGGAGTAAATTCCTGTTGGCCATAACATTTTGCCTATAGATTCAATGTATCTGTTACATTAACATTATAAACCCTCAAGGGGACAGGCACTTAAAGGGACATGAAACCCAAAAAAATTCTTTCTTGACTCAGATATAGAATACAATTTTAAACAACTTTCTAATTTACTTATATTATCTAATTTGTTTTATTCTCTTGGTATCATTTGTTGAAGGAGCAACAATGTACTACTGGATTTTAACTGAACACAGGTGTGAGCCAATGACAATCGGTATATATATCAGCAGCTAGATAGGTTCTTTGCTGCTCCTGAGCTTTCCTTGATAAACCTTTCAGGAATGGATAACAAGAGAAGGAAGCAAATTAAATAATAGAAGTAAATTGGAAAGTTGATTAAAATTGTATTCTCTATCTGAATCATGAAAAAAAAATTAGGTTTCATGTCCCTTTACTGAAATTGTAATGCATACAGATTTGGAAGCTAACAGATGTATTATGTATAACTGAAGGAATTGAACAAGTCTGCAGTAAACACACATGCAAATATAGAATGGCAACTGTATAGAACACACTGAGCTTGTATCAACAAAGTGCTAGTTATACTACAAAAGTGCATATCAACATCATCAGATAGGTTATTGCTATTCTCCTAAAAAAATTAAGAACATTAAAGAGCCATACAGAATATACACATTTAAAAAAATAAAAAATCCCTGTTACTAAAAAATAAAACACACAAATTAAAATGACTATTCACATTGTCTACTTTTCCTCTAATTTGCCTCCGTGATGTGTTTTTTTTTTTCCCCCTATAACTCTAGAGAGGAAAGTAGAGAATGTAATTTTTGCACTAGAATATTCTTTTAAGTTGTAGTATGTACAAGCTTTTGTTTATATAAGAATACTCCACAGTGACATACATACTGTTACAGCTGTGCATAAGCTTATACACATAGGGCATCTGACTGGCCACAGAAGCAAAAAGATCATAAAGCTCCTAGAAATCTGGGTCCAGCTTGGTCTACTCCAGGATTTCATGGATAGCATCTTCTGACATGTGCATCTCGCCTCCCTGAAGGCCAAGGATTTAATCAATTGAAGCTTCAACATTCTCACTATGAGTTGGTTGGACATATGGGCAGCATAATCACTTTCAAGGTTTATTTTAATGTTCTCTGCCAATTTCTCTTGAAAACTCTTGTTGCTTAAAATCTTCCCTCTAGCATTTTCTATCACCATTTGAGGGAAGTTCTCATCTATGAGTTCTTGCAGAGTGTCATTCTCTTGCCCAGTATCTTCTAATGATACAGCATTTGAGCTTGGCACAGCTGCACGCCACCTCCTGTGAGAGTCATTTTTTGTCTCATGAGAGAGGAGTATACAGAAGGCTGTTTTTTCTCAGGAGGTCCAAGTGAAATAATTTGTAATGTATCCCCATTGCTGTCAAGAGAGCTGTTTCCTTGAATTGAGGACTGGTTGAGAAACAAAGGATTAGCTACAACCTTTGAGATAGTTTGAGTTGTAAGTGGTGGCAATACGATTTGTGTTGAAGTTATTGGAGTAGAGATTTGTTGTCCAACACAAGATGCATTTGACCCATGTGAAGCCAAAGGTGATAAAGCCAATCTTTGTTCTCTAATATTTCTCTATTCCATTTCTTGTGCGCTCTCTAATGAGGATAAAAGACTGCAGATTCTTGCAGATTCCTAATTTGGAAAAGAGTGTGGTCAAGTTTCTTCCACAGAGAAGATAGCATAGCAGACATGTCTTCCCAAGATTTATCTTTCGATTATTTTGCTTTAAGTTATAAGTGATATTTAAAATTGTGGTCAGGTTTTTTCCAAATAGAGACAGCACACAGCCTGGGATAAAACCTTCACCCGTATAGCATATTCCTTCAAGTTGGGGCTCTCTGCTATGAATGCTTGGCAGGTTGATGTAAGTTTTTCCTGCTGCAGGTAGCCCTGCACCAGATGGACTATATCGGACGGAAGCAGCATGACTCTAGGCTCAGCTTCTCATGTCCTGACACTGGCAGCTCTCCGGGAAGGTCCCAGCTCATGCACCGAAACAAACACCCTTACTACCCAACCGTAGTTACAGCTCTCCCACGCTGAACTTGGTGTCACTTAAATTAATTTATTTAATGATGGTGAAAGTCCACAAGACCTGCCCTTGTTTTTCCATAACAGTTTGCACTTCTTTTATCCTGCTTTTTTTGCCTCCTCCTGTAGGACTGGACTTTAATCCCACATGTAATGGCTTGTGGACTCTCACCATCGTTTCATTTGTACTTCCATTAGGATTAATGCACCTTTAGTTGATCAGAGAATTTGGGGATGACAGCAGGATTCTGAACAAATATTTAATACTGTTTGCTTTTTATGCCTTGTTCTACTTCTTAGCCAACATCTACAATGGAACACTTTTAACAGATCTTCCCTTGTCCATCTGTTTAATAACCAATTACTTGTTCTTCCTAAAAAAACTTTGATGTTCATGTTCACTTAAAGTATAGCTTAGATAAATGCCATTTTTTAACTGATAAAGCTGCTAGTGCTCCCTCTGCTTTTAGATGAAAAGGCTTTCAAGAAGGGGCCACTATGTTGCCCTGAATAAAAGATGGAATTTGGTTTGAAACCTACATGTCAAATAATAAAGGACCTAACATTACCAATCTTTTTTAAAATCTATCAATTGTTAAAAAACTAAATACAATTTCTGTAAGTTCTAACATATCACTTACTACTGGAAAGGTGTCACAACACAGTAATATAATTCACTTTTTTTCATTCTAAATCTCTAATTTATATCTTTATCTTTTTAAGAACCAAACTACAGATAAATCTATTCTTGTGGACAATTTTATTTTATTTATTTATTGTTATAGCTTAAATGGACACTCAAGTCAAAATTAGCTATTACGAATCAGATAGAACATGCAGTTTAAAGACGCTTTCCAAATTACTTACGTTATCAAATTTTGCACAGTCTTTTTATATTCACACTTTCTGGGGAACAAGATCCTACTGAGCATGTGCACAAGCTCACAGGGTATACGTATACTAGTCTGTGATTAGCTGATGTCTGTCACATGATACAGGGGAACGTGCAAACAGTGTCAGCACCTATATATATACTGTTAAGATCTCACCGCAACTTGAATGTTAGGGAAAACATTGTAGTTCCAAAATAGAAAGTGTGGAACTGTACAATAAAATCTTCACCACTCACCTCCGTTTAGGTCATCGACAACGGCTGCTGTATCCTTTACCTGGATATTTTAATATTTGATGTGACCGTCCCTCTGGAAGCAGAGCCGCTTCACACTGTGGTTGTCAATTCTATCCACTTGTAGTATACAAGGAATTGACCTTCAGTGACTTGTCTAGCTCCTCTCGCTTCAGGTCTCCATCGATCCTTCGGTGTCTGACGTCATCAGACCTCACTTCCGGTATCGCGTGTCCCAGCCGTCTGTGAGGTGAGTGGACTAATGCTTGCAGGATTCCAATCCTCTGCCGTGCAAACCTCTGTTTCCAAATAATTATTTTCTCAATGAATAGGATGCACCGGAAGCCAGATAGGTGAAACAGTTAACTTTATTGAAAGAAATCTTAAAAAGCATATACAATGCTAAATGGCAATAGAATCTCCTACTTCAACGTGAGTGGTGTGTGTCCCACTCCAGGGACTGCTTGCTGACGCGTTTCGGCGCAAAAGGCCGTAATCGTATCTGCAGTCACTTGTCCTAATGATCCTTTTATATCCATTAGAACAAGCTAATAGGTTAAAAACTAACTCCACCTTCTTTTACCTGTAGTGGAACTTTAAAACACACCCACACTATGGTTTATTAGATACTTTCAAGGTAAAGAATAATTATAATGAAACAATTTCTTTCCCATTATCTATAAATGTATATTTTTTTAAAAAACCATAACCTCACTTACAGTTATTTAGACTCCTTTCTTACATGTTGCTATAATATTCTTGGACTGCTATTTGGATAAAACATTATACACTTTTGCTCTGTGAACCTTATTTAGTCTAATCTTTCTAAAGAACATTCTATACCAATTAATGTGAAAACATATATAAGTCAAGCTTTTATGTTCAATTTAGATAAGCATAATAATAATAATACAGATACAATTTTAGTGTTTATAACCTATTATCACAGTTCCAAAACTATGTCAACATCTTATAATTAATAATTCTCTTTAAGAGAAAAAATCTCTATGAAACAAGGGGGGGGGGTTAGGATCATGTAAACACTCCCAATTTCTCAAGAATCATGTCAATGCTAACTATACTCTATTGTGGACAGTAACAATCAAAACATTATGGTATTTACCCGATAATCTGCATAACTACCTATTTTGCATATAATGGTACTCTTCATTTTTATGCTCAAAGTTTTAATAACCTGTGTTATTCATAAATACCTATTAAATAGTACACTGATGAGTAACAACTCCAATTCTCTATAGCCATACTACAATAAATTGAATACTTGTATAAACAAATGGATACACAGGCTCAGTAATACTATTCCCAAAAATTGATCAGATCAAACTCGGAATTTAACCCACTGGGTATTCTTGTTCTGAGTCTGTGTATCCAATATGCTTCCCTTTTGTACAACACTTTTTCTCTATCACCTCCTCTGTACCCACATTTCACTAGTTCAATAATTTTCCATCTAAAGGATTTGGTATTACTACCATGCTCTCTTTTAAAATGTTGTACTAGAGGTGTGGTGAGTTTGCCAGCTTTAATGTTTGTTAGGTGTTCCCTTATCCTTTCTCTGGTTTCTCTCATTGTTAAACCTGTATACTGTATCCTACATTCAATGCAGGTAATAAGATATACAGCAAAACTCGATCTGCAATTCGAACATGAAGAGTGATCAAATTTTTCCCCAGTAACAGTACTTTCGAATCCATCACCTTGTTGTAAGAATTCACACGCTGTGCACTGTGAGTAACTGCACTTATATGTGCCTTTAAATCTTAACCAAGAAGAATTAATATTTGGCTTTTCAGATTTAAGCAGTGTAGGTGCTAAAATATTGCCTATGCTCCTCCCTTTTCTGAAGGCATATCTACACCCTTTTGGTATTATATGTGTTAATTTATCATCCGCTGTTAGCATTGAGAAGTGCTTCCTTAGTATGTTACAAATTTGATGATACTGTGAACTATATTCTGTGATGAATGTGACTCCCTCAAACTTATCATTATCTCTTTCCTTATGTTTGAAAAAGGATTTTCTGTCTGTTGCAGCAATCCTGTCTTTCGAAGCTTTAATCTCACTGTACTTGTATCCTCTATTAAGGAATCTCTCCTCCAACTCCAGAGCTTGTCTTTCAAATTCTATATCCAATGTACAGTTTCTCCTTAATCTAATGAACTGCACATTAAGGACAGATCTGAAGACCCTTTTTGGATGACTGCTCTGGGCATGGAGGAGAGTATTCCCTGATATAGGTTTCCTATACACTTTAGTGACTACTTTCCCATCATTGTGACCAGACATGTTCACGTCCAAATAGTTAATGCTTACAGCATCATATTCATAAGTGAACCTAATGCCTGTATCATTTGTATTGAGGTTCCCAACAAATTCTGCTGCTTCCACATCACTGCCTTTCCAGATGACCAAAAGGTCATCTATATACCTTTTGTAATACAAAATGTTCTCCTTCCAGGGTCCATCACCCGCATAGATGTGGGACAGCTCCCACCAACCCATAAATAGGTTGGCGTACGAGGGGGCAAACTTGGCCCCCATAGCTGTCCCACATCTCTGCAGGTAATAGACACCCTCAAAGATAAACATATTGTGTGTCAGCAAGAATTGCGTTACCCGCAACACATATGATCGGAAACCTTGATCATAATTAGTGTATCTTTCCAAGCAATACCCCAGTGCTTCCAAACCCTTGTCGTGTGGTATGGATGAGTACAGGGAAGTGACATCAATAGTAAGCCACCCATATCCCTGTTGCCATTGTACCTCATCCATTTCTTTCAACAATTGTTTCGTATCACATAGGTAGCTTGGTAATTGCTTCACAAGCGGCTGTAAGATTTCGTCCAACCATTTAGAAAGTGGTTCAATCATAGAACCAATCCCACTAATTATTGGTCTGCCTTTAACTGCTACCAAGGATTTATGAACCTTAGGTAGAAAGTTAAATATAGGGGTAACCGGATTTACAACTAAGAGGTAGGAACTGGTTTGTTTGTCTACATAACCTTCTTCATATCCTTCATCTATTAGATGGCTTAATTCACGTTTAAACCTTCCAGTTGGATTAAAATCTAGTATTTGATATTGTTTAGGGTCTGTAAGTTGCCGTAGTGCTTCTTGGACAAAAAAACTCTTGTCCATTACCACTACAGACCCCCCCTTATCTGCAGAACGTATTACCAGTGTGTTATTATCTTGTAAGTTTTTTAATGTTATGGACTCCAATCTAGTTAGATTGGAGTGTTTCTTCTTTTCTGTAGAATATGCTAACTGTGTTAGATCTCGTTCTACTCGCCTCTGGAATTGTTCTAGTATATTGCCACGTGAATGTATAGGATAGAATTTGCAGTTTCCAGACAAAGAGGGACCCTTATCTATTGCTCTGGGACAATTCTCACCCATTTCAATCGTCCCTTCCTCAAAAAGAGACTCCAAAACCTGTACATCACTCAACTCCTGAAAAGATAAGGCAACATTTGATGTTGTTGGATGTGGGTCAATTTCTGCATTTCTTATTTCCACATCTGTTTGTGTATTACTGTAATGTTTCTTCAGTGTGAGGTTTCTAATCAATTTGTTCACATCCACCAGTGTCTGGAATAAATTAAAGTTCTCAGATGGAACAAAATTGAGTCCATAGCTCAATACCTTTGATTCCAGTTCACTAAGTGCATGTGATGACAAATTGATTACAGATGTTAGTTGTACTTTGTTTTTGATTTTGATCTCCCTCGACGGGGTGGTAGGACTGGTCCTTTCAGTATCCCTTTTTCTACTGTATTTCCTCCCCCCCTTCTGATCCTTTTGGGGGTCTGTGAAAAACCTGGGCTATATCTGAACTGACACCCCCTCTCCAATCTGCACCTGTTGAAACACTCGATTCAGATACATTAAATTTTGACCTTGATTCCACATCAGTAGAGTTAACCTCTCTATCTGAAACTGTGACCGGTAATTCAGTGACTTGTCTAGCTCCTCTCACTTCAGGTCTCCATCGATCCTTCGGCATCTGACGTCATCAGACCTCACTTCCGGTATCGCGTGTCCCAGCCGTTTCCAAATAATTCTTTTCTCAATGAATAGGATGCACCGGAAGCCAGATAGGTGAAACAGTTAACTTTATTGAAAGAAATCTTAAAAAGCATATACAATGCTAAATGGCAATAGAATCTCCTACTTCAACGTGAGTGGTGTGTGTCCCACTCCAGGGACTGCTTGCTGACGTGTTTCGTCAGCAAGCATTGTATATGCTTTTTAAGATTTATTTCAATAAAGTTAACTGTTTCACCTATCTGGCTTCCGGTGCATCCTATTCATTGAGAAAAGAAACATGATACAGGGGGCCAGGTAATGGGGGAAAATAAAAAAATTGTCAGAAAAAAAAAATCTACTGCTTATTTGAAATTCATGCACTTGTTAAATATGCAATTGTACTGCAGTGAGTGGTGAAAAATAAGTGTATCTTAAACTTTTCAATTACTCATTGAAATTAAGGGCTAGATTACAAGTGAGGGGCAAATATTTTTTTGTAATCCATTTTAATTGCGCTTATATTACAAGTTGAGAGAAATTTTGATTGCACTAGCGCAATGGAGATTTACGCTACAATTCTTACCGCAATTTCAGAGCAGTGGTTAATTGTTTTGCGAAACTAAAATGTTGCACAAAACACTTCAAAAATACATTAATAATTAATAAGTACAGTTACACTCATAATAACACCATCTAATATTTTTTTTTTATAGTTATGAATAATGAAACAACTTTGTAGTATACTTTAATTATTTATTTTGGCTTTCAAAACTTATAATGCACCCTGATTTGTTATATATGGGATATTTCTCTATCAGACCAATCCTAGCTTGTAGTCTTCTTATCCCAGCGTCAAGTGGAAAGATAAAGAAAAATCCCAGGACAAGAGAATATAGGATAAAAGGAGTTAGGGAGAAACTGACAAGTTCCTGGAAGAACACATTGTTAAACTGTATGTGGTTGGGTATTTAATGGAAGAAAAAAGGGCTGTAAACAGAAGTGACATTCTTTATATTGACATTTTGCACCATCTGAATGAAGGGGGCACAGGCCGAATGTTGAATATTTACCCCTTACAAATGACTATCACTAATTTAAAAGACCTAGGTATATATATATATATATATATATATATATATGTCACTGACAGATATTACTCTGTATTCAGCTAATTATGTACATACGCTCACATAATTTTCTTGCATACAGCTTCCTGGTTGAGCATAATCAACTCAGTGAAAATAGTTATACTTTCCAAAAGCAAGTCTTGCCTATCCCTCTCCCTAAATCATATATGTAGACTCTGCAGGCAACAGTGAATGCATTAATCTGGATAAACACTTTCTTAAGTGTCAGTTGCACAACAATGTATTGCCTAATCAAAACTGTGGGTTTGTTTTTCCCAGAACCCCCCCTTTACAGAAAGGCCGGTTGGCAAATTGAACATGACATCATGCTATTTCCACAGCTAGGAAGGCAATGCAGGCTTTTCCAAAGGTATATAAAGACAACAACTTACCTCCCAAGTTATCCAATCACTCTCTTCTATACCTTCGCCACTTATCTCATCGTCAAAAATCCTGATTTTCCACAAGGAGTATGTCATGTTCCAACTCCTTTCTAGACTATAGACAAGATGCTCCTTTCTTATTCATTATTGGACTTAACAAAACTGAAAGCCAAAGAGACAATAGAAAACATAGAACCTTACATTTTCAGACCATGAATAAGATAGCACCAGTTGGGACATTTCCTATTTATAACACCCCTATTTATAACACCCCTATTTCATTTTAAGATAAAATGTATCATGCAACTCCAAACTAAACTATTCAAAATTGCCTTCAACATTGCAGAGTTGCCACCCAAGAAATGGAAATAGATAGCAGAATCTATTCTCCCAAGAGTGAGAGGCACAAATGTCTCACCCTTTAATAAATCTACCCCATACAGTTCACTAGCACCTCTTTGGCTCCCTTCTCTAGGTAACTTTAAACTTAAACATTAAACCATACACACAACATCTGTCCAGTATAACAGTGTCTCTCTCTGGTACATATAACACTATAGATGTAACCAGTGACACTTGTCCAAAATAAGAGTTATACTGGTTTCCTGGTCAAAACTTGCCAGTACTCTACTGCAATTTAATGTGCTCAATGGTAGGGCTTGACAAATGTATTGTGATGCATTTATAACTTCTTAGTTCAGGCTTGCAAGAGTGAGTCTGCAACCACAAATTTAAGAAGCAGTTTCTTACTCGCTTATTCAGGGTGATTGACAGGCCCTGCTCTCACACAATTAGTTGCCCAAGAGCAGAGGCAAGATTGAACAACAGAGCTTGTCTGCAGTCTTAAATTTTGCCAAGTGGTGATTGCAGGTGGGCAAGTTCTCTGCTTGAGAACTTGTCTGCCTGCAGTTTGATAGATTTGCTAGACATGCTAGTATCAGTGCAGGTATAAAGGTGAAAAAAGAAAATAGGTCTTCCTGCCTCCAAGTATGTGTGTTTTATACATTATCCCCACTGTTTAATTCATTATACCGAGCCACCCCTGATTTGCTATGTTGTGCAAAGCCACCACTTTGTTATGTAGAAATTAACCATTATGGCAATAATAGTTATAAGAAATCAGATTAAAAGTCATGAAGTTGATGTGATAACGGAAATCTATTTTCTCTATCATTATAGATAAAATAGTTATCTATAGCTGCTTAAAACATCACTATAACATTTTTTTAAGAAGTAGTAATGGCAGGGTAGATAATTACTTTGAGGGGGAAGGGGGTGGCCAAATGTGTACTTGCCTGTGTAGACAAAAATCCTAGCACAGGCCCTGACACTGAAGCTTTAACTTTTTGTTTACATTTAATTGTTAAATAACCTCATAGTCCTGGCATAAATTATTAAACCTGTGGATTATTTTAGGACTCTTCTATATGATTATCAAATGGACTTTGTCCTATCTTGAACATAGCTGCTGTAAACCTTCTACAATGCACCTACACTAGAAATACGTGGATTCACTGAATATTTGTGAACATTCCTGGTGTGATAATGCGATGTTCTTCATTAAAGTGATGGTAAACTTGATCATTGCAGAACATATCAGTGTAACTATGATATAAATCCAACCCACTTCATGATTTTTATTTCTAAATAAAAGTGTTCTAATTGCTAATCGCTCCAATTTACTTCTATCTCTCCTCCTTCCAATATCGATCAACACTTTTTTTTGTTTGTTTCTTCATCCAGCCAATTGATTTTCTGGCCTTTAGGCAGCCAATTACTTACACAGCACGCCTCTTGAATCAATTGTGCATGCACTTATTTTTTTCCAACGGATCCCTGACTCAAAGACCAGACAATCAATTGGCCAGATGAAGAAACATCACTGAATAAAAAACAAAAAGTGTAGATCTGCGCTGGGAGGAGGAGCAGTATGAGTAAATCGGAGCGATTAGCAGTAAGAACACTTTAATTTAGAAGAAAAAAATCATGAATGAAAGTGGGGTTGGATTTATATCATAGTTACACTAATATGTTCTGTATTGATCAGGCTTAGCATCACTTTAAAGTTCACGGTAAACACAAAATGATTCTGCTTTGTTAAACATTGTTGCATTATAATATGTTTTGGCAAAAAGATATATTATCTATCTATCAAGGTATATTTTTATTTGTTTATTTTTATTTGCCTGTCTTTTATTTGTGTCTATTTTAGGACCACTCTGATAAAGGGAAAACATTGGGTTGGGACAGAGATCTTCTATATAGGGAACAGGGCATGTAGGCGGTGATAAATAAAAAATATACTACTAGATAGATTGATAGATAGATAAATAGATATGTGCACAATCACACACATGTAAGTGTCTCACATGACCATACTGTACATATGTATTTATTCCTCTTGTCCAGGGCCCTACAACTGGAAAGGTTAGCCCTGGTAAAAGCTCTATTTCTCCAGTATGGACCTTTTCACACTGTAAATTATTAACCATGGTGATTACATGGGCTCCATATACTAAGCAACAGAGCAAAAGCCATTTTCTAGTCTCATGAAAATGTTAAAATGGTGAACAAATCACAGAGTGAAACTAAGAAACGTTAACAAATGAATCATTAACATCTGAATGTTCACTGATTGCAATTAAGTGTTTAGAATTAGAAGTTATAAAAACTTAACCATATTCTGATTCTGACGCAGAATTATAAGTTGTGGGTTGATTTTACACATGTAATGCATTCAACTAGTTAAGA
The DNA here is from genome assembly GCF_027579735.1 of Bombina bombina. Classification (NCBI taxonomy): domain Eukaryota; kingdom Metazoa; phylum Chordata; class Amphibia; order Anura; family Bombinatoridae; genus Bombina; species Bombina bombina. Next base: position 556,184,936 of record NC_069501.1, on the reverse strand, counting down.
AGCTATAACACATATTAGTCATCAACAGCAATGTATCAATTTTTGATGATGTTTACATTTTCGATTATTTGTTTTTTTTTATTATTTTTTTTATTGTTTTTGTGCTTTGGTATAGGTCAGTGTAAAACCTGCAAAAAATACTTGCTATATTAGTTTTTTTAAATATTGACCTAAATCAAATCCAATTCTTCTGGATTTATCACAGACCTATATTCCCCAGCCTAAGAAATCGAAACACAAGCACATTGTAGGACTTGAAAACAGTTAAAGGGACAGTCTACTCCAGAATTCTTATTGTTTAAAAAGATAGATAATCCATTTATTACCCATTCCCCAGTTTTCTACAACCAACACAGTTATATTAATATACTTTTTACCTCTGTGATTACCTTGTATCTAAGCCTCTGCAGACTGCCCCCTTATTTCAGTTCTTTTGACAGACTTGCATTTAAGCCAATCAGTGCCCTCTTCAAGGGCTTAGAAATTAGCATATGAGCCTACCTAGGTTTATATTTCAACTAAGAATACCAAGAGAACAAGGCAAATTTGATGATAAAAGTAAATTGGAAAGTTGTTTAAAATGAAATGCCCTATTGGCTGATTTACGCTACAATTCTTACCGCACATATCTGAATCATGAAAGTTTAATTTTGACTAGACTGTCCCTTTAAGAACTAGCTGAGTTCAGAACTATGATTTCTCAAAGTCTACAATAATTTAAACAAGCTAGTGGAAGCTGAAAAAATTATGCTCACACCCAGCATAGGTGGTAAGTACTGATCTAAGCAGAGTAGTTTAATAAAATGTCAGCCAAATTTCTATCAAAACCTTCCCCAGCACCTCCTTAAAGGGACATGAAACACACTATTTTTTTTTTCTTTCATGATTCAGACAGAGCCTGCAATCTTTAACAACTTTCTAATATACTTTCATTTTCAAATTTCCTTTGTTTACTTGGTACCTTTGGGTGAAAAGCAGGAACATATGCTTAGGAGCGTGCATGTGTCTGGAGCAATATGGCAGGGATTTTGCAAGAATGTTATCCACTTGCAAGAGCACTAGATGGCAGACTGTCTGCTGCAATGGAGTGCTCCAAACGCCTAACTAGACATCTCTTCAACACAGAATACCAATGGAATGAAGCAAATTTAATAATAGAAGAAAATTGTTCTGTCAGAATCACAAAATGACATTTTTGGGTTTCATATCCCTTTAACCAATTCTAGCTTCCTTTGAAATTGTAAAGCACACACACCTAGTGGCTGATTTATCAAAGTCTGGGAGGCATGATACGCTGTAGCGTATCATGTCTGCTAGACATCGCTGAATGCCGACAGCATACGCTGTCAGCATTTAACATTGCACAAGCAGTTCTAGCGAACTGCTTGTGCAATGCCGCCCCCTGCAGATTTGTGGCCAATTGGCCGTTAGCAGGGGGTGTCAATCAACCCAACTGTATACGATCGGGCGGATTGATGTCCGCAGCCTCAGAGGCAGCGGACCAGTTAAGGAGCAGCAGGCTTCATAACTGCTGATTCCGGCGAGCCTGAAGGCTCGCGCGGAAACAGGGGCATCAGGGGCCATTTGGCCCTTGATAAATCGGCCCCCTAGTATTTTCCAAATAAGATTATTGAGGGTGCCTTTCTTCATATATTTCTCTTAATATACTCCATAATGAATAAAAATATAGGTTAAAATATTTAAGTATATATCATGTATTTCTGTCATTGACATGAGTCATTCCCAACTTTGCTTTTAATTTAAACTTACACTAGTGCACAAAAAAATACTGTAGTGTATTATACTATTTAATTTTTTGCGCTAATTCTCAGCCCCCAAAAGAGGTTCATCATAGCAATTTTCTCTTGGATGTCTTCACACTACCTCCAACTCAATCTGTCCAAAACTCCAAAACTGAGCTGCTTCTTATCCCCCCTCTTCGAGACATCCAACACCTGACATTTCTCTGATGATTGGAGACTCTATTCTCAACACCTCACCCCAGGTCCGCTGCCTTGGGGTCACACTTGACTCAGAACTCACATTCAACCCACACATACAAGCGCTTACCAAATCCTGCCGTTCACACCTATGCAACATTTCCAGAATTCATCCCTTCCTTACGCAAAAAACTACAAAAATACTTATTAATTCCCTCATTTTGTCACACATTGATTATTGCAATCTACTCCTTCCAAAACACCGCCTCTCCTCCCTCCAATCTATTATGAATGCTTCTGCTAGACTCATCCACCTAAGTCACCGATCTACACCAGCTGCTCCGCTCTGCCAGTCTCTACACTGGCTCCCCATACACTCCAGAATACAATTTAAAGTATTAACCCTAACTTACAAAGCACTCAACAGTCTAACTCCCAACTATATTTCCTCTCTCATCGGGAAATATTCCCCATCCCGTCCTCTTCGAACAACCTCTGATCTACGTCTCCACACTCCTGTTATCTCTACGTCCCACTCCCGCCTCCAAGACTTTGCATGTGCTGCTCCTGTCCTCTGGAACTCTCTACACCGCTCCATTAGACTGTCTCCAACCGTGTATAGATTCAGACGCTCCTTGAAAACTCACCTATTCAGAGAGTCTTACCATCTCTCCTCCATCCAGCATCCAAACCAAACTAATACATGTACATGAACTGCCTGACTCACTGCTGCAAATACAACCGATGTAACAAGCTACCCCAACCTTATGTCTCTGCACCCTTAACCTATAGACTGTGAGCTCTCCGGAGCAGGGCCCTCTTCCTCCTGTACTAGATTTGTTTAGTTTTGTTATGTTTTGTATTTTATCACAAATCTTTGTTATTGTATACCCCTATCATTGTACCCAGCGCTACGGAATTTGGCGGTGCTATACAAATAAATGATAATAATAATAGCTAACTCTCTCTTAGAAACTGCAATGCATTACTCCTCTTGAGCACAGCACATACAGTGAGCCAACTAGGGCCCGATAATCAAAACTTACCATCATGGACACAAAATCTATGAATATTTTTTTGTGTTTGAGTGGGGGGAGGGTATTATAGTATAATGCAAGTGTTCCTCCTTCACACCCAAAATCTTGCATATTGACATAACCAGCTTAATTTATTTGAGGGACCTCGCAGTACTGACTCAAGACTATCTCGCTAGACCAGAGAGCATTAGAGAATCAGGCCCATAGAGGCATTAGTGCAATAATAAAAAGCTGTAATGAGTTTTTCTTTACCCTATAATGTCCCTTTAAAAGATATTGAACTTTAGTGCCAGTCATTTGTGTAGCAATTGAAATTTCAAGACAAAATGCTCTGCGAACGGTTTTTCCGACAGCTTTACTTAAAGCTTTAGGCAACTAAATATTGTACTATAATCCTATTCCAATTTCCATCTATCATATATTTTGAGGGCATTTAAATGCAGTAATTATGAATGCTGTGTAGTGATTTCTACTTATTCCGTAAGTACAGTGCACCTAGGCATGGATTTTTCCTACCAATCATTTAGACAGTAAGAATGTAATTAAAATTGTTGATTGCTCCTAGGACATAAAAAAAAATTAACTCCAAATTCTTATTGATGTTGTATTGCTTTACCTTCAAATGACAAATTCAAATGGTTCATTAGTGTTAAAAATACAACTGAGCCAGAATAATTTCAAAACTAGTAAAACTGGAGCTTTGTTAACCTTTTGGTAATCAATTATACAGCTGCTCAATTGGATGTTCAAAGTATTTAATTTGAATGTTTTCTTTGCCTCAGCAACCTGACAACCTAATCTGCATTCTGTTAGTGGGCTTTGTCATGAAATTATGTTTTCCTATTAAATTCAATTAAACCACCAAAAAAAAGAATTTTTACTCAATTAACATTTGGTCATAAAACAGTAATATAAAAAAAGATGAGTTTGTATGTTTTGTGAGCTATTTAACATGAACATTATTTACAAGTGCAGATGTAGAGGCCTAGGTTTGAAGATATCCCTTGGTGAAAAAAAGGTAATAAATAAACAGCTTAGACATTTTCACGTTTCACAAGTAAAAAAAATAATCAACTTTTTATGTACATGTGAGACACTTACATTTTTTTAATCCCTCAAAGAATTTGTAAAATTACAATTTTTGCTTAAGAACTGATTATCTCAGTATTCACGGCCCTGGATGTGAAGAAGAGAACCCTACATTACAATCAGGGGTCAGGTTAAGAGGTAACGCATGGAAACGGAGTTCCTGCACTATTTTTGCCGGAGGAACTAAGTTCCCTTCTGGACAGAGAACAGAAGCGATTCAGTAATCACTGCTGCTGATGGTGGGAGGAGCTGGATCACAGTCTGGTTAGAGGGATAGTGAGATCCTCTAGTAATGGGCAGTAACACTTTCTACAATACATTAAATGCAAGCCTGTCAGTGGTCCTGCTGTGTGATCATCCTGCACTGTGTGGAACACATGGTTCTTACATTTCTGTGTGGCTTGATCAGCAGAAATAGTACTATTGCATCTTAAGTGGGTGAGAATCTGTGACAGAGGAAGATTCTCAGGCTCAAAAGGCAACCATTCAGCCCTTCATTTGATTTGATTTAATTTCATTAACCAAAGTGTATAGATTAAATACATATAAATACAGTGTGTGTGTGTGTGTATATATATATATATATATATATATATATAAATATAAAACATTATTAATTGTGAGTGGGCGGTGGAAGTCTTGGTGAGTTCCCACACTTTTTTTTGTAGAACTTGACCCCTGATTATAATGTAAGGTCTAAAAAAAAAATCTCAAAGATTTTACATAATTTCTATCCATGTGGGCGAGTTTTGTTCATCAGGCCCCAAGACTTTTGCTGCTATACCTTGAAAGTAAAACACTTACAAAAAAACAAAACAGTAGAGTACTTAATATCTTAACTGCAATACAAATATATATATATCAGAAGTAAGTTTGTTAACAGTCTAACTAGTTCACTAAGAAGGATAAAGTAATGTCTTATCCAAGAACAGGATCCCCTTGATAAGGTTAACGATGTGTTCTCTTCTGTATACTGTCGCTCCTCAAGACACACCGGTGGTTTTCCACACCGCAACAACAAAAGCTTTATATCTACAGATGGAGAGAGCAAAACAGACAGAGATCTCCTAGTGCAATACGTTATTACACCTTTGATAAAAAAGTAAAATGCACTCTCAAGCTTAACGTTTAAAAAGCACATAGAATCTCAGGGGCCAAATTATCAAGCTCTGAATGGAGCTTGATGCCCCTGTTTCGCCGGAAACAACAGTTATGAAGCAGAAGTCTAAAGACCGCTGCTCCATAACTTGTCCATCTGCTCTGAGGCATGCGGACATCAATCTACCTGATCCTATACGATCCGGCTTATTGACACCCCCTGCTAGTGGCCGATTGGCCGCAAATCTGCAGGGGTGGCATTGAACAAGCAGTTCACAAGAACTGCTGGTGTAATGATAAATGCAGACAGCATATGCTGACCTCAACCTTGAAAGTACTGAAATTGCCCAGTGGTTAATTATTTTTTTTGCTTCTTCATCTAATTTGTTTAATTTTTCATATTTAAAGGGTCATTCAGCACTCTCGCTTTATGTAAAAAGTGTGCTCTCTAGAGAGGCCATAAAGCAAAATCAGTTACCTAGGTTTTCAAAATGTTGTAACAATTGCGTAAACCACCTTATCAATTTGCAGCATTTGTATTTTACAGAATTTGCTTTTGGCCTTTCTAGAGAGTGTGGGATAAACATAATTTTTACACTAAAGCAAGAACGCCAACTGATTTGTTGAAACTTTTGTCTAGGAAGCTTTGGACATAACACACGAGGCAGGTGGGATTGCCTTTTAAACTGCTTGTTAATAGCACCAGTGAACTACTAATTTATTTTACATTTGAGTCTTAGCAGATTATGTATATTGGCAATCCTTTAATATCCCGAGTAAGGGCTAGATTACGCGTGGAGCGCATATTAGTGATCCTGCTTGTGCGTTAACGTCACTAGAAGTAAGCTTTTTGCTCTAGTCGGGTAGCTGAAAGTAAAAAATTGGTGTATGAGTGCTAACACAAAGCACAGAAAAAGCTGAATGTCGAATATCATGAAGTCGTTAACATATTTTCCCTTAGATTTCAATGGAGCACCCATACTCGTGCACAAACCCGATCACGTTTGACGAAGCACGCAAACCTGACATGAAATATGAATATTTCAAATTCCAATGTTATTTACATAGCAGATTTTTTTCTATTTATTCTTAAATATTTCTAAATACATCTGATGTTTTTTTGGTAAAATATATATACAGTATATACCTTTATATATGCCTTTACTAAATTCTACCACTTTTATGTTTTTGCTTCTTTGGAAGCTGCTTTTGGTAGGAAAGTTTTCCATGTGGCAGTGTCTGTAAATTAGGTGCCTGTCTTTTCCAAAAAAAAATAATATTTTTTTACCCAACCCTCAATACTTGTGGACTCTACAGCTGGGTATTTCTATCCCAGAAATAATGAACTTGTGGACTCTCACCACCTTATGAAAAAAACATGCTTACCTGATAAATTAATTTCTTTCAAGTTGGTGAGAGTCCATGTGGTCTGCCCTATTTATTTTATTATAAAAGAATTCTGGCTGCAGTTTTAGTGTTGCACCTCATTTCCCTGTGCCATCCTTTCTTCTTCTTCTCCTTACCATCTGTACCAAATGTTAAGGGACAGTCCTGGATATTAGCAGTCTGTTCCTAATTTCCTATGGACAATTCTTAATACTTGAATTTTTCTCAGGTGTCCAGAATTTGTCCCCCACAACAAGTTCCCTCTAACACTACCCTGTGCAAGGAGCTGGAAACCAGAACTGTAGCTGATGTTATGAGTTCTAATAAGAAGCTTAGGAGGCTCTTCAGTCTACACTTCCTGTTCAAGAATCTTGACTGAGTGGCATGTTGTTGTTTGCAGAAGAGGTGGGTAGTGATGTCCCGAACTGTTCGCCCGCGAACGGTTCACAGCGAACATAGGTTGCTCGCGTTCGCGTTTGTGGGCGAACACATGGCGATGTTCGATCCGCCCGTATGTGTCATCATTGTGGAAACTTTGACCCTTTATGTCACAGCCGCCTGACACATTAGAGCCAATCAACATCAGACACTCCCTCACAGACACTCCCAGCTACTCGGAATCCGCCATTTTAGACTCATAACGACCTTGCTTTTTTAATGAGAGGACGTGTTGTGTTTTTGCTCCTGACATTAATAGGAAAAACATAGCTAGGCTAGTGTATTTACAGTCCAGAAGGACTCCACTCATCTCTGCTGCAAGCACAGCACCCCAAAAAGCCCTTTTTAGGGCTATATTTCGTGCCGTTTTTTTTTTTTTTTTTTTTCTTTTATTAGCATTTGCCTGGCTTTCAGCTGTGTGTTTAAGGTTCACAGCATATGCTGTGACTACTGCCACCACTGATATTTCCCTAACAACATTAGTTTAAATTTAACTAACCCAAAAATATAATTATTTTTCTAGTGTAATTTTTTTTCATTTTCTATCAGGCCAGTGTCACACAGCATATACTCTGGTTCATTGCTCTGTGCCAGCCAGCAGCCAGCAGTGTTAATATCCGTTTATAACATTATTTTTAATTTAAAAAAAAAACAAAAAAAAATATTTTTCTAGTGTAATCTAATTACATTTACTATCATGCCTGTGTCTGTCAGGCTCACTCAGCATTAATATACCTCTTTTTTTTTCAGTCTTTTGGTTAATTGGTCTGTGCCAGGCAGCCACCCAGCACTCATATCTATTTTTCTTTCACCTTAATTTTAATATATAAAAAAAAAAAGTTTAAATTTGTTTGCTAGTGTAATCTAATATAATTTTCTATCCGGCCTGTGTGTTTTGCTGACATAGAGAGCCTACTGTGTTTACTTGCTGCCCTCCCTAGTCTATGAGCCATGACTCATATGTGTTTAACCTTTTTTTAATTCCCCCCCCAAAAAATAATTTCAATAACTTTTCTAGTGTAATCTAATAGGCCTAGATTTGGAGTTTGGCGGTAGATGGGCTGTTAACGCTCCGCGGGCTTTTTTCTGGCCGCAGCATAAAATTAACTCTGGTATCGAGAGTTCAAAAAAATGCTGAGTTAGGCTCCAAAAAAGGAGTGTAGAGCATTTTTACCGCAAATGCAACTCTCGATACCAGAGTTGCTTACGGACGCGGCCAGCCTCAAAAACGTGCTCGTGCACGATTCTCCCATAGGAAACAATGGGGCTGTTTGAGCTGAAAAAAAACCTAACACCTGCAAAAAAGCCGCGTTCAGCTCCTAACGCAGCCCCATTGTTTCCTATGGGGAAACACTTCCTACGTCTGCACCTAACACTCTAACATGTACCCCGAGTCTTTAACCCCTAATCTTCCGCTCCGTACACCGCCGCCACCTACATTATCCTTATGTACCCCTAATCTGCTGCTCCTAACACCGCCGACCCCTATATTATATTTATTAACCCCTAATCTGCCCCCCTCAACGTCGCCGACACCTGCCTACACTTATTAACCTCTAATCTGCCGAGCGGACCTGAGCGCTACTATAATAAAGTTATTAACCCCTAACCCGCCTCACTAACCCTATCATAAATAGTATTAACCCCTAATCTGCCCTCCCTAACATCGCCGACACCTAACTTCAATTATTAACCCCTAATCTGATGACCGGAGCTCACCGCTACTATAATAAATGGATTAACCCCTAAAGCTAAGTCTAACCCTAACACTAACACCCCCCTAAGTTAAATATAATTTACATCTAACGAAATTAATTAACTCTTATTAAATAAATTATTCCTATTTAAAGCTAAATACTTACCTGTAAAATAAATCCTAATATAGCTACACTATAAATTATAATTATATTGTAGCTATTTTAGGATTAATATTTATTTTACAGGCAACTTTGTAATTATTTTAACCAGGTACAATAGCTATTAAATAGTTAAGAACTATTTAATAGTTACCTAGTTAAAATAATTACAAAATTACCTGTAAAATAAGTCCTAACCTAAGTTATAATTAAACCTAACACTACCCTATCAATAAATTAATTAAATAAAATACCTACAATTACCTACAATAAAACCTAACACTACACTATCAATAAATAAATTAAATACAATTTCTACAAATAACTACAATTACATAAACTAACTAAAGTACAAAAAATAAAAAAGAACTAAGTTACAAAAAATAAAAAAATATTTACAAACATAAGAAAAATATTACAACAATTTTAAACTAATTACACCTACTCTAAGCCCCCTAATAAAATAACAAAGACCCCCAAAATAAAAAAATTCCCTACCCTATTCTAAATTAATAAATGTAAAAGCTCTTTTACCTTACCAGCCCTGAACAGGGCCCTTTGCGGGGCATGCCCCAAGAAAATCAGCTCTTTTGCCTGTAAAAAAAAACATACAATACCCCCCCCCCAACATTACAACCCACCACCCACATACCCCTAATCTAACCCAAACCCCCCTTAAATAAACCTAACACTAAGCCCCTGAAGATCTTCCTACCTTGTCTTCACCATCCAGGTATCACCGATCCGTCCTGGCATCCGGTGCTGAAGAGGTCCAGAAGAGGCTCCAAAGTCTTCCTCCTATCGGGCAAGAAGAGGACATCCGGACCGGCAAACATCTTCTCCAAGCGGCATCTTCGATCTTCTTCCATCCGGTGCGGAGCGGGTCCATCTTGAATCAGCCGACGCGGATCCATCCTCTTCTTCCGGCGTCTCCCGACGAATGACGGTTCCTTTAAGGGACGTCATCCAAGATGGCGTCCCTCGAATTCCGATTGGCTGATAGGATTCTATCAGCCAATCGGAATTAAGGTAGGAATATTCTGATTGGCTGATGGAATCAGCCAATCAGAATCAAGTTCAATCCGATTGGCTGATCCAATCAGCCAATCAGATTGAGCTCGCATTCTATTGGCTGTTCCGATCAGCCAATAGAATGCGAGCTCAATCTGATTGGCTGATTGGATCAGCCAATCGGATTGAACTTGATTCTGATTGGCTGATTCCATCAGCCAATCAGAATATTCCTACCTTAATTCCGATTGGCTGATAGAATCCTATCAGCCAATCGGAATTCGAGGGACGCCATCTTGGATGACGTCCCTTAAAGGAACCGTCATTCGTCGGGAGACGCCGGAAGAAGAGGATGGATCCGCGTCGGCTGATTCAAGATGGACCCGCTCCGCACCGGATGGAAGAAGATCGAAGATGCCGCTTGGAGAAGATGTTTGCCGGTCCGGATGTCCTCTTCTTGCTGGATAGGAGGAAGACTTTGGAGCCTCTTCTGGATCTCTTCAGCACCGGATGCCAGGACGGATCGGTGATACCTGGATGGTGAAGACAAGGTAGGAAGATCTTCAGGGGCTTAGTGTTAGGTTTATTTAAGGGGGGTTTGGGTTAGATTAGGGGTATGTGGGTGGTGGGTTGTAATGTTGGGGGGGGGTATTGTATGTTTTTTTTTACAGGCAAAAGAGCTGAACTTCTTGGGGCATGCCCCGCAAAGGGCCCTGTTCAGGGCTGGTAAGGTAAAAGAGCTTTTAACTCTATTAATTTAGAATAGGGTAGGGCATTTTTTTATTTTGGGGGTCTTTGTTATTTTATTAGGGGGCTTAGAGTAGGTGTAATTAGTTTAAAATTGTTGTAATATTTTTCTTATGTTTGTAAATATTTTTTTATTTTTTGTAACTTAGTTCTTTTTTATTTTTTGTACTTTAGTTAGTTTATGTAATTGTAGTTATTTGTAGCAATTGTATTTAATTTATTTATTGATAGTGTAGTGTTAGGTTAATTGTAGGTAATTGTAGGTATTTTATTTAATTAATTTATTGATAGGGTAGTGTTAGGTTTAATTATAACTTAGGTTAGGATTTATTTTACAGGTAATTTTGTTATTATTTTAACTAGGTAACTATTACATAGTTCTTAACTATTTAATAGCTATTGTACCTGGTTAAAATAATTACCAAGTTGCCTGTAAAATAAATATTAATCCTAAAATAGCTACAATATAATTATAATTTATATTGTAGCTATATTAGGATGTATTTTACAGGTAAGTATTTAGCTTTAAATAGGAATAATTTATTTAATAAGAGTTAATTAATTTCGTTAGATTTAAATTATATTTAACTTAGGGGGGTGTTAATGTTAGGGTTAGACTTAGCTTTAGGGGTTAATCCATTTATTATAGTAGCGCTGAGCTCCGGTCGTCAGATTAGGGGTTAATAATTGAAGTTAGGTGTTGGCGATGTTAGGGAGGGCAGATTAGGGGTTAATACTATTTATGATAGGGTTAGTGAGGCGGATTAGGGGTTAATAACTTTATTATGGTAGCGCTCAGGTCCGCTCGGCAGATTAGGGGTTAATAAGTGTAGGCAGGTGTCGGCGACGTTGTGGGGGGCAGATTAGGGGTTAATAAATATAATATAGGGGTCGGCGGTGTTAGGGGCAGCAGATTAGGGGTACATAAGGATAACGTAGGTGGCGGCGCTTTGCGGTCGGCAGATTAGGAGTTAATTATTGTAGGTAGCTGGCGGCGACGTTGTGGGGGGCAGGTTAGGGGTTAATAAATATAATACAGGGGTCGGCGGTGTTAGGGGCAGCAGATTAGGGGTACATAAGTATAACGTAGGTGGCGGTCGGCAGATTAGGGGTTAAAAAAATTTAATCGAGTGGCGGCGATGTGGGGGGACCTCAGTTTAGGGGTACATAGGTAGTTTATGGGTGTTATTGTACTTTAGGGTACAGTAGTTAAGAGCTTTATGAACCGGCGTTAGCCCAGAAAGCTCTTAACTCCTGCTATTTTCCGGCGGCTGGAGTTTTGTCGTTAGAGCTCTAACGCTCACTTCAGAAACGACTCTAAATACCGGCGTTAGAAAGATCCCATTGAAAAGATAGGATACGCAATTGACGTAAGGGGATCTGCGGTATGGAAAAGTCGCGGCTGAAAAGTGAGCGTTAGACCCTATTTTGAGTGACTCCAAATACCGGCGGTAGCCTAAAACCAGCGTTAGGAGCCTCTAACGCTGGTTTTCACGGCTACCGCCGAACTCTAAATCTAGGCCATAGTATTTTCTATCAGGCGTGTGTGTATCCGACATACAGAGCCTACTGTTTTTAATAGCT